>NW_027140380.1:4988054-5299807 GCF_036365525.1 Heterodontus francisci | reverse complement strand
CACTGTACCTGCTGTCATGCACACCGGAACTGCGATGATACACAACCATGGAATAGCTCTGAAGTGTTATGACAAACGGACTTTGTCTTTAAAAAATAAACCTTTATGTTAGAAAGTGAACAATGGTCCAAAATGGCCACCGAAGAAAAAGGGGATTGGCCTTTTGTGTGTTCAAACTGTCTGACAAAGGCAAAGGACAAATCTTCGAATCTAAAAGGTGTTGAGGTAACCCATCCTACATCTATCCTAAAACATTCCAGAATTGAATGTCTTCTTATGAAACAAAGGAGGTGTGAAGTATCCATGTCCTGGTCCATTGTGCAATCACCATGCGGAGGAAACCAGAGTTCCTCCCAACAAGAGTTGAGAGATAACAGCATTTCCTTGAAAAAGAGCCAGAGAGAGAGAGACTCACCCAGGAGCAAAAAGCAACATCAGAACAGCTTTCATTCCAGCCAAGCAAAGAAGCACGTGCCCTGCTGAAAAAATCCAACATCTCCCTTTTTTAGCAGTGAGAGCTGGAAGTAACCCATCGTTTTCAACAGAACCTTCAATCAAGAGAGAAATCTACACTCATCTCAGGCCTGAATTCATCTCGAACTTGATTTCCAAGAGTATTCAACAGGTTTATCATAACCTTTCCCCCACTAAAAACCATCTTCCATTTGCCCTTCTCGATCTATCTTCTTGTGTGTGTGCGCGCGAATGCATGAATGGATGTGGTTGCCACAATTTCAGGATAAAGCATAGTTATCAATAAACAATTGATTTTCTGTTTTTAGAATCGACAAGAAAATCTGTCGCTTTCTGTTTATTAGCACAATAAAGCATCAAGATGCTAAACCCAAATTCAAATACACTTGCTGTGGTCAGGTGGGGAGTTGAAGAATGGGAACCGCTCACATCAAACCACATGGCTGTAACACTGGCAGTTTGTGGTATGTAAATATGCATTTTATTCTCTATCTGCCAGTTTCTGCTACTCGAATCTAGGTTTCACTCTGTATCTGTCAGTCTCTTGTATGTGAGTATGGGTTTTACTCTGTACGTGGCAGTTTTTAGTATGTAAATGTATATCTGCTAGTTTCTGATTTGTGAGTTCTGTCCTGTACCTGTCAGTTTCTGCTTTATACAAATGTATATTATCCTGCACCTGTCAATTTCTGTTATGTAAATCCGTATGTTGTTATGTACCTGTCAGTTTCTGGTACATGAGTCTGGGTTTTGCTCTGTATCTGTCTGTCTCTGAAGTGTCTATATAGATCGGTTGGAGACTTGGGCGGAGAAATGGCAGATGGAGTTTAATCCGGACAAATGTGAGGTAATGCATTTTGGAAGGTCTAATGCAGGTGGGAGGTATACAGTAAATGGCAGAACCCTTAGGAGGATTGACAGGCAGAGAGATCTGTGCGTACAGGTCCACAGGTCACTGAAAGAGGCAACGCAGGTGGATAAGGTAGTCAAGAAGGCATTCGGCATGCTTGCCTTCATCGGTCGGGGCATAGAGTATAAAAATTGGCAAGTCATGTGGCAGCTGTACAGAACCTTAGTTAGGCCATACTTAGAATATTGCGTGCAATTCTGGTCGCCACACGTCCAGAAGGATGTGGAGGCTTTGGAGAGGGTAAAGAGGAGGTTTACAAGGATGTTGCCTGGTCTGGAGGGCATTAGCTATGAGGAGAGGTTGGAAAAACTCGGATTGTTTTCACTGGAACGACGGAGGTGGAGGGGCGACATGATAGAGTTTTACAAAGTTATGAGCGGCATGGACAGAGCGGATAGTCAGAAGCTTTTTCCCAGGGTGGAAGAGTCAGTTACTAGGGGACATAGGTTTAAGGTGCGAGGGGCAAAGTTTAGAGGGGATGTGAGAGGCAAGTTTTTTACACAGAGGGTGGTGAGTGCCTGGAACTTGCTGCCAGGGGAGTTGGTGGAAGCAGATACGATAGAGACGTTTAAGAGACATCTTGACAAATATATGAATCGGAAGGAAATAGAGGGAATTGGGCCCCGTAAGTGCAGAAGGTGTTAGTTTCAGCAGGCATCAACATCGGCGCAGGCTTGGAGGGCCGAATGTACTGTTCTTTGTTCTTTTTGTTCTTTGTGAGCCTTTTTTCCTTTGTACCTTACAGCCAACAAAATCGGAACTCAGTGAATCCATTGATTCTCTAGCCAGCGGAAAAGCCACTGGGAAGGACGGCATTACCCCTGAAATAATCAAGAGTGCTAAGCCTGCCATACTTTCAGCACTCTATGAACTGCTTTGCCTGTGCTGGGACGAGGGAGCAGTACACAGGACATGCGCGATGCCAATATCATCACCCTCTATAAAAACAAAGGTAACCGCGGTGACTGCAACAATTACCGTGGAATCTCCCTGTTCAGCATAGTGGGGAAAGTCTTCACTCGAGTTGCTTTAAACAGACTCCAGAAGCTGGCCCAGCATGTCTACCCTGAGGCACAGTGTGGCTTTCAAGCAGAGAGATCAACCATTGACATGCTGTTCTCCCTTCGTCTGCTACAGGAGAAATGCCGCGAACAACAGATGCCCCTCTACATTGCTTTCATTGATGTCATCAAAGCCTTTGATCTCATCAGCAGACGTGGTCTCTTCAGACTACTAGCAAAGATCGGATGTCCACCAAAGCTACTAAATATCATCACCTGATTACATGACAATATGAAAGGCACAATTCAGCATAGTGGCGCCTCATCAGACCCCTTTCCTATCCTGAGTGGCGTGAAACAGGGCTGTGTTCCCGCACCTACACTGTTTGGGATTTTCTTCTCCCTGCTGCTCTCACATGCGTTCAAGTCTTCAGAAGAAGGAATTTTCCTCCACACAAGATCAGGTGGCAGGTTGTTCAAACTTGCACACCTAAGAACGAAGACCAAAGTACAGAAAGTCCTCATCAGGGAACTCCTCTTTGCTGACGATGCTGCATTAACATCTCACATTGAAGAGTGTCTGCAGAGTCTCATCGACAGGTTTGAGGCTGCCTGCAATAAATTTGGCCTAACCATCAGCCTCAAGAAAACGAACATCATGGGACAGGACGTCAGAAATGCTCCATCCATCAATATCAGCGACCACGCTCTGGAAGTGGTTCAAGAGTTCACCTACCTAGGCTCAAATATCACCAGTAACCTGTCTCTAGATGCAGAAATCAACAAGTGCATGGGAAAGGCTTCCACTGCTATGTCCAGACTGGCCAAGAGAGTGTGGGAAAATGGCGCACTGACACGGAACACAAAAGTCCGAGTGTATCAAGTCTGTGTCCTCAGTACCTTGCTCTATGGCAGCGAGGCCCGGACAACGTATGTCAGCCAAGAGCGACGTCTCAATTCATTCCATCTTCGCAGCCTCCGGAGAATCCTTGGCATCAGGTGGCAGGACCGCATCTCCAACACAGAAGTCCTCGAGGCGGCCAACATCCCCAACTTATACACACTACTGAGTCAGCGGCGCTTGAGATGGCTTGGCTATGTGAGCCGCATGGAAGATGGCAGGATCCCCAAGGACACATTGTACAGCGAGCTCGCCACTGGTATCAGACCTACCAGCCGTCCATGTCTCTGCTTTAAAGAAGTCTGCAAACGCGACATGAAGTCCTGTGACATTGATCACAAGTCGTGGGAGTCAGTTGCCGGCGTTTGCCAGAGCTGGCGGGCAGCCAGAAAGGCGGGGCTAAAGTGTGGTGAGTCGAAGAGACTTAGCAGTTGGCAGGAAAAAAGACAGAAGCGCAAGGGGAGAGCCAACTGTGTAACAGCCCCGACAACCAATTTTTTCTGTAGCACCTGTGGAAGAGTCTGTCACTCGAGTATTGGCCTTTATAGCCACTCCAAGGCGCTGCTCCACAAACCACTGACCACCTCCAGGCGCTTACCCATTGTCTCCCGAGACAAGGAGGCCAAAGAAGAAGAAGACCTTACTGTATGGATGTGGATGAGAGTCATAGAGTTTTACAGCTTTTACACTGGATCTGCCAACTCCTGCTAATCAATTGTGGGCTCACTCTGTATCTGTCAGTCTCTGGAATATGAGTATAAATTTTACTCTGTACCTGTCAGTTTCTAGTATGTAGATATGGGTTGTACTCGTACCTGTCAGTTTCTGGTATATAAATGTGTATTTTGTCTGGACCTGTCAGTTTTTGTAAATGTGTATTTTGTTCCGTACCTGTCACTTTCTGCAATGGGTGTGGGTTTTGCTTCATCCCGGTCAGTTTCTGGTATGTCAGCATGGTTTTATACTTTTCTGGGAGGTGAGTTATGTTTTCTTTCTTTTTCTACTGTTATCATTCAATTTCTGGTCTGTGGGTGTGTGTTTCACTCCATATCTCTCAATCTCTGGTCTACGGCTTCTCTATATCTGTCAGTTTCTGATTTTAAGTGCGGTGTTATCTGTACCTGTCAAATTCTATTTTGTGAGAAAGGTCTTATTCTGTATCTTTCAGCTTCTGATGTGTGTTTATGGCTTGTACTCTGTCCTGGTCAGTTTCTGGTATGAGTATGGGTCTAACTCTTTATTTTTCATTTCTGGTTTATGAGTGGGGATTCACTTTTTATCTTTTATTGTCTGGATTTTGAATTTTGACCAGTACCCGTCCACTTCTAATGTGTGGGTGTGATTTTTAATCTGTGCATGTCATTCTCTGATGGGAGTAGGGGTTTTATTCTGGTATGTGTGTGGATTTTACACCATATCTCTTATTGTCCAGGATGTGATTGTGATTTTTAATCATTGTGTCCCAGTTTCTGACATGTTGGTGTGATTTTTACTCCATACATTTCATTCTCTGGTATTGGACTGTAGATTTTATTCCATACCTGTCAGTTTCTAATATGTGAGTGCAAGTTGTAGTCTGTATCTGGTATATAAATCTGCTTAATTGTGTGTGGGTTTTACTCTGTATCTGTCAGAGTCTGAAGTGTGAGAATAGGGTTTTCTTTGTACATGTCAGGTTCTGGTACGTATGAGAGATTTTCACTCTATACCTGTCAATTTCCAGTATTTCAGTATGGATTTCACTCTGCATCTGTCAGTGTGTAAATGTTTTATTCTGTATCTCTCATTTTCTGGGATGCAAATGTCGATTTTACTGCCTGTTTCTGGTATGTGAGTCTGGGTTTCAATCTGTATCTGCCAGGTTCTGGTACGTGTCTGCTATTTTAATCTGTACCTGTCATTTTTCTGGTATCTGAGTATCAGTTTTAATCTGTATCTGTAGGTTTTGGGTATGTGAGTATGGGTTTATTCTGTATCATTCAATCTCTAGCATATGAGTAGCAGCTCTTCTCTGTATCTGTTGGTTTCTGGTATGTGACTGTGTGTTTTAATTTGCATCTTTCAGTTTCTGATTCATGTGTATGTGTTTTTCTGTAGCTATCAACGTCTGCGTGTCATTCTTACCTTTCAATTTTTGTTATAGAGGAATTGATTCCACTCTGGACCTCTCTGTTTTTGGTATATGTCTGTGTGTTTTACATTGTAACTGTCCATCTTTGTTTTGGGAATCTGGTTTATTCTGTATCTGGCAGTCTCTGGTATATGAGTGGTTTATTTTATTCACTGTACATGTCAGTTTCTGTTTTGTGAGTGAGGATTTTAATCTTTATTTAAACTTTTCAAATACTTTTTAATGTGCTTTTCACACTGTATCTGTCAGTTTCCAGTAGATAAGTGTGCGTTTTATTGTGTACAAATCTTGTATCTTCACCTTGGAATGTGTGTCTCAGTTAAACTCCTCTGTATCTGTCAGTCCCTGATGTGGGCATGTTTATTTTAATCTATATCTGTTAGTCTCATTTAAATGATTGTTTCTGTGTGTGTCTGTGTGTTTAGTATTTACTTTCAATGACCAGAACACCAACCACATCTACACCCAACCCCTCACCTATTTCTAACTCTTGCATTTGTCAAAATATCTAAAATTCAATTACATTCACAGAATCCTGCTAATTTTCAGATTTTTAATTGTGAATTACTACCACAATTTCTGTCCATTAAATACCAACTCAGCTTTCAGTTGTTTGATAACTGTCACAGTTCTATATCTGATACTCATTGAGGCAGTTTGTGTTTGTGAGATTCATTAAGTGTCAGTCAGTCGCTTGATCTTGATCTATTCTGTGTCTTTCTGTGTTAATGTGTGTCAGAGTGTGAATATTTTTATATTTGCCAGTCCGTACTGCTATGTGCCATTGTGGGATTAATTTTAATCTGTCAGTCTCTGGTACGACATGTGAATGTGTGAATATGTAATTGTGAGTCTCTCGTACTGTGTGAGAGTTAGATTAATTCTGTACAACATAGTCTCCAGTGCTGTACGATAGTATGAAATTGAATCTGTGCTTGTCCGCAATGTGCTGTATGAGAGTCTGTCACATTTTTCCAAATGTTCTTCTGTGCTATTGTATGTTAATTAGTCATTCATTTTGTATCTCTGTCAATCTGTGGTGATGTATGTCAATATGAGATTTATTCTCCAACTGTCACTCACTGCTACTGCATGTTTTGTGGGATTTATTTCTGTGTCTGACAGTCTCTGTTACTCTTTGTGAAACTTTTAAATCTTGAAGTTCAGAGTCTTGGGTGCAGTCGTACAAGGAACACAAAGTCAGCTTGCAAATACTGAAAACAATTAGGAAGGCAGATGGCATGTTAGCCTTTATTAAAAGGACATTGGAGTCCAAGCATAAGGAAGACTTGCTACAATTGTGGAGGGTTTTGATGAGACCACACATGCAGCTGTGTGTACTCTTCCTGGTTTCCATATTTAAGGAAGGATATACTTGCATTGGAGATGGTGAAATGAATATTCACTCGATTGATTCCGGAGATTAGAGTGTTGTACTATGATGAGAGCTGACTAAATTGGTTGTTTATTCTGTTACGACCAGGTGAGAAGGGGCCCAGGGGTTCCCTCTCAGTCTTTGCCTGGTTTAATCGTAACAGGGTTCAATTTTTAAAACACCGTGCTTTTAGCTCCCCCTTAGTGAATCCTTGTTCATTGCTCCAGTTGTAAGGCAAAGAAATCAAACAGATTTCCTTAGATTTAAACAAGAAAGTTAGAAGTTTATTAACCTTAAACTCTAATCTGGTTAACGACTATGAATACGCGAAGTGACCAGGCTAGCATACCCGATAAACACAGGTGCAGATAGAGACAGAATACATAGAAGGAATAAAGGGGGAACAGTTTGAGGCAATATCTGGTATTTACAGTCCTTTAGGTTCAACATGGAGTCTTTGGTTGCCAGTAAGTCTTGCAATTCGTTGGGGCTGATTTCACACTTCAACTTGTTCCGATGTAGGAGTCTTTTCTCTCTTGAGGTTTATGTGTCTTCTGTGGGTCCGGTGGCTTGGGTGAAAGGAGGAGAGCCAGGCGAGAGACTTGTTTGTTTCAACTACAGTTGCACACCGCCTTCTGAATTCAAACTGTCCTGTGGCAAGTTCAAAAAACCTGGACCAGCCAGTTAGTCATGTGACCAGCTGGTTTAACCGGTCCTGGCTCTGTGAATTGCATCATCTTAGCAGGGCCTGGAATGTGCTTCCTTACACCTTCAATGTCTGGTGATCAAAATCCATTTGGGGTTAATTAGAGCAGGGAAACAGTCCTTTATCTCCACATGCAGCATCTCTTAGTATGTAAATAACCTTCCAGCCCAGTGTCTGGTGATCTTCAAGCAAGTTATTTCTTCATTCCAGCAACAGTTTAAAATCAATGTTCATTTGACAAAAGTAATATGCCTCATTCTTGGCAGGTGGGGGCCAGCGAAATGAAATGCAAATTGTTTTTAAAGTGCATTTCATTAAAAGGGACTGGAGAGAAAATTAGGAATGGAACACATACACTCATCTCTCACACTCATTCAGAACCCTAACGATTGTTACAGGCTGTCTTTTCTTGGTAGCAGTGCTGCTTTAAACGGCATTTTCTGACATCCCAATAAACATGTGGATTTTGGGGAAGTTATTTTTTACAGTTTACATATTTCCAAGATTGTCTAAGGTGTCTTTGTCCCAATTGAGGTAAAAGCCTGCTACCCAACCCGAACCTGACGGGACCCGATGACGTGTCGGGTTCGGGTCAGGCCGCTCTTCCGGGTCCGCCTTCGGGCCGGACGCACACTGCAAGAATTGCAGGTAAGTATTAAGAGTTAAAAACGTACCTGAGCTGCGAGTCCAGAATGTCAAGCAGGGAAACTCTGAATCTGCGCAGTGAGCATCTTTATGACGTCATCACGCTTGTGCTGCAGCTTCCTGAAGATTGGGAGTTGGAAGGTAAGTAAAGAGAACATTGCGGGGGTTGGGTCGGGTCGGGCTGGGCTCGGGGGGAAAATGGAGGGAACTCAGGCCGGGTTGGGTCCAATGTGATTCTGTCGGGTTCGGGTTGGGTTTTTTTTGTTATCTGAGCAGGCCTTTATGTTGAGGTCTGCAGAGGGGAGGGTTAGGTTTAAGTAGACCTCGGTGAGAGTTCTGCTCAGGGGTGGGGGCAGTGGGCAGTTCCACTCTGAATTCTCTTTCAGTGCTTTGATGAGTCATGCAAGGGCTCTTCACTCAGGGAACGGCTGATTCCCTTTTTTCCTGACTGTGGGGGTGGATTGTTTGCTAATCCCCCCCATTCTCCTCTGGGACAATCCTGCCTGCAGGTATTTGTCCAATTTCTGCTGCAATCCCCTGCGTTACTTCGACTAGGTGAGGCATCACCTGCAATGTTTCTCTGCCTCTTGAGAACTTTATTTGTCTCTGCAGGTGCCTGCAAATGCTGCTAGCAACTCTGGTGGGGTGCTTCTAGTGTCTGCATTTACATAGGAGGATGTGGTGTTTAATTTTTCAAACATTTTGGGGTTTGCTGACTGGACAGTGGGGGTTTCATCTGGGATTCTTTCCAGACTTCCTTTAACCTGCCCTCTTGGTCCCTTTTTCCCCGTTCCTTTCTCACCTTTTGCCAGCCTGATGCCTGGCCTATTCCCTTTTGTTCTCAGCAGGAGTCCCTTACAGTTCACCAGCCTTCTGCTGTCGGGGCCTCCAAACACCGATACAGGACTTAGAGGTGTAGATTTCACTGCAGGCTGGGGTTTCCCCTCAATCTGGCACATGTGGAAACTCCGACAGTACTCCACTACATCTTTGTAGAGTTTTAGCCAGTCAAACCGCTGTGCTATGTGGGCTCTGGGTTTTTGTACACCGACATATACAGCCACTGTAGTCCCGTGGGCCATTCTTAATATTTCTCTCCGGTCCCTCTGTGGCAGCACTAACTGGTGAACCACTGTCCACTCCTTGCTCTCAGGTCTGTGACGAGAACTCCACTTATTCATCAGTACCTCATTCTTTAAACAGTAGCAATCAGGGACTCCCTCTGCTTCTATTTCAGAATAGGTAGCCTGTGCTAACTCTCTCAATACTGGGTCAGCTCGCTGAGCCTCAGCTAGGGAAGATCTATTTAACTGATTCCCTGGGTCTTCTAACTTTCCAAGGAAAGTCTCGGACAGGCAGACCTCATGGTCATCTGCCTGCAGTGCCAATTCAGTCTCCTCTGGGGGAGCTGGTTTGATCATGGCCTCACTCATTACATTCAGAGAAACTGCAGAGGACCATCTCCCGCCACTGCCCTGTCTCTCTCACCTCCTGCGGTCTCTCTTTCACTACTGGGGAAGCTACCACCTTTGTCCCTGCCCGATCATTACCTAGGAGCAGGTCAACCCCATCCACAGGCAAACTAGGGACAATCCCTATGGTCACCGGTCCTAAAAATAGGTCGCACTCCAAGTGCACCTGGTGCAAAGGTACAGGCATACGCTGCCCTCCAATACCATTTACCACTATTCTGTAGTTTACTGCACTCTCTGGGGCAAAGGTCAGGCCTTTTCCCAGTAAAAGGGATCTAGTGACCCTGTGTCCCTGAGAATTACTATGGGCTTGCTGGCCCCACTCCAGTGGTATGGGGTTACTCTTCCTTCAGACACACAACCCTGATAACCTTCAGGAATCCTATTAAATTTTCCTGCACTTGCAACGGTAGACTTCCTGGGTCTCACTCTTACTGCAGTTAAAGCCATAACTTGTTCTGCTGTGCTTTCCATCAGGGTCCTTTCTTCACTGAGCGGGTGTGCCCTGATTAACCCGACAGGTTTTCCTTTTAGTTTCCAGCAGTCAGCTCTTAAATGCCCTGCTTTATTACAAATGGAAGCACACAGGTCTCCGGGTCTCACTCCTACTTACAGCACTTTCCTTTTTGGCTGAAGGAGGGTCCCCTGTGTCTCCTGCTTTTCTTCCCCTCCCAGGATTGCTTGGGCTTCTATCACCTTCCCACCCTCTGTCCTTTTCGGATTTGTAGGGGTGATTAGGAAAGGTTTTCCCCTGGGAAACTGATTTATAAATGAGAGCAAACTCATCGGCCAGGACTGCTGCCTGCTGTGCTTTATGAGCCTTTTGTTCCTCCACATGTGTCTTTATGGAGAGCAGGAGAGAGTTTTTAAATTCCTCTAACAAAATTACTTCTCTGAGATTTTCATAGCTGTACTTTAAGAGCCCTCAGCCACTGGTCAAAAGCCACCTGCTTATTTCTCTCAAACTCCAGGTAATTTTGATCAGCTTGTTTTTGAGGGTCTAAATATTTGGCGATAGGCTTCTGGTACTAACTCATATGCCCCGAAGATAGCATTTTTTGTCAGTTCATAATTTCATGAACTCTCATCTGGCAACATGGAATAAACCTCATCAGCTTTTCCCACTAATTTGCTCTGTAACAACAGAGTCCAAGCCTCAGCTGGTCATTTTAACTGCCTTATCAGTTTTTCAAAAGACACAGAAAATGCTTCCATGTCTCCCTCATTGAATTTTGGGATCAGTTGGGAAAGTTTTAACAATCCTGTACCCAGCCCTGAATTGTGTTCCTCCATATTGGCCATGCTTTCACTGTGGTTACTCTGTCGCCCCTGAGTTAACTCAATCCATCTCAGCTCTCTTTCTTTGCATTCTTTCTGGAAGGTTCTTTCTCTTTCCCTCTCCTCTCTCTCTCTTTCCCTGTCTTCTAATTCAAGTTTCCTCTGTTCCAATTGTACCTTTGCTAGCAATACCCTGTCAGAGTCTACTTCTAACCCTGTTTCTGCTTCTTCAGATTCAAGGGAAAAATGATTGGCCACTGGTCTTAGGAGTTCAGACTTCCTCACCTTGTCACGTACAGTGATCCCACACTGCTCAGCCATTTTCCTCAACTCCTCCATAGTCAGTGCTTTTAACTTATTCCAAGTTACTTCCCCCTGGCTTGGGGAGCTGCTAGCTTCCATCGCAGACATGTTAGTATTCCAGCACACACAACCACGAGAAAACCTGTATTGAAATCTTTTCTCTTTGTTGATTGGGAAAATATTGGCTTCCCACTTCCAATTTCCCTTTTGTCTATGGGTAAAATCTCAGATGCTCGCCCCCAAATTTCTCTTATGACTAGGTGAGAAGGGGTCGAGGGGTTCCCTCTCAGCCTTTGCCTGGTTTAACTGTAACAGGGGTTAATTTTTAAAACACTGTGTTTTTTTAGCTCCCCCTTAGTGAATCTTTGTTCACTGCTCCAATTGTAAGGCAAAGAAATCAAATAGGTTTCCTTAGATTTAAACAAGGTAAAAGTTTATTAATCTTAACCTCTAATCAGGTTAACGATTATGAACATGCGATGCGACCAGGCTAGCATGCATATACGATAAACACACGCAGCTAGAGACAGAAAAAGTAGAAGGAATAAATGGGAAATGTTTGAGGCAATATCTGGTAGTTACAGTCCTTTAAGTTCAATGTGGAGTATTTGGTTGTCGATAGGTCTTGCAATTTGTTGGGGCACAGGTTCTGATGTAGCAGTCTTTTCTCCATTGAGATTTACGTGTCTTCCGTATCCAGTGCCTTCAGTCGTTTCTTGATATCATGTGGAGTGAATCGAATTGGCTGAAGTCTGGCATCCGTGATGCTGGGGACTTCAGGAGGAGGCCGAGATGGATCATCAACTCGGCACTTCTGGCTGAGGATTGTTGCAAATGCTTCAGCCTTATCTTTCACACTGATGTGCTGGGCTCCTGCATCATTGAGGATGGGGATATTTGTGGAGCCACCTCCTCCAGTTAGTTGTTTAGTTGTCCACCACCATTCATGGCTGCATGTGGCAGGACTGCAGAGCTTAGATCTGATCCGTTGGTTATGGGATCACTTAGCTCTGTCTATTGCATTCTGCTTACGCAGTTTGGCACGCAGATAGTCCTGTGTTGTAGTTTCACCAGGTTGACACCTCATTTTGAGGAATGCCTGGTGCTGCTCCTGGCATGCCCTCCTGCACTCTTCATTGAATTAGGGTTGGTCTCCTGGCTTGATGGAGTAGAGTGGGGGATATGCCGGGCCATGAGGTTACAGATTGTGGTTGAGTACAATTCTGCTGCTGCTGATGGCCCACAGCGCCTCATGGATGCCCAGTTTTGCATTGCTAGATCTGTTCAAAATCAATCCCATTTAGCACGGTGATAGTGCCACACAACACGGTGGACGGTATCCTCAATGTGAAGGCGGGACTTTGTCTCCACAAGGACTGTGCAGTGGTCACTCCTATCAATACAGTCATGAACAGATGCATCTGCAGCAGGCAGATTGGTCAGGACGAAGTCAAGTATGTTTTCCCCTCTTGTTGGTTCCCTCACCACCTGCCACATACCCAGTCTAGCAGATATGTCCTTTTGGACTCGGCCAGCTCGGTCCGTAGTGGTGCTACCGAGCCACTGTTGGTGATGGACATTGAGGTCACCACCCAGAGTACATTCTGTGCCCTCGCCACCCTCAGTGCTTCCTCCAAGTGCTGTTCAACATGGAGGAGTACTGACTCATCAGCTGAGGGAGGGCAGTAGGTGGTAATCAGCAGGAGGTTTCCTTGTCCATGTTTGATCTGATGCCATGAGACTTCATGGGGTCCAGAGTCAATGTTGAGGACTCCCAGAGCAACTCCCTCCCTACTGTATACCACTATGCCGCCACCTCTGGTGGGTCTGTCCTGCCGGTGGGACAGGACATACACGGGGATGGTGATGGCAGTGTCTGGGACACTGTCTGTCAGGTATGATTCCGTGAGTATGACTATGTCATGCTGTTGCTTGACTAGTCAGTGGGACAGCTCTCCCAACTTTGGTACAAGCCCCCAGATGTTAGTAAGGAGGACTTTGCAGGGTCGACAGGGCTGGGTTTGCCATTGTCGCTTCCGGTGCCTGGGTCGATGCCGGGTGGTCCGTCCAGTTTCATTACTTTTTATTGACTTCGTAGCGGTTAGGTACAACTGAGTGGCTTGCTGGGCCATTTCAGAGGGCATGTAAGAGTTAACCACATTGCTGTGGGTCTGTGCTAAATTATTCGGATTCATTCTGTACCTTTCCATCTGCTGCTCTACCTCATATTTAATTTGTAGCTTAGGCTGCACTCTTGTGGGATTGATCCGGTGCCTTTCAATCTGATAGTGGGTGTGATTTTGAACTGAGATTGATGGATCTACCTTTGAGCAGTACTGAGTTGGGGTGAATTGGAAACAACTTCTGCCTCTCCTGCTTTGTTTGATTGTCTGCTGGATTGAAAATGTGTCTCTGGAACTTGGGATCAGTGTGAGTCTGACTGCTTCTGCTCTCTGTGACTGTGGAACTCATGGCCTGTCTGTGTCTCTGAGCTCTGGGAGTGATAATGTACCTACTCTGTGTTAGAAGGAGTGGACTGTACATATCCTTGTGCTGGGGAATCATCACAATCCTTCTGGTTCCTTCAAGTATTTGCCGAGAGAAAGAAAGAAAAATATCTCTTGTAACTCAAGATCAATTGAGGTGGAAACTAGAAAAGACATGAATGTAATATTTCAATTAATAATCATTATGACCAACCACAAAGGATGATCAGTAATACAAAGAATGTCAGTGTCTGATTCCACTGCAGCACTCAGCTTCTGCTGATCAGGTTTTCTTTGGTAGTTTTATAACAATTTAGTGACATCCAGGAACAACCCAACATCTGCACTGCTCCATGAATGGGAATACCTGCTGGAGCAGGGATATTTGCACAAGTCAGATTTTTAATTCCACCTGGCATTATAATGCAAGAACTAGGAGCAGGATTAGGCCATCTGCCAGTCGAGTCTGTTCCACCATTCAATCAGATCATGGCAGATCTGATCATAGTCTCAACTCCACTATCCTGCCTGTCCCAATAACACTTCACTCCCTTGTAAATCAAAAGTCAGTCTAACTCAGCCTTGAATATATTCAATGACCAGCTTCCACCATCCTCTTGGGTAGAGAATTCCAAAGAACAACAACCCTTTGAGAGAAGAAATTCCTCCTCAATTCCATCGAAAATGGGAGATCCCTTATGTTGAAACTGTTCCCCCGAGTTCTTGTTTCCCCTCATGAGGGGAAACATCATCTCAACATCATCAAGCCCCTCAGTATCCTATATGTTTCAAAAGATCACCTCTCATTCTTCTGAACTCCAATGAGTGTAGCACAACCAGGTCAACCTTTCCTCACAAGAGAACCATTCATCCCAGGAATCAACCTGGTGACACTTGCCTGAACTACCTCCAATGCAAATATATTCCTCCTTAAATAAGGAGACCAAAACTGTAGGCAACACTCAAGGTGTGGTCTCACCAACACCCTGTTCAGTTGCAGCAAGACTTTCCTACATTTATACCACATCCCCCTTGCAATAACGGCCAACATTCCATTAGCCTTCCTAATTACTTGCTGTACTTTCATGCTAACTTTTTGGGATGCATACACAAGGACACCCAGATCCCTCTGTACCACAGTATTCTGCAGTCGCTCTCCATTTAAATAATATTCTGCTTTTCTATACAGTCTACCAAAGTGGATAACCTCACATTTTCCCCACACTATACTTAATTTGCCAAATTTTTGCCCACACATTTAACCTGTCTTTATCCCTTTGCAGACTCTTTGTGTCCTCCTCACAACTTGCTTTCCCACCTATCTTTGTATCAGTAAATTTAGTTACAATACATTCTGAAGGGGGAGGTGAAAGGGAAAAGGACATGTAACAGTGAACAAAGGAGAAGGCCTGATGAACCACGAGTAGTCATGTCTGACATAAACCAGACAAGGGTGAAAGTTTCATGCGTTCGTGCCTTGCTAATGATTGGATAGTATAATGTATACCTGCTTAAAATGTAATTGGGTAACCTAGCTATGTACAAGTAGACACAACTGGATTGAGATAAGAGACAAGACTGTGTAACAGAATGATTGGTAAATGTAAATGAGCTGCTATCTGTAAAATGGTATAAAAATGATGTTTTTGGAACTATTTGGGGAGTTCGTACACCATCTCGAATGGGTACGGTCTCCCTTGCAGATGCTTGCAATAAACCGGTGAACAAAGAGCTTGAGTCTCGTGTGGTCTATTATGGACAGAGGGTGACTGAACTCCTTTTCACACTCGGTCCCTTCATCAAAATCATTAATATAGATTGTAAGTAGTTGAGGCCCCAGCACTGATCCCTGTGGCACCCCACTAGTTACAGTTTGCCAACCTGAAAATGACCCATTTATCCCAGTTCTGTTTCTTGTTCAATAGTCAATCCTCTGTCCATGCTGATATATTACCCCTCAATACCATGAGCTCTTACCTTGTGTTGTAATCTTATACAGGGCACTTTAGCAAATACCTTTTAAAAGTCCAAATACACTACATCTACTGGTTCCCCTGCATCTACCCTGCTTGTTACATCCTCAAAGAACTCTACTAATTTTGTCAAACATGATTTCCCTTTCATAAATCCATGTTGACTCTGCATGATTGTATTATAAATGTTCTTTTGCTCTTTACTTCATCATGGATTCCAGCATTTTCCCAATGACACCCATTAGGCTAGCAGGCCTGTCATTGCCTGCTTTCTCTCTTCCTCCTTTCCTGAATAGGGACGTTACATTTGTGGTTTTAATATCCACTGGGACTGTTCCAGAATCTAGGGAATTTAAGAAGATTACAACCAATGCATCCACTATCTCTGTAGCCACTTCTTTTAAACCGATGCAAGCCATCAGGTCCAGGGGACCCGTCAGCCATTAGTCCCATTAGTTTTCTTCGTACATTTTCTCTAGTGATAGTGATTGTTTCAAATTCCTCCCTCCTTTTCTGCCTTGATTTTCTACTATTCTTGGGATGCGTTTAGTGTCTTCAGTGAAGACATGCAAAATTCTTGTTCAAAGTCTCTGCCATTTACTTGTTTCTCATTCCACCAACCATTCAACCGAAACCGACAGCCGCTGTTCAAACCCTTAACACTTCTCACCTGGTGCCAGCCATAGGTGTCGTTTGCATAACTGTCCCCATCCCTACTGTCCGGCTCTGTTCCCTCTATTCACTGCTCAATAACAACAAACAGTGTGAAACTGGAGCTAAACCAGGAACATGCATTACAGGTTTGAGGATAGAAAACAACAATTATTTTCAACAGCAGCTTCTTCCCTTACCTTGTCCACAAATCGCCTGAGAAAGGCTTCTCCTTCCGCGCTCACTCCATGTTCCGGGACCAGTTCCTGCTCCACTCCGCCTCTTACAAACAGCCCCCGAACTTGCTCCAGAGTCAATGTTGATCTCTGAGCCCCTCTGCGGACAGGCTCCCAAAACAACGTGCTGCTGGAAGGAGACTGCTGTTTACTCGCTTACACCGGGACTCCCATCTGTTTCAAACAAACATCTTCCGCTCACAGAGTAAATGACGCGAAAGGACACTGCGAGGGGAGGGGAGAGCGCATGCGCTCTTCTGCTCCTGAACAGTGGGGCGGGTGGGATTGCATCGCGCATGCGCTTCTTTCCCCACTCATTCAGAAAATAAAAATGAATTGGAACTTTCCCCAGTTCAGTTTTCTCCGAGTTTGAGCAAAGGAACTGGGGCTGTGGGGAAAGGTCAGAGAACGTTTCAAGCTGGGGGATTTCCCCCTTTCTGAAGCTCTGTTTGAGATCATTCCCTGCAGTGTGTTTGCTCTTCATTCACCCGTCTTCTCAAAGCAATCCTCCGAGGGAGTCGCTGTGTTTGCTGCGATCGCGCAGGAGTTAATATCTGACAGTAACAGTCCCAGATTAATGTCATCACATTGAAACTGTCCCTCACTGACAGTCATATCGAACGGTGTGAGCTGAAAGATTACAGAGATCAACAGGGCCAAGAGCGTTAAATTTGGAACATTGTTCACCTCACGTACTGTTTCACAGAGTCGAGGAATAATAATGTGTCTGTTTATGACACAGTATCAGTTAGAGATGAGACTGCACCGTCTGTCTCCCAGGGGATCTTTCAAAATAAAATGAGGCTTCCAGGTCAGCCTGTAACTGCTGATGGGGATCTCTCTCTGTCTCACCTCTCATCACCCCCCGCCCGTTTCCACCCCGCCCCCGTCTCTCTCAATTTTTCACTATCACCTCTGTCTCTCGTGCTCTATATAAACGTGGGATCCAGTTATTGGGTGTGACATGGACATACTGATAGAAAATGCACTATTGATACTGTCTCTCTTCCTCTCTAAATGCTGCACATATGTTTGGGATACATTATTGTTATCAAAGTTATTGAGTGTGATACGTGTGCACTTTATTGTGTTACTGATACTTTCTCTGATGATACATATGAATGTGTAATACAGTGTGATATGGGCACACTGTTAGGAATGGTCGGACTTATTCTCTGCAGTGCTGTATATGAAGGGGGATAATGTTAGTGAACATGATAGAATCATAGAAGGTTTAAGGCAGAGAAAGAGGCCACTTGGCCCATCATGATCTGTGGCAGCAGAAAAAGGGCTAACATAAAGGAATGGCAGGGGTGCTTCAACCTCGAGAATGCACCTCTTGTGCTATGTGGGAGCTCCAGGATGCTTCCCGTATCCTGGAGAACCATTTGTGCCAGGAAGTATTGTCAATTGCAGCTGCTTAAACTCTGGGTTTGGAACTTAAGCGGCAGCTGGTGAAACTGCGGTGCATTCGTGGGAAGTGAGTTATATGGATAGTATGTTTATAGATGTGGTCACCCCACAGATTAAGAGTATGCAGGGAGAGAGGGAATGGGTGACCACTAGGCAGTCAAAGAGAATCAGGCAGGTATGCAGGACACCCTGAGTGCATCACACTCTCCGACAGGTTCTGAACACAGAGGACAGTGATGCTTCAGTTGGGGAGTGCAGCCAGAGCCAAATCCATGGCACCACGGGTGGCTCAGCTGCAAAGGGGAGTACAGGGAAGACTGGAAAAGCCATAGTGATAGATGATTCAATAGTCAAGGGAACAATCAGGCATTTCTGTGGCTGTAGACGTGAATCCCAGAATACTGTGGTGCCTCCCTGCTGCCAGGGTCAAGGATGTCATTAAGCAGTTACAGAGCATCCTAAAGGGGGAGGGTGAACAGCCAGCAGCTGTGGTCCACATCGGAACCAATGACAAAGTTGAAAGAAGGATGTTGTCCTCCAGTCAGAATTTAGGGAGCTCGGTAAGAAATTAGCATCAAAAGCAGTATTCTCCGGATTACTCCCACTGCCAGGCAAAAATGAGTACAAGAATAGAAGGATAAGACAGATAAATGCCTGGCTGGAAAGATGGTGCAGGAGGGAGGGCTTTAGATTCTTGGGACAGCTCGGATGGGTTACACCTGAACAGAGCCGGGATGGAGTTCCTTGTGGGACATTTGCTAGTACTGTTGGGGAGGGTTTAAACTCATTTGGCAGGGGGGTGGGGACTGGAAGGTAGACTCAGATGGGACAAAATTAAAAATGAAAATGGAAGGCAGAAAATTAATGGATGAGTCTGGAAGACAGAGGAAACAAAGGTTAGAATTTTTTTTTAAAGTTTGGCAGTGCTCAAGAGTATCAATTTCAACGCAAGGAGTATAGAAAACGAAGCAGATGAGCTGAGGGCACAGATAGACACGTAGCAGTATGATATCATAGCTATTACAGAAACATGGCTTAAGGAGGGACAGGAATGGCAGCTCAACATTACTGGTTACAGGGTTTTCAGACACGATAGGGAGGAGGATAACCAAGGAGGGAGAGTGGCAATTTTGGTCAAAGAAACTAATCCAGCTGTGAGGAGGAATGATATGTTGGAAGGTTTATCAAATGAGGCCGTATAGATTGAGCTAAGGAAAAAAAAAGGGGCAATCACACTGCTGGGAGTGTACTAAAGACCCCCAAACAGTCAGAGGGAGATAGAAGAGCAGATATGTAGGCAAATCTCTAAGAAGTGCAAGAACAATAGGGCAGTAACAGGAGGGGATTTTAACCACCCCAACATGAACTGGGATACTTTTAGTGTGAAAGGAATTGAGGGAGCAGAATTCTTGTGATGCATTCAGGAGAACTTTTTTGCAACAAGAGAGGGTGAAGTTTTAGATGTAGTTTTAGGAAATGAAGATGGGCAGGTGGAAGGAGTGGCAGTGGGAGAGCATTTTGGTGGTAGTGATCATAATTCAGTCAGAGTTAACATAATTATTAAAGGACAAGGATAGAACAGGAGTTAAAGTTCTCAGTTGGGGCAAGGACAACTTTACTAAGCTGAAGAGTGATTTAGCAAAAGTGGACTGGAAACAGGTACTTGAAGGTAAATCAGTGTCAGAGCAGTGGGAAGAATTCAAAGGGAAGATTCAAGGGGTTCGGAGTCAACATGTTCCCACAAAGAAAAAGGGTGGGAAGGCCAAATCTAGAGCCCCATGGATGTCAAGGAGCTTATGGGTATGATAAGGCAGTAAAGGAAAAATTATGCCCGACATAGAGAACTCAATACTACAGAAAGCCGAGAGGGGTATAGAATGAGGAGTGGAGCGGGGTGGGGGGTGGGGCGGGGGGGGGGGATGCGGAATCAACATCGAAATTAGGGAAACTAAGAGCGGGCATGGAAGAATATTGGTAATCAAAATCAAGGTGAACACAAAAATGTTTTATCAATGCATTAAGAGTAAAAGGATAACTAAGGAAAGAGTTGGGCACAGAAAAGACCAAAAAGGCAACCTATGTGTAGATGCAGAAGATGCTGGCATTGTTCTTAATGAATAATTTGCATCTGTCTTCACAAAAGAGGGGGACGATGCAGATACTGTAGATAACGAAGAGGGGTGTGAAGTATTAGACGTGATCAACAGAGGGAGAGAGGACATATTAATGGAATTAGCTTATTTGAAAATTGATAAATCACCAGGGCCGGATGAAATGAACCCCAGGCTCTTCAAAAGCAAGAGAGGAAATAGCGGAAGGTCTGACCATCGTTTTTCAGACCTCACTGGATACAGGTGTGATGCTGGAGGATTGGAGGACTGCTAACATTGTACCTCTGTTTAAAAAGGGAGTGAGGGATAGACCGAATAATTACAGGACAGTCAGTCTGACCTCAGTAGTGGGAAAATTATTGGAATCTATTCAGAGAGACAGGATAAAATGTCACTTAGAAAGGCACAGATTAATCAAGGATAGTCCAGCATGGATTTGTTAAGGGAAGATCTTGTCTGACCAACTTGATCAAAATTTTGAAGAATTAAAAAGGAAGATAGTTGAGGGCAGTGCAGCTGATGTAGTCTACATGGATGTAAATGTAGGAAGCATGATCAAGAAGTTTGCAGATGACACAAAGATTGGCCATGTGGTAAATAGCAAGGAGGATAACTGTAGGCTGCAGGAAGATCTTCATGGTTTGGCCAGATGGGCAGAAAAATGGCAAATGGAATTCAATCCAGAGAAGTGTGAGCTGATGCATTTGGGGAGGTCAAACAAGGCAAAGGAATACACAATTAATAGGAAAATGCTGAAAGGTGTAGAGAAAGTGAGGGACCTTGGGGTAAATGTCCACAGATCCCTGAAGGTAGCAGGACAGGTCGATAAGGTGGTAAGAAGGCATATGGAATCCTTTCCTTTATTAGCCGAGGGATAGATATAAGAGCAGAGAGGTTATGCTGGAACCGTATAAATCATTAGTCAGGCCACAACTTGAGTAATGTGTGCAGTTCTGAGCACCTCATTACAGAAAGGATGTAATTGCCCTCGAGAGAGTACAGAGGAGATTTACGAGGATGTTGCTGGGACTGGAACAACGCAGCTGTGAGGAAAGATTGGATAGGCTGGGGCGGTTCCCCTTGGCACAGAGAAGGCTGAGGGGAGATCTGACTGAAATGAACAAAATTTTGTGGATTCTGGATAGAGTTGAAGTGAAGGGCCTGTTTACCTTAGCAAAGAAATCAGTGACTCGGGGAATAGATTTTCAGTGATTGGCAGAAAGATTACAGGGGAGATGAGGAAAAAAAAATTTCAGCCAGAGGGTGGTGGGTGTCTGGAACTCACTGCCTGAAAGGGTAGTTGAGGCAGAAACCCTCAACTCATTCAAAAGGAGTCTGGATATACACTTCAAATGCCGTAATCTGCAGGGGTACCGACCAAATGCTGAAATGTGGGATTAGAATGGGTGGAAAGTTTTTCATCTGGCACAGACATGATGGGCCAAATGGCCTCTTGCTGTGCCATAAACTTGCTTTGATTCAATAATTATCCAGCTGCTGCAGTGGAATTTGAACTCATGTCTCTGGACCATTAGTGGAGACTTTTGGATTACTCGTCCTTTAATGTAACCACAAACTCACCATACCTCTGTATGAGAGTTTTTACTGGTTTGTCATGTGGAGTTCAGTCTGCACAAATGGAATTGATAATCTATTTCACTCTGATCATGTATGAGATGTTTTTGGCTGGTAAATAATGTGGATCACAGTCAACTGTATTTTTCAATTCTGCAGTCTGGGTGAGTTCTACCCAGGCATCTAATTTACATCACAGTTTACACTTCGTATCAGCATTGCTCAGTCTGATACTGTATGTGATTTTTGGACTGGCAATGTTTAGATAAATTTACAGTAATGGAATTGATACTGTATTTCAGTTTGATATTGTATCAGTTTTTAGAATGGTATGTAATGTTTAGATCAATCTGCACTAATAGAATTGATACTGTGTGTTTTTAGAATGGTATACAATGTTTAGATCAATCTGCATGAATAGTATTGATACTGTATTTCAGTTTGGTATTGTATGAGTTTTTAGAATGGTAGATAATGTTTAGACCAATCTACACTAATGGAATTGATTCCGTATCTTTCCATTTCACAGTGTGGGTGAGTTCTGAACTGGTATCTAATTTGTGTCTCAGCTTACAATATCTTTCAGCACCTTTGAAACTTTCACTGTAATGAATGTTGGACTTGTTTGCGACTTGTATCTCAGGGTACACCATGGGGATGTTTCAACATCCTTTATAATCAATGGGTGTGAGCTTTGGGTATGGTATTTAATTTAAATCTCAGGGTACATCATTAGGTTAGATTCTGTGCCAATCAATCAGTCTTCTTCTTCTTTGGCCTCGTTGTCTCGAGAGACAATGGGTAATTGCCCAGAGGCAGTCAGTGGTTTGTGAAGCAGCTCCTGGAGTGGCTAGAAAGGCCAATTCTCGAGTGACAAACTCTTCCACAGGCACTGCAGATAAAATTGGTTGTCGGGGCTGTTACACAGTTGGCTCTCTCCTTGTGCTTCTGTCTTTTTTCCTGCCATCTGCTAAATCTCTTCGACTCGCCACTCTTTAGCCCCGCTTTTATGGCTGCCCGCCAGCTCTGGCAATCTCTGGCAACTGACTCCCATGACTTGTGGTCAATGTCACAGGACTGCATGTCGCGTTTGCACATGTCCTTAAAGCGGAGACATGGATGGCCGGTGGGTCTGATACCAGTGACGAGTTCCCTGCACAATGCGAGATGGGGATCCTGTCATCTTCCATGTGGCTCACATGGCCAAGCCATCTCAAGCGCCGCTGGCTCAGTAGGGTGTATATGCTGGGAATGCTGACCGTCACGAGGACTTCTGCATTGGAGATACAGTCCTGCCACCTGATGCCAAGGATTCTACGGTGGCAGCAAATATGGAATGAGTTGAGATGTCAGTCTTGGCTGACGGACGTTGTCTAGCCTTGCTGCTGCAGAGCAAGGTACTGAGGACACAGGCTTGATAAACTTGGACTTTTGTGTTCTGTGTCAGTGCATCATTTTCCCACACCCTCTTGGCCAGTCTGGATATAGCAGCAGATGCCTTTCCCATGCGCTTGTTGATTTCTGCATCGAGAGATAGGTTACTAGTGATAGTTGAGCCTAGGTAGGTGAACTCTTGAACCACTTCCAGAGTGTGGTCGCCGATATTGATGGTATCAATAACAAACAGTAACGTGTACCAATTCTATCTGATATTTAATTGCAAGCTAAGTCTGCATTATATTTAGATTGACACATTGCATTTCAATCTGCTAGTGGGTGTGATTTTGACCTGGGATTGATGTATCTGACTGTCAGTGGGACTGAATTGGGTGAAATGGAAACAACTTCTTTCTCTCCTGCTTTGTTTGATTGTTGGATTGAAAATGTGTCTCTGGAACTTGGGATCCATGTGGGCCTGACTACTTCTGCAGTCTGAGACTAGGGAATTGATGAACCATCTGTACCTCTGTACTCTGAGTGATAATGTACCTACTGTGTGTGAGAGGAGCTGGCTGCACTGTTCCTTGTGCCTCGAGTGCAGCAACCATCACATTCATCATGCTTCCGTCAAGTATTTGCCTGTATGAAGAAAAAATATATCTTATAACTCAAGAACAGGTGAGGTGCAAAATATCAAAGATGTGAATTTACTTTCTGAATTAATAATTATTAAGAACACACACAATTGAAAACCCATGTCAGTATCTGCCTCCACTGAAGTACTGAAGCTCCCAGCTCCTGCATCACAAGTGTTCTGGGCAGATCCATCCAGACAAAACACTGCACTGGGATCGTCCCAACTGCTCTATGCTCTACACAATATTTCCAGCCATCCTGCATCATTTGCATAAATAAAGAAAAATAAAGCCTGATATGTATATTGCTCAATTCATTTCTCCCCATACACTTGCTCACTTGTTCCACCTCCCCTTACGTGCATCAATACTATTCACCTCAATCTCTCCATGTGATAGAAAATTCCAGATTCTGTCCATTCACTGCGTAAATACAATTTTCATGAATTCCTCATTGGCTTTAGGAATGATGATTTTATATTTTTGGCTCTTGTTTCAGACACCACCACAAGTGGAAACATGTCTCCGTGTATTCCATAAAAGCCCTTCACTATTTCCTCACTTTTTTCATTTGTTATGTGACGTGAATGTTACTTGACACTTATCAGCCTAAGCCTGGATGTTGTCCAGGTCTTGCTGCATCTGGGTTCGGGCTGCTTCAGTATCTGAGGAGTCATGAATGGTGCTGAACATTGCACAATCATCAGTGAACATCCCCACTTTCAGCCTTGTGATGGAGGGAAGGTCATTGATGAAGCAGCTGAAGATGGTTGGGCCCAGAACATGAGCCTTAGGAATTCCAGCTGTAATGTCCTGAGACTGAGATGATTGACCTGAACAACCACAGCCATCTTCCTTTGTGCTAGGTATGACTCCAACCAGCAGAGAGTTTTGCCCAATTCCCATTTACTCCAGTTTTGCTTGGGCTCCTTGATGCCATACATGGTCAATAGCTGCCTTGATATCAAGGGCAGTCACTCTCACCTCACAAGGAAATGTTTCTTTAACTCTAAAATAAAAGCAAAATTCTGCAGATGCTGCAAATCTGAAATTAAAAAAAACAAAATTGCTGGAAATACTTAGCAGTTCAGGCAGCGTATGTGCAGAGAGAAACAGAATTAACATTTCAGGTCTGTGTCCTTTCATCTTACAATATGTTTTATGTCCTGGTATGTAATGGTCAAGTTCATTCAGTTTGCAGAAATGGAATTAATACTGTGTCTTCCGCTCTGACCATTTGTGAGATTTGTGGAGTGATGTGTAACATGGAGCTCAGTCTGCAGTCTGGGTACATTATTGGGATAAATTCTGTACTTTACAATCAGGTTCTGTTTGTCTGCTGTATCTGACATTGAATTTGTAGTTCAGGCTGCACTCTTGTGAGAGTGACACAGTGCCTTGCAATCTGATAGTGGGTGTGATTTTGGACTGGGATTGATGTATCTCCTGGTCAGTTGGGGTGAAATGGAGACAACTTCAGTCTTTCCTGCTCTGAGTGACTGTTGGATTGAATAAATGTTTCTGGAACTTGGGATCAGTGCCGGTCTGACTACTTCTGCTGGCGGTAATTGTGGAATTGATGTCTCTGCTCTCTGTGAGTGATACTGTACTTACTGTGTGTGAGGAGCTGGCTGCACTTCCTCTTGTGTCGAGGAATCACTGCATTTATTCTGCTTCCTTCAAGTATTTGCCTATGGAAAGAAAAAAGTATTTATTATAATTCAGGAAGAGATGTGGTAGAAGATACAAAAGTGACCAAAACAATTTTTCAATTAATAATCATTGTGAACAATCACAAAGGAAACCCAGCAATGCAAACAGAGTCAGTGTCTGATTCCACTGCAGTCCTGCAGCCCCCAGCTACTGCATACCAGGGGCTTTGGCCATTTTACAACAATTAAATGACATCCAGAAACAATCCACTGGGACATGAATGGGACTGACCGACGGAACAGGAACTTTTACACAGGTCAGATTTCCAGTTCCCGCTCCCATGGTCTAACCGTTCAAGCGAAACCAAACAGCCGCTGTTTAAAATGTGTCCTTCACACTTCTCACCTGGTGCCGATAATAGATTCTCTTTGTGTAACTCCCCACATCCTGACTGTCCTCATCTGTTTCCACACTTCACTGTCCAATAACAAGAAACTGTGGGATGAGGCTGGATCGCTCTCTTTGCGCTGGCACGGACATGATGGGCCGAATGGCCTCATTCTGCGCCGGAAATTTTCCATGTTTCTGTTTGCTGAATTGTTGCAGAAATCTGCGCCTGCGCTCCCCTCCCCCAGCACTGCCTGTGAGCGGAAGAAGATGGTTGAAAACAGCCGCGAATGGAGAGATCCCAGTCCCGGGGGAAGGGAGCAAACAGCAGCCTCCTTCCAGCAGCACATCGCTTTGGGAGCGTGTCCGCAGATAGACTCAGAGATCAGCATCGAGTCCGGGGCAAGTTCAGGCGGAGGCGGGGGCTGTTTATAAGAGGTGGAATGGAGCAGTAACTGGTCCCGGAACATGGAGTGAGTGGGGGAAGGGAGAGGCCATTTTCGGGCTGTGTGTGGACAGGGAAAGGAGACGGAATGGGAAGAACCTGTTACTGCAGTGCAGTCAAACAATGATAATATTTGTATGGCTGGGCTTCCTTTGTGGGCGTTCATTATTATTTGAGAGATTAAATTCTTTAAAATCCTGTATGTTCTACCTTCCCTGTATTTCAGTTATAAACATACTTTTGTTCAAACAGGCAAATAATTGAATGAACCGGAATAAATGTGATGTTTCCTCCACCCAAGTTACAAGGAAGAGTGTCACCAGCTCCTTCTCATACAGTCCGTACATTATCACTCACAGAGCGCAGACGCACAGACAGGTCATCAGTTCCACAGTCTCAGACAGCAGAAATAGATCCAGAGACACATTTTCAATCCCTCAATCAAACAGAGCAGGAGAGACAGACGTTGTTTCCATGTCACCCCAACTCATAAATCCCAGTCCAAATTCTCACCGACTATCAAATTATCACTGTGCCAATCCCACGATCGTGCAACCTCAGCTACAAATTATGGTTCCCGTTTCAAAGTTACAGAATTAACCTCAATAATGGAGGCATTATGTGTGTTTATGGGCGGCACAGTGGTTATCACCGCAGCCTCACAGTTCCAGCGACCCCCGGGTTCAGTTCTGGGTACTGCCTGTGTGGAGTTTGCGAGTTCTCCCTGTATCTGCGTGGGTTTCCGCCGGCTGCTCCGGTTTCCTCCCACCTCCAAAGACTTGCAGGTTGATAGATTAATTGGCCATTGTAAATTGCCCCCAGTGTAGGTAGGTGGTAGGAGAATGGTGGGGATGTGGTAGAGAATATGGGATTAATGTAGGATTAGGATAAATGGGTGGTTGTTGGTTGGCACAGACTCAGTGGGCCGAAGGGCCTGTTTCAATGCTGTATCTCTAAATAATATAAAAATATACTCTGAGATTCAAGTTAAATACCAGCCCAACACGTTCTGAGTTTATGAGTAATAATTGCCATAATGTGTCCAGACATATACATTAAAACTCATCTGGATTATGAAAATAAAAGTTACAATATAAATTTGATTTGTGTAGTCTGAGCTATAAATAACATACCAGTCCTAAAACCTCATACTGTGTCAGTTGGAAGATACTGTACAATTCCAGACTGAGTTCATTTTACATGCAAGTCCAAGATTCTCCCTCAGACTGAATGGCACTGATCAAATTGATTCGTACAGCCTGAGTTACACTTGCACACCAATCCTGTATCAGATTGAAGGATACATTATTTTTCACTATTGTGTTTACAGTGACAGATATTTAATATCAGGTAAAACCTCAAACATACTGTCTGCTTAAAACCTATCACATCTGTGGCCTGTTGCATTGCTGACATTTTATGTAGAATGAATCCAGACTTGCAAACAGTCCCAGGGACGGAAGGTTATATCATGAATCCCACACTCACACAGAGTACCAGATACTGACAGATACAGAGTGATTCTGATACACATGCTCAGTGCCAGATGCTGAAAGGTATAGGTTGATTGCTGCACTCCCTCACAGTATCGCAGCCTGAGTCATCTAAAGCAATCTAACACACAAATAGTAGCACTGAGACATTGAGAAAGAGTCCAAAACTCACATAGAGTACCAGGCACTGACAGATACAAACTGAAAACTACACGCACATGGATATAGGATTGGCTAACTCACAGAAAACAGAGTGGGGATAAATGGGGCATTTTCAGATTGGCAAACTGTAACTAATGGAGTGCCACAGGTACAGTGCTGGGGCCTCAACTATTTATGATCTATATTAATAACTTGCATGAAGGGACTGAGTGTACTGTTGCCAAATTTATGGATGGTACAAAGATAGGTAGGAAAGCAAGTTGTGAGGAGAACACAATGTGTCTGCAAAGAGATATAGATAGGTTAAGTCAGTGGGCAAACGTTTGGCAGATGGAGTATAATATGGGAAAATGTGAGATTGTCTACTTAGGCAGGTAGAATAGAAAAACAGAATATTATTTGCACAGTGACAGACTGCAGAATGCTGCTGTACCAAGGAATCTGGGTGTCCAGGTACATGAATTACAAAAAAGTTAGCATGAAGGTATAGCAAGTAATTAGGAAGGCAAATGGAATGTTGGTATTTTTAGCAAGGGGAATGGAGTATCAAAGTAAAGAAGTTTTGCTATAACTTTACAGGACATTAGTGACATCCCAACTCCACACAGTTTTGGTCTCCTTACTTAAGGAGGGATATACTTGCATTGGAATCAGTTCAGAGAAGGTTCACTAGGCTGATTCCTGGGATGTTGGATTGTCATATGAGAAAAAGTTGAGCAAGTTGGGCCTATACTCACTGGAGTTTAGAACATTGAGAGTTGATCTTCTGGAAACCTACAAGATTCTCAGTTGCTGGCCGGGGAGATGCTGAGAAGATATTTCTACTTGTGGGGAAAAGTAGAATTAGGGACCACAGTTTCAAGATAAGTGGTCTCCCATTCAAGAAGGAGATGAGGAGGATTTTCTTCTCTCAGAGGGTTGTTCATCTTTGGAATTCTGTTCCCCAGAGGACTGTGGAGGCTGGGTCATTGAATATATTCAAGGCTGTGACAGACAGATTTTTGATCTACAAGGGAGTCAATGGTTCTGGGCGCAGGCAGGAAAGTGGAATTTAGGCCACAATCAGAACAGCTATGATCTTATTGAATGGCGGAGCAGGCTCGATGGGCCAAATGGTCTTCCCCTGCTCCTATTTTGTATCTTCTTATCTTCTTGCACACACACATTCAACCAGTGTGTGGTGGACCGAGAATGAATCCCACTTTCATCCACAATTGCAGTGACTGAAAGGTATAGAATTAATCCCACAGATGCACGCAGTACCACTGACAGGTGCAGAATGAATCCCATGCTCACACACAGCAACAGGGATTGAAAAATACATGTGATTCCCACCCTCACAGGACAATATCAGACTGAGTTACAGAATGATTTCCACATTCACATAGTGCACCACTGACGGCTAATTAATTCATCCCACAATCACACACATTACAGAGGCTGACAGAAACAGAATCTATCTCACACTTTCACAAATTGAGTGACAGGTACAGAATGAATCCCAAATTCATAAACTGTCCGAGAGAATGACAGATACAGTACCAATGACAATTCAGAATTAATCCCAAATTTACACATGAAATTCGAGATGGACCGATACAAAATTAATTCCACATTCACACTCCGCGAGAGACTGATAGTTACAAAGTGGATCCAGAACTTGCAGACAGTGCCTGAGACTGACAATTACAGAATGAATTAAACACTCTCATACAGTACCAGAGATGACTGAAATGGAATTGATAACACACACATATGTGATACCAGCGATGGAGCATACAGAATGAATCACATTCTGGAACAGAGATAGAGTTATACAGTATGAATCTCACACTCATGTACAGTACAACAGATTAACAGGTAAAATATCAACCTCAAACACACATACATTACCAAGGGTCAGTTCAGAATGACTAACAAACTCAATTAATGTGTTAGAGGCTGAAAGATACAGATGAATACAAAGCTCAAACACAAGATACAGCCTGAAAGCCACACTCAAACACAGTACTGGAGACCAACAGATACAGAATGAATCCCACACTCGCACATAATTCCAGAGACTGACAGATGCAGAATGGATGTCACACTCAAACTTCTTCTTAGGCAGTCCCTTGGGAACAAGGATGACTTTCTTCCACTACAGGGTTGTGTGTCCTGAAGTAACTGAATAGTCCAATTCTTGATCCACACACTCGGCTACAGGTGGGGCAGATGGTGTTTGGTGAGGTGGATGAATGGGATACTTGAATTTCCAAATACTCCTCCCACTGTTTGCGTTTGGTTGCTACCTGGGCATGCCGACGTTGTTCAAACTGGCTGGCACCTTCACGGTTGCTTCTTCACCATTTTGGGTGGTCTCAGGTAAGAGATGCCCACGAATCAGTGGAGATGTTACTTATTTTTCAGGGAGTCTTTAAGGAAATTCTTGTAACGTTTCCTCTGCCCTCCTGGTAGTCTCTTGCCCTGACGGACCTCAGAGTAAAAAGCTTGATTTGGAAGTCTGGTGTCAGGCATGCGGATAATGTGGCCCACCCAACATAACTGACTAGCCATGAACAGTGTCTCGATACTGGGGTTGTTGGCCTGAGAGAGGACACTGATATTGGAAGCGCCTGTCCTGCCACTGAATTTGCAGGATCTTGCGGAAGCACCGCTGGTGATATCTCTCCGGGGTTTTGAGATGTCTGCTGAACAGTGTTGATGTTTCCGACACATACAGGAGGGCAGGTAACACTGCAGCCATGTCAACCATGAGTTTGTGTCTGATTTGAGGTCTTTGTCATCAAACATTCTTTTCCTCAGACAACTCAAGGCTGTGCTGACACACTGGAGGTGATGCTGAGTGACATTTTTAGTTTAGTTTAGAGATACAGCACTGAAACAGGCCCTTCGGCCCACCGAGTCTGTGCCGACCATCAACCACCCATCCATACTAATCCTACACTAATTCCATATTCCTACCACATCCCCACCTGTCCCTATATTTCCCTACCACATACCTATACTAGGGGCAATTTTTAACGGCCAATTTACCTATCAACCTGCAAGTCTTTGGCATGTGGGAGGAAACCCACGCAGACACAGGGAGAACTTGCAAACTCCACACAGGCAGTACCCAGAATTGAACCCTGGTCCCTGGAACTGTGAGGCTGCGGTGCTAACCACTGCACCACTGTGCCGCCCTATATGCCGCTGTGCCGTCTTATGTGAAAAGGTTGAGCAGGTTGGGCCACTGCGCCGCTACTGTGCCATCTTATGTGAAAAGGTTGAGCAGGTTGGGCCAAAACTCACTGGAGTTTAGAAGATTGAGAGGTGATCTTTTTGAAACCGATAAGATTCTCAGTTGCTGGACAGGTAGATGCTGAGAGGATGTTTCTCCTTGTGGGGAATGTAGAATTAAGGGCCACAGTTTCAAGATAAGTGGTCTCCCATTCAAGAAGGAGATGAGGAGGAATTTCTTCTCTCAGAGGGTTGTTCATCTTTGGAATTCTGCTCTCCAGAGGATTGTGGAGGCTGGGTCATTGAATATATTCAAGGCTGTGATAGATAGATTTTTGACCTACAAGGGAGTCAATGGTCATGGGCGCAGGCAGGAAAGTGGAATTAAGGCCACAATCAGAACAGCTATGATCTTACTGAATGGCGCAGCAGGCTCGATGGGCCAAATGGCCTTCTCCTGTTCCTATTTTGTCTCTTATTATCTTCTTACACACACACACTCAACCAGTGTGTGGCGGATCTAGAATTAATCCCACTTTCGTACAAAATACCAGAGACTGAAAGGTACAGAATTAATCCCACAGCTATATACAGTGCCACCGACAGGGACAGAATGAATCCCATGCTCACATACAGCATCAGGAATTGAAAGATACATGTGATTCCCACCCTCACAGAACAATATCAGACTGAGTTACAGAATGATTTCCACATTCACATAGAGCACCACTGACTGCTAATTAATTCATCCCACAATCACACACACTACCGGAGGCTGGCAGATACAGAATGTATCGTTCACTTTCACAAAGTACTAGTGAGTGACAGGTACAGAATGAATCCCAAATTCACAAACTGTACTAGAGAATGGCAGATCCAGTGCCAATGACCAATTCAGAAAGAATTCCAAATTTACACATGACACTAGAGATGGAGAGATACAAAATTAATTCCACATCCACACTCTGCGAGAGACTGATCGTTACAAAATGGATCCAGAACGTGCAGACAGTGCCAGAGACTGATCGTTACAGAATGAAATAAACACTCACATGCAGTACCAGAAATAACAGAAATGGAATTGATACCACACACATATGTGATACCAGCGATGGAGCATACAGAATGAATCACACACACATAACAGGAACAGAGATAGAGTTATACAGAATGAATCTCACACTCATGTACAGTACAACAGATTAACAGGTAAACCAACAACCTCAAACACACATACATTACCAAGGGTCAGTTCAGAATAACTGCAAAACTCATATAATGTGTTAGAGGCTAAAAGATACAGATGAATACAAAACTCACACACAAGATACCAATAGATACAGCCTGAAAACTGCACTCAAACACAGTACCAGATACCGACAGATAATGAATGAATCCCACACTCATACTCAATACCAGAGACTGACAGATGCAGAATGGATGTCACACTAAACTTCTTCTTAGGCAATCCCTCGGTAAGGAGGATGACTTCCTTCCACTCCAGGGTTGTGTGTTCTTAGGTAACTGAATAGTCCAATTCTGGATCCAGACACTCGGCCACAGGTGGGGCAGATGGTGCTTGGTGAGTTGGGATAATGGGATTCTCCAATTTCCAAGTACTCCTTCCACTGTTTGCATTTGGTTGCTTACTGGGCATGTCGACGAATTTTGAACTGGCTGGCACCTTCGTGGATGCTTCTTCTCCATTTTGGGTGGTCTCAGGCAAGAGATGCCCATGAATCAGTGCAGATGTCACGTTTTTTCAGGGAGTGTTGAAAGGAAATTCTTGTAACGTTTGCTCTGCCCTCCTAGTAGCCTCTTGCCCTGACGGAGCTCAGAGTAGAAAGCTTGTTTTGGGACTCTGGTGTCGGGCATGCGGATAATGTAGCCTGCCCAACATAACTGACTCACCATGACCAGTGTCTGGTTACTGAGGATGTTGGCCTGAGAGAGGACACTGATATTGGAGCGCCTGTCCTGCAACTGAATTTGCAGGATCTTGCGGAGGCACCACTGGTGATATCTCTCCAGGGTTTTGGGATGTCTGCTGTACAGTATCTATGTTTCTGACACATACAGGAGGGCAGGTAACACTGCAGCCATGTCAACCAAGAGCTTGGTGTCTGATTTGAGGTCTTTGTCATCAAACATTCTTTTCCTCAGATGACTGAAATCTGCCCTGACACACTGGAGGTGATGCTGAGTGTCATTGTCGATATCTGTCCTTGGTGACAGGAGGCCCCCAAGGTATGAACAGTGATCCACATTGTCCAGTGGTTCGCCGTGGATCTTGATAGTCGGGGGGCAGTGTCAGGGAGCAGGTTGGTAGAGGACCTTTGTCTTCTGGAGGTTTAGATTAAGGCCAATTATTTCATATGCCTCTGTGAATGCATCGATAAGGGTTTGAAGCTTGGCCTCTGAGGGTGTGCATATGCCAGCGTCATCAGCATACTGCAGCTCGATGACAGAGGTTGGAATAGCCTTGCATCTGGACTGGAGGCAACATATGTTAAATCGTTTCCCAGCAGGTCTTGCAGCATCTGTGGAAAGAGAAGCAGAGTTAACGTTTCAGATCAGTGACCCTTCTTCGGAACTGGCAAATATTAGAAATGTCAAAGGTTATAAGCAAGTAAGTCGGGGGTGGGGCAAGAGATAACAAAGGAGAAGGAGCAGATTGGACAAGGCCACATAGCTGACCAAGAGGTCATGGAGCAAAGGCAAACAATATGTTAATGGTGTGTTGAAAGACGAAGCATTAGTACAGATAGGGTGTTAACGAACTGACGATTGAACAGCAGCAAGTACAAACATGAAAACAAACAGTGGGTAAGCAAACTGAACAAACTACAATGAAATGAAATGAACAAAAGAAAGAAAATTGTAAAATATGTAAAAAAGAAAAAAGAACTAAAAATAAAAGTAAAATGACGGGCCCCCGTCCTTGACTACATTCCAATGCATGGTACCCACCGTGCTGTCAGCACAATTCCTGACTGACAGAGACTGAAAAGGCAAACTGACAGCTAAAAATCCATAAGGCCGCTTGCGTATATGGAATTCCCGCCGAAATTCTAAAATACGGCAGAGAAGCACTCTTGACACAAATACATGGTCTCATTTCTCTCATCTGGAAGGAAGAGAGCATGACAGGGGATCTCTGAGATGCCGTAATTGTGATCATCTTCAAAAAAAGGTGACAAGACAGACTGTGTTAACTACAGAGGGGTATCCCTGCTGTCCACCACAGGGAAGGTCATCACAAGAGTCCTTCTCAACTGCCTCCTCCCCGTGGCTGAAGACGTCCTACTGGAATCACAATGTGGATTCTGTCCATCAACAGACACAGTGAACATAATCTTCACAGCAAGACAACTTCAAGAAAATGTAGGGAGCAGCAGCAACCTTTATAAATGGCCTTCTCTGTCCTGACAAAGGCCTTCGACTCGACCAACTGGGAGGGATTATGGAACGTCCTCCTCAAATTTGGCTGCCTGGAGAAATTCGTCACCATCCTCCGATGACTGCATGAGGACATGCAAGCTGTAATCCTTCCCAACAGCCCTACCACTGAACCAATGCTAATATAAACTGGGCTCAAGCAAGGCTGTGTCACCACACCAATGCTCTTTTCTATCATCCTCGCCCCAACACTCCACCTCATCTCCTCACACTCACATTACCAGAGACTGAGAGACAGAATGGATGTCAAACTCACACACAGTACCAGAGTCTGAGAGATACAGAATGAATCCATACAGCACCAGACACTGAGAGCTACCGAATGACAGAACACTCTCAAACACAAAAGAAGAGAGTAAAATAATTGAATTAACTGCACACTCACCTACAATAGCAGAGACACAAGGACACATAAGTGTCCTCCCAACAACAGCCAGGACATTTCCAGGGAGGTTTACACGGGCAGCGGCTCTTTCAATATAAACTGGGTTTGGAGAGAGTCTTTATGAAATATACTTCCTGATTGCAGGTAGGGTGTTTGTGATTGGTTGCAAATCTTTAATCTGATTGGATGGGGAAAGACACCAATTAGAGAATTACAATATAAAACCTTTGTGACATCACTTCCAATCACCCAATCACAATCTTTACTTTCCCCCATCCGTCAATAGCATAGAGCTGTGGGATTGTCTATTTAATCCGCACTCGGAAGGGGTTTGGTTTATTTCTGTGTCTGAAATTGGAACTGAAGATGGTTGAGGAGAAGAAGAAAGCTCTACACAAACATCAGTAGCGCAGTCTCAATCAACGGGTGGGAATCTGAAAGTTTCCCGATCAAATCTGGAGTCAGACAGGGCTGTCCTCTGTCCCCGGTCTAGTTTGTTTGCTGTATTGAACACTTTGCTGAGTCGATGAGGAAGGATGCGAGCATAAGAGGGGTGACAATCCCAGGCAGCGGAGGCACTCAGGTCAAAACCTCCCTGTACATGGATGACGTCGCCGTTTTCTGCTCGGATCCGCTGTCCGTGCGCAGACTAATGAGCATCTGCGACCAGTTCGAACTGGCCTCGGGAGCCAAAGTTAACCACGGCAAGAGCGAGGCCATGTTCTTTGGCAACTGGGCTGACCGATCCTTTGTCCCCTTCACCGTCAGGTCAGATTACCTGAAGGTGCTGGGGATATGGTTCGGAAGGGCCGGGGCGTGCACCAAAACATGGGAGGAGCGAGTAGCCAAGGTACGACAAACGTTGGGCATGTGGGGGCAGCGATCTCTCTCCATTGTGGGTAAGAACCTGGTCATCAGGTGCGAGGCGCTCACGTTGTTGCTCTACATGGCGCAGGTCTGGCCTATACCCCACTCCTGCGCCGTGGCAGTCACCCGAGCCATTTTCCGCTTCGTCTGGGGATCTAAAATGGACCGGGTCCGGAGGGACACGATGTTCAAATCTCTGGACAAGGGCGGGAAAAATGTACCCAACGTGGCCCTCATCCTGATGACCAACTTCGTGTGCGGCTGCATCAAGCTGTGTGTAGATCCCCAGTACGCAAACTCCAAGTGTCACTACGTGCTGAGGTTCTATCTGTCCCCGGTGTTGCGAAGGATGGGCCTGGTCACATTGCCGCGGAACGCACCATGCAGTTGGGCGGCGCCGTACCACCTATCCTTCGTGGAGCAGTTTCTGCGGAAAAACACCTTTGACCACCGGTCCATCAGGCAGTGGTCTGCACGGAATGTCCTCAAGGCCCTACGGGAAAAGGAAACGGTGGATCCTGTCGGATGGTTCCCCGAGCAGACCGTCAAAGTCATTTGGCGGAATGCCTCATCACCAGAACATTCAAACAAGCACCAAGACGTAGCTTGGCTGGTGGTGAGAAGGGCCCTCCCCGTCAGATCCTTCATGCACACCCGAAGTCTCGCCCCCTCCGCAGAGTGCCCCCGCGTTGGCTGTGGTGGGGAAGAGACGGTCGCCCACCTCCTCCTGGAATGTGCCTTTGCAAAGCAGGTGTGGAAAGAGATGCAGTGGTTTTTGTCAAGGTTCATCCCAAGCACCTCTGTAACACAGGAGTCTGTGCTCTGCGGGCTGTTCCCAGGGACGCACACCGAGACAAACATCATCTGCTGCTGGAGGACTATCAATTCGGTGAAAGACGCCCTTTGGTCTGCCCGAAACTTGCTGGTCTTCCAGCGCAAAGAGTTGTCCACCACCGAATGTTGCAGACTGGCACATTCCAAGGTCCAGGACTACGTGCTGAGGGACGCACTAAAGCTTGGGGCAGCCGCAGCAAAGGCTCAATGGGGAAAGACCACAGTGTAAGGTTCCCCCACCAAGCTGGACTGAGGAGCTGGATCAATGGGAAACCCCTCGAACTGTATCGTTAATATTCTCAATTGCTGTAAATGTAAAACTGTAATTGACATGACAATTGTGAAACGGAAGGGTTGGGAAGAAACTCATGACAGTATTGAAGGAAACTGATCTCCCTTGCAATGTTTGTATTTTTTGGTGCTGTTTGGAAACTGTTTGGCAATGTAATTTTTACAGATTTTTATGAATAAAGTATATTTTGGAAAAAAGAAAGAAGAAAGCAGCTCCTAAGAAGGGCGCCAAGAAAACCTTAACTAAACCATCAGCAAAGGGCGGCAAGAGGCGGAGAAAGTCGAGGAAGGAGAGTTACTCCATCTCCATCTACAAAGTGATGAAGCAGGTTCACCCCGACACCGGCATCTCCTCCAAGGCCATGAGCATCATGAACTCGTTTGTGAACGATATTTTCGGGCGCATCGCGGGTGAGGCTTCCCGCCTGGCCCATTGCAACAAGAGCAGAACCATCAGCTCCCGGGAGACCCAGACCGCCGTGCGCTGCTGCTGCCCGGGGAGCTGGCCAAGCACGCCGTGTCGGAAGGGACAAAGGCGGTGACCAAGTACACCAGCTCCAAGTAAAACTGCACAATGGACTGAAAAACATCCCAAACACAACGGCTCTTTTAAGAGCCACCCACAATCTCTCTGAAAAAGCTACAACTTCATCTCTATGGTATCGATTTGTTTTGTTTCTTATATATGAAAAGTCTGGAACTTTCTAATTGCCTTTGTGATCTCTGTTTTATCCCAGGTATATTTGGGTGATTCACTTTCACTGTCTGTGAGATCTTTGTGTCTCTACTTAATGATGCCGTGTAAATTAATTACTGACCACTGACCGCAAGTGCGCTTTGATTTCAGACGCGTTCATATTCGGCCCCTTTCCTGTATTCCGCTAATAAAAGCTGACAGATCAGTTCTCAGTCACTTGTTTCCCTTGTTCAAGCTTGGCCTCAATAATTAATAAGTACATTATCTGGAAACCCCGCTGTTGTAGGAAACCTCAGTCTCACATTTCAACTCCTGACAATAAAACACTTTCTCTCCACTTTTGTCTCCCACAAATAGGTTCAATCTAGAATCAGTGATTCGGTATCTTGACAAAGATTGACCTGAAATGTATCCGTTTGCAGAATGCTGTGAAAGAGACTTTCTGCCGCCGCTTCCAGACTGTTTCAAAAAGGACGGAGAATAAACCTGAATAGATACCAGATTGGAAAAGTGTATCTGGAACTTGTGACAATGTGTGGAATAATACAAGAGAAAGAGTTTAAAATCTTTGCTGTAAAAGATCTTTGCTGACAAATATCATTGAAATGTTCTGATCATGTTCATAAGATGAATTAAAGCAAATTTCTCCTTTGTCAAAACCGTTGTTTCCGGCACTGATATTGGCGGTTTTTTTAAAATTGAGTAATCAGTAATAATCGACCAATCGGAGGCAATAGCTTCCTGTGTTTCTGTTTATTATCGGGGTTTGGTTTAAACTGACTGGGCGTCGGGTTCCAGCCAATTACTGCTCAGGGCGGTTCCTCACAGAGTTTAAAAAGGCGGATGTGCAGCAGATTCAGTATTAACAGTCTGTGTGTCTCAGATTGTGCAGAATCCGTTGAGAAAATGGCCCGGACAAAGCAGACAGCGCGTAAATCGACCGGAGGGAAAGCTCCTCGCAAACAGCTGGCTACCAAAGCGGCCCGGAAGAGCGCTCCAGCCACGGGTGGAGTAAAGAAGCCTCATCGCTACAGACCCGGCAGTGTGGCTCTGAGGGAGATCCGCCGCTAGCAGAAATCCACTGAGCTCCTCATCCGCAAACTGCCCTTCCAGCGCCTGGTCAGAGAGATCGCTCAGGACTTCAAGACAGACCTGCGCTTCCAGAGCTCGGCCGTCATGGCCCTGCAGGAGGCCAGCGAGGCTTACCTGGTGGGGCTCTTTGAGGACACCAACCTGTGCGCCATCCACGCCAAGCGAGTCACCATCATGCCCAAAAATATCCAGCTGGCCCGCCGCATCCGCGGGGAACGCGCCGAAAACCCGGCTTCAGTAACAAGTGTAACAAGGGCTCTTTTCAGAGCCACCAAATCAGCAAAGGAAAGAGCTTCCATCTCTGTTCATCATCAAACACATTAGATTGGAGGGGCGGTCACATGGTTTCTGTTTTGTCACATCACTTTCCCGAAAGGCCTGTCGGACTGAGAGCTGATCTGGAATTTAGAAAGCAGCATTACCGGAGACTCATTGCTGTTCAGCACAATCTCAACCCTGCTCCTGGGATCCGTTAGCTGACATTTGGGGAAAAGAAATGGATCCCAGTTTTATTTGGAAGGCATTAATGGAGCCAGCTCCGTTCACATGAGGGTTATTTACAAACATTACCCAATGAGTTCGCTAATAGTTGAATCCCTTGGAGATCGGTACACAGGACATGGAAGGCAGCTCGGTCACACTGACTCGAACCGCCAGTTCCCCGGGGTTGCAAACCCTGACACTGCGGGGAGAGAATCCCCGACTCTCCCGCCGCCGGGGGAGTAGACAGCTTTGTGTCCGGAGAATAGGGAGGGCCGGGGGGGAAGGCACATATTAAAGCGCTGCAATGGACTCAGCTCCCGTGTGTGAGCAACTCTCAGATTCCGTCCTCTGGGGACAGTGCGGTCTGAACAGATCAGGTTAGGAGAGAAACATACAGCCCGAGAATGGCCTCTTCCTGCATTTACTCTGCTCCGGGAGCAAATTCTCATTGAGAAGCCGGAGAGAGAGAAAAAACAGAATTGAAACTGTCTGCATGCGAAACAGGTCAATCCACTGTTACAATAACTCCATCTCTGATTCCCTCCTGACAGTAACCAGCCCTTTCACAGAGACTGTGGGTGGCTCTGAAAAGAGCCTTTGGTTTATTAGATGATATTTTGGCCGCTTTACTTTTTCTGGGAGCTCTGAGCACTGGTTTTCTTGGGCAGCAGCACGGCCTGGATATTAGGCAGCACCCCACCCTGAGCGATGGTCACTCCTCCCAGCAGCTTGTTGAGCTCCTCGTCGTTGCGGACGGCCAGCTGCAGGTGTCTGGGGATGATGCGGCTCTTCTTGTTGTCCCGGGCCGCGTTCCCGGCCAGCTCAAGGATTTCAGCGGTCAGATACTCGAGCACAGCAGCCAGATAGACCGGGGCTCCGGCACCCACACGCTCAGCATAGTTACCCTTTCTCAGGAGTCTGTGAACACGGCCCACTGGGAACTGCAGTCCAGCCCGGGAGGAGCGAGACTTGGCCTTGGCCCGAGCTTTCCCGCTGGTCTTTCCTCTTCCTTTTTTTTTATTTCCATAATATACTTTATTCATAAAAATGTGTAAAAATTACATTGCCAAACAGTTTCCAAACAGCACGAAAAAATACAAACATTGCAAAAGAGATCAGTTTCTTTCAATAATGTCATGAGTTTCTTCCCAACCCTTCCGTTTCACAATTGTCATGTCAATTACAGTTTTACATTTACAGCAATTGAGAATATTAACGATACAGTTCGAGGGGCTTCCCATGGTTCCAGCCCCTCAGTCCAGCTTGGTGGGGGAACCTTACACTGTGGTCTTTCCCCATTGAGCCTTTGCTGCGGCTGCCCCAAGCTTTAGGTCGTCCCTCAGCACGTAGTCCTGGACCTTGGAATGTGCCAGTCTGCAACATTCGGTGGTGGACAACTCTTTGCGCTGGAAGACCAGCAAGTTTCGGGCAGACCAAAGGGCGTCTTTCACCGAATTGATAGTCCTCCAGCAACAGTTGATGTTTGTCTCAGTGTGCGTCCCTGGGAACAGCCCGTAGAGCACAGACTCCTGTGTTACAGAGCTGCTTGGGATGAACCTTGACAAAAACCACTGCATCTCTTTCCACACCTGCTTTGCAAAGGCACATTCCAGGAGGAGGTGGGCGACCGTCTCTTCCCCACCACAGCCAACGCGGGGGCACTGTGCGGAGGGGGCGAGACTTCGGGTGTGCATGAAGGATCTGACGGGGAGGGCCCTTCTCACCACCAGCCAAGCTACGTCTTGGTGCTTGTTTGAAAGTTCTGGTGATGAGGCATTCCGCCAAATGACTTTGACGGTCTGCTCGGGGAACCATCCGACAGGATCCACCATTTCCTTTTCCCGTAGGGCCTTGAGGACATTCCGTGCAGACCACTGCCTGATGGACCGGTGGTCAAAGGTGTTTTTCCACAGAAACTGCTCCACGAAGGATAGGTGGTACGGCGCCGCCCAACTGCATGGTGCGTTCCGCGGCAATGTGACCAGGCCCATCCTTCGCAACACCGGGGACCTCAGCACGTAGTGACACTTGGAGTTTGCGTACTGGGGATCTACACATAGCTTGATGCAGCCGCACACGAAGTTGGTCATCAGGATGAGGGCCACGTTGGGTACATTTTTCCCGCCCTTGTCCAGAGATTTGAACATCGTGTCCCTCCGGACCCGGTCCATTTTAGATCCCCAGACGAAGCGGAAAATGGCTCGGGTGACTGCCACGGCGCAGGAGTGGGGTATGGGCCAGACCTGCGCCACGTAGAGCAACAACGTGAGTGCCTCGCACCTGATGACCAGGTTCTTACCCACAATGGAGAGAGATCGCTGCCCCCACATGCCCAACTTTTGTCGTACCTTGGCTACTCGCTCCTCCCATGCTTTGGTGCACGCCCCGGCCCTTCCGCACCATATCCCCAGCACCTTCAGGTTATCTGACCTGACGGTGAAGGGGACAAAGGATCGTTCAGCCCAGTTCCCAAGGAACATGGCCTCGCTCTTGCCGTGGTTAACTTTGGCTCCCGAGATCAGTTCGAACTGGTCGCAGATGCTCATCAGTCTGCACAAGGACAGCGGATCCGAGCAGAAGACGGCGACGTCATCCATGTACAGGGAGGTTTTGACCTGAGTGCCTCCGCTGCCTGGGATTGTCACCCCTCTTATGCTCGCATCCTTCCTAATAGACTCAGCAAAGGGTTCAATACAGCAAACAAACAAGACCGGGGACAGAGGACAGCCCTGTCTGACTCCAGATTTGATCGGGAAACTTTCAGATTCCCACCCGTTGATTGACACTGCGCTACTGATGTTTGTGTAGAGCAGTTGGATCCAATTGCAGGTTCCCTCCCAAAACCCCATTTTGGAAAGCACGTCCATCATGTAGGTGTGCGATATCAACAATCTCACAAATACCTTGACGAAGAATGGTTATTTTCCGCAGCATTTACTGTACTTATAGACTGAGAACTCATCTCCTTGGTCGGTACTTAATTCACCTCATTTGCCTATATTCTTCACCAATCAGGGCACTGACAAACGGAAGAGGGCGGGATTTACCCGCCACACTACCAGAAGCAGAGAATTTGTCAATTTCACAAAGCCCGCCAATTTCATTCTCGGAAAAGAGCGGATTAAAATAAATGTCATCCTTAGTCAAAGATTTCAAATCCCTTCTCTTTTTTTTGTTTTATTCAATTCTTTCCGTCACCAATCACAAGCGCGGTTTAAAAATGTTGTGTAAATTGTGGTTCATTCTACAATCGTTTACAAACTGTTCCAGTTGGGAATAAATCCCTGTTCATAGCATTTCCCTGAAGGAAAACACTCAGTTTAGTCTACAATCAGAGCCCAGTGTCCTTCTCTGAAAAGAGGAAGCCGGATCTGCTCAATCTGCTCTGTTCCTGTTCCGGCGAGTTGCTGTGAATAAAACGATGAATCAGTTCACATTTCAGGAATAGAGTGAAGGGACTAAGGTCTGACCTTTACAGCTAAAAACAGCTGTTAATGCAGTCATTGAGGAGCTGTGCAATAATAACAGCTTTTAGCAAAAAAGCGAAGGCGGATGAGCGGATTATGTGTCCGTGTACAGTTTATGGGACAGAAGACACAGGTACAGCAGTGGGAACGTTATTATGTTATACATTGTTTTAAAATAATTTAATAGAGATGTTCGGATGCAGCTTTTTCAGAGAGATTGTGGGTGGCTCTTAAAAGAGCCGTTGTGTTTGATCTGTTTTTCAGTCCATTGTGCAGTTTTACTTGGAGCTGGTGTACTTGGTCACCGCCTTTGTCCCTTCCGACACGGCGTGCTTGGCCAGCTCCCCGGGCAGCAGCAGGCGCACGGCGGTCTGGATCTCCCGGGAGCTGATGGTGCTGCGCTTGTTGTAATGGGCCAGGCGGGAAGCCTCACCCGCGATGCGCTCGAAAATATCGTTCACAAACGAGTTCATGATGCTCATGGCCTTGGAGGAGATGCCGGTGTCGGGGTGAACCTGCTTCATCACTTTGTAGATGTAGATGGAGTAACTCTCCTTCCTCGACTTTCTCCGCTTCTTGCCGCCCTTTGCTGACGGTTTATTTAAGGCTTTCTTGGCGCCCTTCTTCGGAGCTGCCTTCTTCTTTTCAGGCATCTTCAGATTCAATTTCAGACACAGAAATAAACCAAACCCCTTCCGAGTGCAGATTAAATAGACAATCCCACAGCTCTATGCTAATGAGGGATGGGGGGAAAGTAAAGATTGTGATTGGGTGATTGGGAGTGATGTCATAAAGGTTTTTTAACTGTAATTCTCTAATTGGTGTTTTTCCTCATCCAATCAGAATAAACATTTGCAACCAATCACAAACACCCTTCCTGCAATCAGGAAGGATATTTCACGAAGATCCTCCGGCCCCAGTTGATATTGAAAGAGCCGCTCCCTGTGTACAGCTCCCTGGAAATGTCCTGGCTGTTGGTGGGAGGACACTTATTGATGATTCTCTGTCGTTGTGTCTCTGCTATTGCATGTGAATGTGCAATTAATTCCACTGCTTTTAGTCTGTGGTACTGTGTTTGCACATGTTATGTAATTCGGTAGCTCTCGGTCTCTGGTGCTGTATGGATTCCTTATCTATCTGTCAGACTCTGGTACTGTGTTTGAGTATGACATCCATTCTGTATCTGTCAGTCTCTGGGATGGTACGTGAATTTGGGACTGACTCTGAATCTGTCAGTGGTTCTGTATGTGTGGAATTCAAGCTATCTGTGTCAGCATCTCACAATATGTAGGAGTTCACGATTTATTTGTCAGTCTCTGGTAATTTTGGCAGTTACTGAATCTCCCAGTGGTACTGTAGGAGTGTTTGTGATTGATTTTGTATGTGTCAGTCTTTGCTACTACATCGGAGTGTGGGATTAATTTTGTATCTCTCAGCCTCTGGTAGTGTGTGAGATTGTGGGATGAATTGATCAGCAGTCAGTGGTGCTCTATGTGAATGTGGAAATCATTCTGTAACTCCGTCTCATATTGTCATGTGCGAGTGGGAATCACATGTATCTTTTAATACCTAGTGGTGTGTGTGAGCATGGGATTCATCCTGTACTTGTCGGTGGTACTGTATGCATCTGTGGGATTGATTCTGTACCTTTCAGTCACTGGTATTGTGTATGAAAGTGAGATGAATTCTGGATCTGCCACACACTGGTTGTGTGTGTGTGTGTACAAGTGTGTGTAAGAATATAATAAGATACGAAATAGGAGCAGAAATAGACCATTTGACCCATCAAGCCTGCTCTGCCATTCGATAAGATCATGGCTCTTCTGATTGTGACCTTAATTTCACCTTCCTGCCTGCGCCCATAACCATTGATTCCCAACCATTGATTCCCATGTAGATCAAAAATTTGTCGAACAGAGCCTTGATTCAATGACTCAGCCTCCACAGTCCTCTGGGGAACAGAATTCCAAAGATGAACAACCCTCTGAGAGAAGAAATTCCTCTTCATCTCCTTCTTGAATGGAAGACCACTTAGCTTGAAACTCTCGCCCCTACATTCCCCCACAAGGAGAAACATCCTCTCAGCATCTACCTGTCCAGCCCACTGAGAATCTTATAGGTTTCAATAAGATCACCTCTCAATCTTCTAACTACAGTGGGTATAGGCCCAACCTGCTCAACATTGTCTCATAAGGCAATCCTTCATCACAGAAATCAGCCTAGTGAACCTTATTTGAGTTGATTCCAATGCAAGTATATCCCTCCTTAAGTAAGGAGACCAAAACTGTATGGAGTCCTTTAGTTGGGTTGTCACTAATGCCCTAGACAGTTATAGTAAAACTTCCCTACTTTTATACTCCATTCCCCTTGCTAAAAATGCCAACATTCCATTTTCCTTCCTAATTACTTGCTATACCTTCATGCTAACTTTTTGTAATTCATGTACCTGGCACCCAGATCCCTTGGTACAGCAGCATTCTGCAGTCTCTCTCTATGTAAGTAATATTCTTTTTTTCTATTCTTCCTGCCAAATTAGACAACCTCACATTTTCCCACATTATACTCCAGCTGCCAAACTTTTGCCCATTGACTTAACCTATCTATATCTCTTTGCAGACACTTTATCCTCTTCATAACTTTCTTTCCTATCGATCTTTGTCACATCCATAAATTTGGCAACAATACACTTGATCGCTTCATGTAAGTTATTAATATAGACCATACATAGTTGAGGCACCAGCACTGATCACTGTGGCACTCCATTAGTTAGATTGCGAAAATGAAAATGCCCAATTTATCCCCACTCTCTGTTTCCTGTGAGTTAGCTCATCCTAGATCCATGTGTGTATAGTCTTCAGTTTGTATCTGTCAGCATCGAGTGCTCCATGTGAGTTTTGGACTCTTTCTCAATCTCTCAGTGCTACTATTTGTGTGTTAGATTGCTTTAGATGACTCAGGCTGAGGAATTGTGAGTGAGTGCAGTCATCAACCGATGCCTTTCAGCACCTGGCACTGAGCATGTGTTTCAGCATCACTCTCTATCTGGCAGTGTCTGGTACTCTGTATGAGTATGGGATTCATTATATAATCTTCTGTCCCTGGGACTGTTTGCAAGTCTGGATTCATTCTACATAAAATGTCAGCACAGCAACAGGCCACTGATGTGGTCGGTTTTAAGCAGACAATACGTTTGAGGTTTTGCTTGTTATTAAATATCTGTCACTGTGAACACAATAGTGAAAGATAATGTATCCTACAATCTAATACCGGATTGGTGTGCAAGTGTAACTCAGACTGTACGAAGCAATTTGATCAGTGTCATTCAGTCGGACAGTGAGAATTTTGGACTTGCATGTAAAATGACCCTATACATCTGGAACTGTACAGTATCTTCCATCTGACACTATATGTGGTTTTTGGACTGGTAGAAAACTTATAGCTCACTAGACAAATCAAATTTATATTGTATCTTTTAGTTCCACAATCCAGATAAGTTTTAAACTGGAATCTGAGTTTGTATCTTAGGTTATACTGTTTTTCATAATCTCTCAATCTGATTATGCAGTTGAGATATGGACTAGTGTCCAAATGTGGGTGATGCAGTGGTTAGCACCGCAGCCTCACAGCTCCAGTGACCCGGGTTCAGTTCTGGGTACTGCCTGTGTGGAGTTTGCAAGTCCACCCTGTGACCGCGTGGGTTTCCACCGCGTGCTCCGGTTTCCTCCCACAGCCAAAGACTTGCAGGTTGATCAGTAAATTGGCCATTGTAAATTTCCCTAAGTGTAGGTCGGTGGTTGGAGAATGGTGGGGATGTGGTAGGGAGTATGGGATTAATGTAGGATTAATATAAATGGGTGGTTGTTGGTCGGCACAGACCCGGTGGGCCGATAGGCCTGTTTCAATGCTGAATCTCTAAATAAAAATAAATACATTATGGGAATTAATACTGCAACTTCTAAACTCATAACGTGTAAATATTTAGCTGGTATTTAACCTGAATCTCAGAGTACATTATTGAGGTTAATTCTGTAACTTTGAAACTGGAACCACGTGCCAGTTCTATATGTATTTAAATTGTAGCTGAGGTTAGTCATAGAGTCAGAGTTATACAGCATAGAAACAGGCCCTTCAGCCCATCGTGTCCATGTCAGCCATCAAGCACCTATCTTTTCTAATCCTATTTTCTAGCACTTGGCCTGTAGACTTGTATGCTATGGCATTTCAAGTGCTTATCTAAATTATTCTTAAATGTTGTGAGGGTTCCTGCCTCTACCGCCCCTTCAAGCAGTGTGTTCCAGATTCCAACCCCTCTCTGGGAGAAAAGGTTTTTCCTCAATTCCCCGCTCAACCTCTTGCCCCTTACCTTAAATCCATGCCCCCTGGTTATTGACACCTCTGCTAAGGGAAAAAAAGTTTCTTCCTATCTACCGTATCCATGCCACTCATAATTTTTTATACCTCAATCAGGTCCCCCCTCGGCCTTCTCTGTTCTAAGGAAAACAACCATGGCCTATCCAGTCTCTCTTCACAGCTGAAATGTTCCAGCTCAGGCAACATCCTGGTGAATCTCCTCTGCAACCTCTCCAGTGCAATCACATCCTTCCCATAGTGTGGAGACCAGAACTGTACACAGTACTCCAGCTGTGGCCGAACGAGCATTTTATACAACTCCATCATAACCTCCCTGCTCTTATATTCTATGCCTCGGCTAATAAAGGCAACTATCCCATATGTCTTCCTAACCACCTTTTCCACCTGTGCTGCTGCCTTCGGTGTTCAATGGACAAGTATACCAATGTCCCTCTGTACTTCCTGTGGTCCTTTCATCTATTGTATATTCTCTTGCCTTGTTAGTCCTCCCAAAATGCATCACCTCACACTTCTCAGAATTAAATTTTATCTGCCACTGCTCTGCCCACCTTACCAACCCATCTATATCGTCCATAATCCAAGGCTTTCCTCCTCACTATTTACGACACCCACCAATTTTCATGTCATCTGCGAACTTACTAATCATATCACCTATATTCACATCTAAATCATTAATGTACACTGCAAACAGCAAGGGTCCCTGCACCAATCCCTGCGTACACCACTGGTCACAGGCTTTCAATCGCAAAAACAACCCTCGACCATCACCCTCTGCCTCCTGCCAATAAGCCAATTTTGGATCCAATTTGCCAAATTGCTCTGGATCCCATGGACTCTTACCTTCTTGACCAATCTCCCATGTGGGACCTTATCAAAAGCCTTACTGAAGTCCATGTAGACTACATCAACTGCTTTAACCTCATCTACATGCCTAATCACCACCTCACAAAATTCAATCAAATTTGTTAGACACGATCTCCCCCTGACAAAGCCATACTGACTATCCCTGATTGATCCCTGCCTCTCCAAGTGGAGATTAATCCTGTCCCTCAGAATTTTTTCCCAATAGTTTTCTTACCACTGATGTTAGATTCACTGGCCTGTAATTACCTGGTTTATCCCTGCTCCCCTTCTTGAATAATGGTACCACATTCACCGTCCTCCAGTCCTCTGGCACCTCTCCTGTGGCCAGAGAGGATTTGAAAATTTGTGTCAGAGACCCTGCAATCTCCTCCCTTGCCACACATAGCAGCCTGGAATACATCTCATTTGGGCCTGATGATTTATCCACTTTTGAGCCCGCTAAAACCGCTAACACCTCCTCCCGTTCAATGCTAATTTGTTCACGTATATCACAATCCCCCTCCCTGATCTCTACACCAACATCGTCCTTCTCCATAGTGAACACAGAAGAAAAGTAACCAACCAAAACCTCGCTTACATCCTCCGGCTCCACATACAGATTGCCACGTTGGTCCCTAATGGGCCCTACTCTTTCCCTGGTTATCCTCTTGCCCTTAATATACTTATAAAATGCCTTGGGATTTTCCTTTATCTTGCCCACCAGTGTTTTTTCATGCCCCCTCTTCGCTCTCTTAATTACTTTTTTTTTTTTAATGTACCCACCCCCACCTGCACTTTCTATACTCCTCGAGGGCCTTTGCTGTTTTCAGCCCTCTGAATCTGCCATAAGCCTTTTTTTTTCCTTATTCAATCCTTGATATCCCTTGACATTCAGGGTTCCCTAAACTTGTTGGTCCTCCCCTTCATCTTTACGGGAACTTGTGGGCCCTGAACTCTCACTATCTCCTTTATAAATGACTCCCGCTGGTCTGATGTAGACTTTCCTAGAAGTAGCTGCTCCCAGTCCACTTTGGCCAGATCCTGTTTTATCATATTGAAATTGACCTTCCCCCAAAACAGTACCTTTATTTCCAGTTCATTTTTGTCCTTTTCCATAACTGCCTTAAATCTTAGAGTTATGGTCACTATCCATGAAATGCTCCCCCACTGACACTTCTACCACTTGTGCGGCTTCATTCCCCGAGATTAGGTCCAGTACCACTTTCTCTTGCAGGACTCTCTACGTGCTTGCTATAAAAGCTCTCCCGAATGCACTTTCAGAATTCCACCCCCTTTAACCTTTTGCACTACGACTATCCCAGTTAATATTGGGGAAGTTGAAATTCCCTCTTATTACCCTATTATTTTTACACCCCTTTTAGATTTACCTACATATCTGCTCCTCTATCTCTCCCTGACTGTTTGGAGGCCTGTAGTACACTCCCAGACAAGTGCTTGCCCCATTTTTGTTTTTAAGTTCTAACCATATGGCCTCATTTAAAGAACCTTTTAATATATCATCCTTCCTTACTGTAGTAAATGATTCCTTGGTCAATAGTGCAATGCCACCTCCTCTTTGACATTCACCCCACCCCCTCTCCCTTGCCCCCATTCCAGTCCTTGTCACACCTGAAGATTCTATACCCTGGAATATTGAGCTGTCAGTCCTGCCCTTCCCTCAACCATGTTTCCGTGATAGCAATATCATATTGCCATGTGTTAATCAACGCCCTCAATTCATCTTCGGAGTTCTGAAGAAGGGTCACTGACCTTTTATTTTTTTATTTAGAGATACAGCACTGAAACAGGCCCTTTGGCCCACCGAGTCTGTGCCGACCATCAACCACCCATCCATACTAATCCTACACTAATTCCATATTCCTACCACATCCCCACCTGTCCCTATATTTCCCTACCACATACCTATACTAGGGGTAATTTTTAATGGCCAATTTTACCTATCAACCTGCAAGTCTTTGGCATGTGGGAGGAAACCGGAGCACCCGGAGAAAACCCACGCAGACACAGGGAGAACTTGCAAACTCCACACAGGCAGCACCCAGAATTGAACCCGGGTCGCTGGAGCTGTGAGGCTGCGGTGCTAACCACTGTGCTGCCCCAAATGCCCTGAAATGGTAACTCTGCTTCTCTCTCCACAGATGCTGCCAGACCTGCTGAGTATTTTGAGCATTTCTTGTTTTTAGCCCTCAATTCATCTGCCTTACTTGTAAGACGCCTTGCGTTAAAATAGATGAAATCCAGCCTTGCATTATTCGCTTGCAATATTGTGGGATTGACACAGTGATAATTTGATAGTGAGAGAGAATTTGGACTGGGATTTATGTATCTACCTGTCAGTGGTACTGAGTTGGGGTGACATGGAAACAACGTCTGTCTCTCCTGCTCTATTTGATTGATGGATTGAAAATGTGTCTCTGGAACGATTTCTGCTGTCTGAGACTGTGGAACTGATGACCTGTCTGTGTCTCTGCGCTGTGTGTGTGATAATGTACGGACTGTGTGTGAGAAGGAGCTGGTGGTTGGGCTTTGTCTGTGAATGGCTCTGTGGTGTAGTAGACAGCACGTCACTGTTATATTAAATATACGTCACCATCCAGTTGATGAAACCCTCCATTCTTTAACCATTGCACTGCCCCATGACAGGTAGATGGGGGAGGGGAGCGCAGGTGCAGATTTCTGAAAGAATTCACCAAACAGAAACATCAAAAAGTTCCAGCACAGAATTAGGCCATTTGGCCCATCGTATCCACACCAATGCAAAGGCAGCAATCCAGTCTAATCCCATAGTTTGTTATTGGACAGTGGGATGTGGGGAGTTACACAAAGAGAATCTATTATAGGCACCAGGTGAGAAGTGTGAAGGACACATTTTAAACAGCGGCTGTTTGGTTTCGCTTGAACGGTTAGACCATGGGAGCGGGAACTGGAAATCTGACCTGTGTAAAAGTCCCTGCTCCGTCGGTCAGTCCTATTCATGGCCCAGTGGATTGTTTCTGGATGTCATTTAATTGTTGTAAAATGGCCAAAGCCCCTGGTATGCAGTAGCTGGGGGCTGCAGGACTGCAGTGGAATCAGACACTGACTCTGTTTGTGTTGCTGGGTTTCCTTTGTGATTGTTCATAATGATTATTAATTGAAAAATTGTTTTGGTCACTTTTGTATCTTCTACCATATCTCTTCCTGAATTATAATTAATACATTTCCTTTCTACAGGCAAATACTTGATGGAAGCAGAATAAATGTCGTGATTCCTCGACACAAGAGGAAGTGCAGCCAGCTCCTCACACACAGTAAGTACAGTATCACTCACAGAGAGCAGAGACATCAGTTCCACAATCACCGACAGCAAACGTAGTCAGACCGGCACTGATCCCAAGTTCCAGACACATTTATTCAATCCAACAGTCACACAGCGCAGGACAGACTGAGGTTGGTTCCATTTCACCCCAACTCTGTCCCAGGTAGATACATCAATCTCCGCACAAAATCACACCCACTATCAGATTGCAAGGCACTGTGTCATTCTCACAAGAGTGCAGCCTGAACTACAAATTCTATGTCAGATGGGAAAGACAAACAGGACCTGATAGTAAAGTACAGAATTAATCTCAATAATGTTAGATTGCAGACTGAGCTACATGTTACACACTACTCCACAAAACTCATAAATGGTAAAAATGGAAGACATAGTCTTCCATTACTGCAAACTGAGCACAAGTAGGAAGAGGAGCAGGCCATTCAGCCCCTCAAGCCTGGCCTGCCATTCAATAAGATCATGGCTGATCTCTCCCATGCCTCAACTCCTCTTTTGAGCCTGCTCCGCTTAACCCTCCACTCCCTGAGATTTCAAAAAATCTATCTACCACCTCCTTAAATACATTTCGTGACCTAGCCTCCACAACTCTCTGAGGTAGAGAATTCCAGAAATTCACCACCCTCAGAGAAAAAAATTCATACACATCTCAGTTTTAAATGTGTGCCCCCTTATTCTGTAACAATGTCCCCTAGTTCGAGATTCCCCCACCAGTGGAAATATATTCTCAACATCTACCCTGTCAAGCCCCCTTAGAATCTTATTTGTTTCAATAAGATCACCTCTCATTCTGTTCTTGATAAGACAACCCCTGCATTCCAGGAATCAGCCTAGTGAACCTTTTCTGAACTGCCTCCAATGCTAGGATATCCTTCCTTAAATACAGTGACCAAAACTGTACGCAGTACTCCACGTGTGGCCTCACCAACACCCTGTACAGTTGTAATAAGACTTTCCTATTTTTAAACTCTCACCCCTGAGCAATAAAGGCCAAAATTCCATTTGCCTTCCTAATTATTTGCTGCACCTGCATGCTAACTTTTTGTGTTTCCTGCACAAGAACACCCAGATCCCTCTGAACTGCATTTTGAATTTTGTAGTTTTTCTCCATCTAAATAATAATCTGCCTTTTTATTCTTCCTGCCAATGTGGATTACCTCACACTTTCCCACATTGAACTCCATCTGCCAAGTTTTTGCCCACTCATTTAACATATCCCTTTACAGTTTCTTTGTGTCCTCATCACAACATGCCTTTCCACCTATTTTTGTATCGTCAGCAAATTTGGATACTCTACAATCTGTCCCTTCTTCCAGGTCATGAATATAGATAGTAAATAGTTGAGGCTCTAGGACTGATCCTTGTGGCACCCCACTAAATACGGCTTTCCAACCTGAAAAAGACCAATTAATCCCGACACTTTGCCTTCTGTGTGTTAGCCAATCCTCAATCCATGCTAACACATTACCCCCAATACCCTGAGCTCCTATTTTGTGCAATAACCTTTTATGTGGCGCCTTCTGAAAATCCAAATACACTACATCTACTGGTTCCCCTTTATCCACTCTGCTTGTTATATCCTCAAAGAGCTCTAACAAGTTTGTCAAACATGATTTCCCTTTCATAAAACCATGTTGACTCTGTTTGATTGCATTATGTTTTTCTAAATGTCCTGCTATTTCTTCCTCAATAATGGACTCTAGCATTTTCCCAATGACAGATGTTAAGCTAACTGGTCTATAGTTTCCTGCCTTCTGTCTCCCTCCTTTCTTGAATAAGGGCGTCGCATTAGCGGTTTTCCAATCCGCTGGCACCCTACGGAATCCAGTGAATTTTGGTATATTATGACCAATGCCCCTACTATCTCTGCAGCCACTTCTTTTAAAACCCTTGGATGGAGGCCATCAGTTCTTGGCGACTTGTCTGTCTTTAGTCCCATCAGTTTGTCCAGCACCTTTTCCCTCGTGATAGAGATTGTTACAAGTTCCTCCCTCCCATTTACACCTTGCTCATCTATTATTGTTGGGATGTTTATAGTGTCTTCCACCGTGAAGACCGATGCAAAATATTGGCTTAAATTATCTGCCATTCCCCTGTTCCATGTTATTTATTCCCCAGTCTCATCCTCTAAGGGTCCCACATGTACTTTAGCTACTCTCTTCCTTTTTATGTTCAAGGATATTCGATATTCCGGAAGAATAGGGAGAAAGGAAAAGGAGGTGGGGTAGCTTTATTATTAAAGGAAGGGATCAGTGCAGTTGTGAGGAATGATATCGGTGTAATAGATGGTGATGTAGAATCAGTTTGGGTGAAAATAAGGAATAGCAAGGGAAAGAAATCACGCATTGGAGTGGTCTATAGGCCCCCGAGCTCTTGCTGTTTGTTTTTATATTTCTTGCCAATTTACTCTCAATCAATTTTCTCTCTTTATTCATTTTTTAAGTCATGCACTGCTGGTTTCTAAAAAATTCCCATTCCTCTGGCCTAGCACTAGCTTTTGCTGCTTTGTCTGCCTTTGCTTTTGATTTGATACTCTCCTTAACTTACTTTGTTATCCTCGGGTGGTTCATCGTTCTCCTCGAGTCCTTCCTTCTGACCGGAATAAATGTTTGCTGAGTGTTATGAAATATCTGCTTAAAAGTCTGCCACTGCTCATCGACTGACTTCCCCCGTAGTCTATTTTCCCAGCCTGCTTTAGACAACTCATTCTTCCTACCACTGTAATTGCCCTTGTTCAAGTTGAAGACACTGGTTTGAGACCCCAGTTGCTCACCCTCAAACTGAATTTGAAATTCTACCATGTTATGATCACTTCCCCCTAGAGGATCCTTAACTACGAGATATCTTATTAATCCTACCTCATTACACATTACCAAGTCTAAAATAGCCTGTTCCTGGCTAGGTTCTGCAATGTTCGAAGAAACAATCCCTGATGCACTCTACAAATTCGTCTTCCATGCTACCCTTGCCAATTTGATTTGTCCAGTCTATATGAAGATTAAAATCACCCACGATAATTGCAGTGTTCTTCTTGCACGCCTCCATTATTTCCTGATTAATATTTTGTCCTACAGAGGCACAACTCCTCAGGGGCCTATAGACCATTCCCATCCGTGATTTCTTCCCCTTGCTATTCCTTATTTCCAACCAATCTGATTCTACATTACCATCTATTACACCTATATCATTCCTCACAACTGCACTGATCCCTTCCTTTAACAAAGCTACCCCACCTCCTTTTCCTTTCTGCCTATTCTTCCGGAACGTCGAATATCCTTGAACATTGAGATTCCAGTCCTGGTCATCCTGCAACCACGTCTCAGTGATAGCTATCAAATCATATTCATTTATTTCTCTGTGTGCCGTCAGCTCATCTATCTTGTTACAAATGCGATGTGCATTCAGATAAAGAGCCTGAAGCTTTGACTTATTCCCATTTTTACCTATTCTAGTTCTAATTTCTACTGTACTCTTATGCTTGTATTCTCTGTTCCTACCGGTCACACTCTGATTAATGTATGCCCCTTCACTACCCTGCACCTCTGTTCTCTCGTTACTTTTCAACTTTATAAACTTCCCTTCAATAGAACCCTCCACCCCACTATTTAGTTTAAAGCCTTATCTACAAGCCTAGTTGTACGATTCGCCAGGACACTGGTCCCAGCATGGTTCAGGTGCAGCCCATCCCAATGGAACAGCTCTCTCTTGCTCCAGTACTGGTGCCAGTGTCCCATGAATTGGAACTAATTTCTCCCACAAAAATCTTTGAGCCACGCATTTACCTCTCTAATCTTATTTACCCTGTGCCAATTTGCACGTGGCTCAGATAGTAATCCGGAGATTATTACCTTTGTGGTTCTGCTTTTTAATTTAGCCTCAAGCTGCTCATAGTCCCTCAGCAGAACCTCTTTCCTAGTCCGACCTATGTTGTTGGTATCTATGTGGATCACAACAACTGGATCCTTTCCTTCCCACTCCAAATTCCTCTCTCGCCCGGAAAAGATGTCCTTAACCTTGGCACCAGGTAGGCAACACAATCTTCGGGACTCTCTATATCTTTGCTGTGGATAACAGTATCTATTCCCCTAACTATGCTATCCCCTATGACTACAATATTTCTCTTTTCTCCCCCCACTTGAATGGCGCTCTGAACCAGGGTGGTCAGTTCACTCATCCTCCCTGCAGCCTGTGCCCTTATCCACATTGGAAGCAAAAATCTCGTACCTATTGGATAAGGGCACTGGCTGAGGCTCCTCCAAAGCTACATTCTGGATCCCCATACCTGCCTCACTCGCAGTCACACCCTCCTGTCCCTGACCATGGTCCAAATTGTATGTAATTAATCTAAGGGGTGTGACTGTCTCCTGAAACAGTGTCCAGGTAACTTTCGCCCTCCCTGATGCGTCGCAGTGTCCACAGCTCGGACTCCAGCTCATCAACTCTGAGCCAAAGTTCCTCAATCAGCTAACACTTGCTGAAGATGTGGTCACCGTGGATTGCATCGGCGTCCACCAGCTCCCACATACTACAGCTGTAACACATCGCCTGCCCAGCCATCTCTATTCTATTTAATTAATTAATTTGGATTGCAGTATTTAAAAAAAAACATTTAATTGTAATCTTAACCTGTAATGACATCTCCTGATTTAAATCACTTGGCCAAAACAAAACAGACATGGAAGAAATACCCACCAATCACTTACCGGCTCTCCTGTGATGTCACACTTCGATTATTGCTGGTCAAGCAGGTCCACAGAACTGAACAGAGCTCTTGCCACCGACACTGTCACTGCTTCTGGTCTCGGGCCTCGGCTCACTGCTCTTTATACCCAGGCTCCTCTCGCCACCGACACTGTCACTGCTTCTGGTCTCGGGCCTCGGCTCACTGCTCTTTATACCCCAGCTCCTCTCGCCACCGACACTGTCACTGCTTCTGGTCTCGGGCCTCGGCTCACTGCTCTTCATACCCCAGCTCCTCTCGCCACCGACACTGTCACTGCTTCTGGTCTCGGGCCTCGGCTCACTGATCTTTATACCCCAGCTCCTCTCGCCACCGACACTGTCACTGCTTCTGGTCTCGGGCCTCGGCTCACTGCTCTTTATACCCCAGCTCCTCTCGGCACCGACACTGTCACTGCTTCTGGTCTCGGGCCTCGGCTCACTGCTCTTTATACCCCAGCTCCTCTCGCCACCGACACTGTCACTGCTTCTGGTCTCGGGCCTCGGCTCACTGCTCTTTATACCCCAGCTCCTCTCGCCACCGACACTGTCACTGCTTCTGGTCTCGGGCCTCGGCTCACTGCTCTTTATACCCCAGCTCCTCTCGCCACCGACACTGTCACTGCTTCTGGTCTCAGGCCTCGGCTCACTGCTCTTTATACCCCGGCTCATCTCGCCACCGACACTGTCACTGCTTCTGGTCTCGGGCCTCGGCTCACTGCTCTTTATATCCCAGCTCCTCTCGCCACCGACACTGTCACTGCTTCTGGTCTCGGGCCTCAGCTCACCGCTCTTTATACCCAGGCTCCTCTCGCCACCGACACTGTCACTGCTTCTGGTCTCGGGCCTCGGCTCACCGCTCTTTATACCCCAGCTCCTCTCGCCACCGACACTGTCACTGCTTCTGGTCTCGGGCCTCGGCTCACCGCTCTTTATACCCTGGCTCCTCTCGCCACCGACACTGTCACTGCTTCTGGTCTCGGGCCTCGGCTCACTGCTCTTTATACCCCAGCTCCTCTCGCCACCGACACTGTCACTGCTTCTGGTCTCGGGCCTCGGCTCACTGCTCTTTATACCCCAGCTCCTCTCGCCACCGACACTGTCACTGCTTCTGGTCTCAGGCCTCGGCTCACTGCTCTTTATACCCCGGCTCCTCTCGCCACCGACACTGTCACTGCTTCTGGTCTCGGGCCTCGGCTCACTGCTCTTTATACCCCAGCTCCTCTCGCCACCGACACTGTCACTGCTTCTGGTCTCGGGCCTCAGCTCACCGCTCTTTATACCCAGGCTCCTCTCGCCACTGACACTGTCACTGCTTCTGGTCTCGGGCCTCGGCTCACTGCTCTTTATACCCCAGCTCCTCTCGCCATCGACACTGTCACTGCTTCTGGTCTCGGGCCTCGGCTCACCGCTCTTTATACCCCGGCTCCTCTCGCCACCGACACTGTCACTGCTTCTGGTCTCGGGCCTCGGCTCACTGCTCTTTGTACCCCAGCTCCTCTCGCCACCGACACTGTCACTGCTTCTGGTCTCGGGCCTCGGCTCACTGCTCTTTATACCCCGCCTATCACCTGACCTTACATACCGGGACATAAAACATATCGTAAGATGAAAGGACACAGACCTGAAACCTTAATTGTGTTTCACTCTCCACATTTGCTGCCTGAAGGCCTGAGTATTTGCAGCACTTTTGTTTTTTTTTCAAATTTCCAGCAGCTGCAGAATTTTGCTTTTGTTTTCGGGTTAAAGCAACACTGCATTGTGAGGTGAGAGTGACTGCCTTTGACATCAAGGCCGCCTTTGTCCGTGTATGGTACCATGGAGCCCAAGCAAAACTAGAGTAAATGGGAATCAGGAGTAAAACTCTCCGCTGGTTGGAGTCAGACCTAACACAAAGGAATATGGCTATGGTTGTTCAGGTCAATCATCTCAGTCACAGGACATTACTGCTGGAGTTCCTCAGGCTAGTGTTCTAGGCCCAACCATCTTCAGCTGCTTCATCAATGACCTTCCCTCCATCACAAGGCCAGAAGTGGCGATATTCACAATGTTCAGCACCATTCGTGACTCCTCAGATAGCCCATGATCAGATGCAGCAAGACCTGGTCAACATCCAGGCTTGGGCTGATGAGTGGCAGTAACATTCATGCCACATAAGTGCCAGGCAATGACCATCTCAAACAAGAGAGAATCTAATCATCTCTCCTTGATGATCAATGGCATTACCATCACTGAATCCACCACCATCAACATCCTGGAGGTTACCATTGACCAGAAACTGAACTGGACCAGGCACATAAATGCTGTGGCTACAACAGCAGGTCTGCTAGGAACAACAGCTAGGAACTCTGTGGCGAATAACTCACCTCCTGTCTCCCCACACATGTCCACCATTTACAAGGCACAAGTCAGGAGTGTGATGCAATACTCTCCACTTGTCTGGATAAGTGCAGCTCCAACAACACTCAAGTAGCCTGTTTGATTGCCCCCATCCGCCACCTTCAACATTCATCACCGATGCACAGTGGCAGCAGTGTGTACCATCTACAAGATGCACTGCAGCAACTCACCAACGCTCCTTCGACAGCACCTTCCAAACCCGCAACCTCTACTACCTAAAAGGACAAGGGTAGCAGATGCATGGGAACACCAAGTTCCCCTGCAAGCCACAAACCATCCTGACTTGGAACTATATCGCCATTCCTTCATTGTCGCTGGGTAAAAATCCTGGAACTCCCTTCCAAACAGCACTGTTGGTGTTCCGACATCTCAAGGACTGCAGCGGCTCAAGAAGGCAGCTCACTACCACTTTGTTTAAGGCAATTTGGAATGGGCAATGAATGCTGGCATAGCCAGTGATGCCTACATCCCATGAACAAATGAAAAAAGTGAGGAAATAATGAACGGCTTTTATAAAGTACAAGGAGGCATGTTTACTTTTGTGGTGAAACAAGAGCCAAAAATATAAAATCGCCATTCATAAAACCAATGAGGAATTCATGAAATATGTATTTATGTAGTGAATGGTTAGAAGCTGGGATTTGCTATCACAGGGAGAGGTTGAGGCAAATAGTATCGATGCAGGGAAGGTGGAACAAGTGTATGGGGAGAAAGGAATTGAGAGATATACATATCGGACTTTATTTATCTTTCATTCATATGAAGCAAGATGGTTGGAAATATATGTAGAGCATAGAGCAGTTGGAACAATCCCAGTGCAGTGTTTTGTCTGGATGGATAAACTGCATTTATTTTAATGCAAGAAGCCTTACAGGTAAGGCAGATGAACTCAGAGCATGGATCGGTACATGGGATTGTGATATTATAGCTATTACGGAATTGTAGTTGAGGGATGGGCAGGACTGGCAGCTCAATGTTCCGGGGTACCGATCCTTCCGGTGTGACAGAGGTGGAGGTAAGAGAGGAGGGGGAGTTGCAATATTGATTAGGGAAGTCATCACGGCAGTACTTAGAGAGGATATCCCGGGGTGAATGTCCAGTGAGGCCAAATGGGTAGAACTTAGAAATAAGAAAGGGGTGATCCCTTTGATGGGATTATACTATAGACTCCCCAATAGTCAGAGGGAAGTGGAGGAACATATAGGTAGGGAAATCACAGATAGGTGTAGGACTTATAGGGTTGTAATAATAGGTGATTTTAACTTCCCTCATATTGACTGGGACTGCCTTCGTGCTAAGGGATCAGATGGGAAGAATTTTTTAAATGTGTCCAGGATAGTTTTCTGAAGCAGTATGTGGATGGCCCGACTAGAGAAGGGGCTACACTCGACCTCCTCTTAGGAAATGAGGATGGGCAGGTGGTTGATGTGTCAGTGGGGGAGCACTTTGGGACCAGTGAACATAATTCTATTAGCTTCAAGATAGTTATGGAAAAGGATAGGACTGGTCCTCAGGTTGAAGTCATAAATTGGGGGAAGGCTAATTTTGATGGCATCAGACAGGAATTCTCAAAAGTTGAATGGGAGAGGTTGTTCACAGGTAAAGGGACGTCTGGCAAGTGGGAGGCTTTTAAAAGTGAGATAGGAAGAGTTCAGGGCCAGCATGTTCCTGTTAGATGGAAGGGCAAGGCTGGCAAGTTTAGGGAACCTTGGTTGACGAGGGATATTGAGGGTCTGATCAGGACAAAGAAGGAGGCACATGTCAGGTATAGGCAGCTGGGATCGAGTGAGTCCCTGGAGGAGTATAGGGGATTTAGGACGACACGTAAGAAGGAAATAGGAAATTAGGAGGGTTGCCACATGACCAGAAGGACGTGGAGGCTTTGGAGAGGGTATAGAAGAGGTTTACCAGGATGTTGCCTGGTCTGGAGGGCATCAGCTATGAGGAGAGGTTGGATAAACTCATTGTTTTCACTGGAACGACGGAGGTGGAGGGGCGACATGATAGAGGTTTTCAAAGTTATAAGCGGCATGGACAGAGTGGATAGTCAGAAGCTCTTTCCCAGGGTGGAAGAGTCAGTTACTAGGGGACATAGGTTTAAGGTGAGAGGAGCAAAGTTTAGAGGGGATGTGCGAGGCAAGTTCTTTACACAGAGGTTGGTGAGTGCCTGGAACTTGCTGCCGGGGGAAGTGGTGGAAGCAGGTACGATAGCGACGTTTAAGAGGCATCTTGACAAATACATGAATAGGAAGGGAATAGAGGGATACGGTCCCCGGAAGTGCAGAAGGTTTTAGTTTAGGCAGGCATCAAGATCGGCGCAGGCTTGGAGGGCCGAATGGCCTGTTACTGTGCTGTACTGTTCTTTGTTCTTTGAAAAGGGGCCATGAGATTTCCCTGGCAGATAATATAAAGGAGAATCCTAAAAGATTCTATAAGTATATTAAGAGTAAGAGGGTAGCTAGGGGGACAGTAGGTCCCCTTAAGGATCAGTGTGGCAATCTATGTGTGGAGCCACAGGAAATGGGCGAGGTCTTAAATGAATATTTTTCGTCCGTATTTACCGTGGAGAAGGTCATGGAATCTAGTGAGTTCAAGGGAGGGAACAGCAATATCCTGGAGCATATCAACATTACAAAGGAGGTGGTGTTGGAGGTTTTGAAGTGCATTAAGGTGGATAAATCCTCAGGGTCTGACCAGGTGTATCCTAGGATGCTATGGGAAGCAAGGGAGGAGATTGCTGGGGCCCTGGCAGAGATTTTTGTATCATCGTTAGCCACGGCTGAGGTACCGGAAGACTGGAGGATAGCTGATGTTGTGCCTTTATTTAAGAAGGGCTGCAGGGATAAGCCAGGGAACTGCAGGCCGGTGAGCCTTACATCAGTGGAGGGAAAGTTATTGAAAGGGATTCTGAGAGACACGATTTATATGCATTTGGAAAGGCATGGTCTGATTAGGGATAGTCAAAATGGCTTTGTGCGTGGGAAATCATGTCTAATGAATTTGATTCAGTTTCTCGAGGAGGTGACCAAGAGGATTGATGAGGGCAGAGCGATGGACGTTTTCTACATGGACTTTAGCAAGGCCTTTAGCAAGGCCCCGCAAGATAGGCTGGTCCGGAAGGTTCGAACACATGGGATCCAGGGTAAGCTAGCAAATTGGATACAAAATTGGCTTGGTGATTGGAGGCAGAAGGTGGTAGTGGAGGGTTGTTTTTCCGATCGGAGGCCGGTGACCAGTGGTGTGCCGCAGGGGTCGGTGCTTTGCCCTCTGTTTGTCATATATATTAATGACTTAGATGTGAATGTTGGGGGCATGATTAGTAAGTTTGCAGATGACACCAAAATTGGTGGTATAGTGGACAGTGAAGAAGGTTGTCTAATGTTACAACAGGATATAGATAAACTGGGAAAGTGGGCAAGGGATTGGCAAATGGAATTTAACGCAGACAAGTGTGAAGTGATGCATTTTGGGAAGTTAAACCAGGGCAGGACATATATAGTGAATGGCAGGGCCTTGGGGAGTGTTGTTGAGCAGAGAGACCTTGGGGTGCAAGTACATAGTTCCCTGAAAGTAGCAACACCGGTAGACAGGATGGTGAAGAAGGCATATGGCATGCTTGACTTCATCGGCTGAGGCATTGAGTACAAGAGTTGGGACAACATGTTACAGTTGTACAAAACGTTGGTTAGGCTGCATTTGGAGTACGGTGTGCAGTTCTGGTCGCCACACGACAGGAAAGATGTGATTAAGCTAGAGAGGGTGCAGAAAAGATTCACAAGGATGTTGCCTGGTTTGGAGGGCTTGAGTTATAAAGAGAGATTGGATAGGCTGGGTCTGTTTTCCCTGGAGCAAAGGAGGCTGAGAGGAGACATGATAGAGGTATATAAAATTATGAGGCATAGGTGGGTGGACAGCCAGAGTCTGTTTCCCATGGTAGGGGTGACTAAAACTAGACGGCATAGATTTAACGTGAGAGGGAGGAGGTTTAAAGAGGATCAAAGGGGTAAATTTTTCACACAAAGAGTAGTGGGTATCTGGAATGAGCTGCCTGAGGTGGTGGTGGAGGCAGGAACAGTAGCAACATTTAAGAGGCATCCGGACAGGTACTTGAATGAGCATGGCATAGAGGGATATGGAATTAATGCAGGCAGGTGTGATTAGTATGGATGGGCATTATGGTCGGCATGGACGCGGTGGGCTGAAGGGCCTGTTTCTATGCCGTATGACTCTATGACTCTATGGATCTGCCCAGAACACTTGTGATGCAGGAGCTGGGAGCTTCAGTACTTCGGTGGAGGCAGATACTGACACTGGTCTACATTTGTGGCTGTTATTAATGATTATTCATTGAGAAATTTAATTCATCTGATATTTTGCACCGCATCTGTTCTTGAGTTATAAGATATACTTTTTCTTCATGCAGGCAGATACTTGAAGGAATTGTGATGGTTCCTGCACTTGAGGCACAAGGAACTGTGCAGCCAGCTCCTCTCTCACACAGTAGGTACATTATCACTCAGAGTACAGAGGCACAGACAGTTCATCAGGTCCCTAGTCTCAGACTGCAGAAGTCGTCAGGCTCACATTGATCCCAAGTTCCAGAGGCACATTTTCAATCCAACAATCAAACAAAGCAGGAGAGAAAGAGGTTGTTTCCATTTCACCCCAATTCAGTCCCATTGACAGTCAGATACCTCAATCCCAGGTCAAAATCACACCCACTAGCAGATTGAAATGCAATGTGTCAGTCTAAATATAATGAAGACTTAGCTAGCAATTAAATATCAGATAGAATTGGCCCACGGTACTGATTGAATGGCACAGAATCTGACCGAATGATATAGCCTGATATTTAAATTAAATACCATACCCAAAGCTCACACCCATGATAAAGGATGTTTAAATATCCCCATAGTGTACCTTGAGTGACATACAAGTCCAACATTTTTTACAGTGAAAGCTTCAAAGGTGCTGAAAGATACTGTAACCTGAGACACAAATTAGATACCAGTTCAGAACTCACCCACACCGTGAAATTGAAAGATGCAGTATAAATTCCAATAGTGCAGATTCATCTAAACATTGCCAATCCAAAAATTACATACAGTATTAGATTGAGCAAAACTGATATGAAGTGTAAACTGTGATATAAATTAGATGCCTGTACAGAACTCATCCAGACTGCGGAATTGAAAAATACAAAGACAGAGATACACATTATTTACCAGTCAAAAAATTCATACATTATCAGAGTGAAACAGATTATCAATTCCATTTGTGTATACTGAAATCCACATTACAAACCAGTAAAAAATCTCAGAGGTATGGTGATTTTGTGGTTACTTTACAGGACGAGTAATCCAGAAGTCTCCACGAATGGTCCAAAGACATGAGTTCAAATTCCACTAAAGCAGCTGGGTAATTTATAGAATCATAGAAAGTTGAAGGCACAGAAAGAGGCCACTTGGCCCATTGTGTCTGTGCCAGATGAAAAACATTCTACCCATTCGAATCCCACCTTCCAACATTTGGTCCGCAGCCCTGCAGATTATGGCATTTGAGGTGCATATCCAGACTCCTTTTGAATGAGTTGAAGGTTTCTGTCTCAACTCCCCTTTCAGGCAGTGAGTTCCAGACCCTCACCACCCTCTGGTTGAAAAAACATTTCCTCTTCTCTCCTGTAACCTTTCTACCAATCACTTTAAATCTATGCCCCTAGTCACTGATCTCTCTGCTAAGGTGAATAGACCCTTCACCTCAACTCTATCCAGACCCCTCAAAATTTTGTGCATTTCAGTCTTCTCTGCACCAAGGAGAACAGCCCCAGCCTATCCAATCTTTCCTCATAGCTGCATTTTTCCAGTCCCGGCAACATCCTCGTAAATCTCCTCTGTACCCTCTCTAGTGCAATTACATCCTTTCTGCAATGAGATGATCACAACTGCACACAGTACTCATGTTGTGGCCTGACTAATGATTTATACAGTTACAGCACAACCTCCCTGCTCTTATATTCTATACCTCGGCTCATAAAGAAAAGGATTCCACATACCTTCTGACCACATTATCGACCTGTCCTGCTACCTTCAGGGATCTGTGGACATTTACTCCAAGGTCCCTCACTTTCTCTACACCTATCAGCATTTTCTTATTAATCGTGTCTTCCTTTGCCTTGTTTGACCTCCCCAAATGCTTCACCACACACTTCTCCAGGTTGAATTCCATTTGCCATTTTTCTGCCCACCTGACCAGACCATCAATATCTTTCTGCAGCCGACAGCTATCCTCCATGCTATTTACCAGATGACCAATCTTTGTGTCATCTGCAAATTTCTTGGATCGTGACCCGCACGTTTACGTCCATGTAGACTACATCAACTGCACGACCCTCGTCTATCTTCCTTGTTACTTCTTCAAAAAATTCAATCAAGTTGGTCAGACAGGATCTTCCCATAACAAATCCATGCTGACTATGCTTGATTTATCTGTGCCTTTCTAAGTGACAGTTTATCCTGTCGCTCTGAATGGTTTCCAATAATTTGCCCACTACTGAGGTTAGTCTGGCTGGCCTGTAATTATTCGGTCTATCCCTCACTCCCTTTTTAAACAGATGTACAACGTTAGCAGTTCTCCAAAACCACACCTGTATCCAGTGAGGACTGGAAAATGATGGTCAGACCTTCTGCTGTTTCCTCTCTTTCTTCTTTTAACAGCCTATGGTACTTTTCATCCTGCCCTGGTGATTTATCAACTTTCAAATACACTAATCCTATTAATATGTCCTCTCTCCCTCTGTTGATCACATCCAATACTTCACACCGCTCTTCCTTAACTACAACACCTGCATCGTCCCCTCTCTTTTGTGAAGACAGATGCAAAGTATTAATTAAGAACATTACCAACATCTTCTGCCCCTACACACAAGTTACCTTTCTGGTCTTTTATGGGCCATACAATTTCCTTAGTTATCCTTTTACTATTAATGTATTGATCAAACATCTCTGGGTTCACCTTGATTTTGATTGCCAATATTCTTTCATGCTTTCTCTTCAGTTTCTTAATTTCATTTTTGATTTCCCCCCTCCACATTCTATACTCCTCTTGGCTTTCTGCAGTATTGAGTTCTCTGTGTCGGGCATAAGCTTTCCTTTACTGCCTTATTATACCCATAAGCTCCTTGACATCCATGGGGCTCTCGATTTGGCCGTCCCACCCTTTTTCTTTGTGGGAACATGTTTACTCTGAACCCCTTGAATCTCCCGTTTGAATTCTTCCCACTGCTCTGACACTGATTTACCTTCAAGTAGCTGTTTCCAATCCACTTTCGCTGAATCACTCCTCAGCTTCGTAAAGTTGTCCTTGCCCCAATTGAGAACTCTAACTCCTGTTGTATCCTTGTCCTTTCCATAGTTATGTTAAAACTGACTGAATTATGATCACTCCCACCAAAATGCTCTCCCACTGCCACTCCTTCCACCTGCCCATCTTCATTTCCCAAAACTAAGTCTAAAACTGCACCCTCTCTTGTTGAACTTGCTACATATTGGCTAAAAATGTTCTCCCGAATGCAGCTCAAGAATTCTGCTCCCTCAATTCTTTTCATATTAAAACTATCCCAGTTCATGTTGGTTAAAATCCCCTACTATTTTTTTTTTATTTCCAAAATATACTTTTTTCATAAAAATCTGTAAAAATTACATTGCCAATCAGTTTCCAAACAGCACGAAAAAATACAAACATTGCAAAAGAGATCGGTTTCTTTCAATAATGTCATGAGTTTCTTCCCAACCCTTCCGTTTCACAATTGTCATGTCAATTGCAGTTTTACATTTACAGCAATTGAGAATATTAACGATACAGTTCGAGGGGCTTCCCATGGTTCCAGCCCCTCAGTCCAGCTTGGTGGGGGAACCTTACACTGTGGTCTTTCCCCATTGAGCCTTTGCTGCTGCTGCCCCAAGCTTCAGTGCGTCCCTCAGCACGTAGTCCTGGACCTTGGAATGTGCCAGTCTGCAACATTCGGTGGTGGACAACTCTTTGCGCTGGAAGACCAGCAAGTTTCGGGCAGACCAAAGGGCGTCTTTCACCGAATTGATAGCCCTCCAGCAGCAGTTGATGTTTGTCTCGGTGTGCGTCCCTGGGAACAGCCCGTAGAGCACAGACTCCTGTGTTACAGAGCTGCTTGGGATGAACCTTGACAAAAACCACTGCATCTCTTTCCACACCTGCTTTGCAAAGGCACATTCCAGGAGGAGGTGGGCGACCGTCTCTTCCCCACCACAGCCAACGTGGGGGCACTGTGCGGAGGGGGCGAGACTTCGGGTGTGCATGAAGGATCTGACGGGGAGGGCCCTTCTCACCACCAGCCAAGCTACGTCTTGGTGCTTGTTTGAAAGTTCTGGTGATGAGGCATTCCGCCAAATGACTTTGACGGTCTGCTCGGGGAACCATCCGACAGGATCCACCGTTTCCTTTTCCCGTAGGGCCTTGAGGGCATTCCGTGCAGACCACTGCCTGATGGACCGGTGGTCAAAGGTGTTTTTCCGCAGAAACTGCTCCACGAAGGATAGGTGGTACGGCGCCGCCCAACTGCATGGTGCGTTCCGCGGCAATGTGACCAGGCCCATCCTTCGCAACACCGGGGACAGATAGAACCTCAGCACGTAGTGACACTTGGAGTTTGCGTACTGGGGATCTACACATAGCTTGATGCAGCCGCACACGAAGGTGGTCATCAGGAGATGACCCATGTCCAGAGATTTGAACATCGTGTCCCTCCGGACCCGGTCCATTTTAGATCCCCAGACGAAGCGGAAAATGGCTCGGGTGACTGCCATGGCGCAGGAGTGAGGTATGGGCCAGACCTGCGCCACGTAGAGCAACAACGTGAGCGCCTCGCACCTGATGACCAGGTTCTTACCCACAATGGAGAGAGATAGCTGCCCCCACATGCCCAACTTTTGTCGTACCTTGGCTACTCGCTCCTCCCATGTTTTGGTGCACGCCCCGGCACTTCCGAACCATTTCCCCAGCACCTTCAGGTAATCTGACCTGACGGTGAAAGGGACAAAGGATCGGTCAGCCCAGTTCCCAAAGAACATGGCCTCGCTCTTGCCGTGGTTAACTTTGGCTCCCGAGGCCAGTTCGAACTGGTCACAGATGCTCATCAGTCTGCGCACGGACAGCGGATCCGAGCAGAAGACGGCGACGTCATCCATGTACAGGGAGGTTTTGACCTGAGTGCCTCCGCTGCCTGGGATTGTCACCCCTCTTATGCTCGCATCCTTCCTAATAGACTCAGCAAAGGGTTCAATACAGCAAACAAACAAGACCGGGGACAGAGGGCAGCCCTGTCTGACTCCAGATTTGATCGGGAAACTTTCCAATTCCCACCCGTTGATTGACACTGCGCTACTGATGTTTGTGTAGAGCAGTTGGATCCAATTGCAGATTCCCTCCCCAAACCCCATTTTGGAAAGCACGTCCATCATGTAGGTGTGCGATATCCTGTCAAAAGCCTTCTCCTGGTCCAGGCTGATGAGGCAGGTGTCCACCCTCCTGTCCCGTACGTAGGCGATGGTATCCCTGAGTAGCGCGAGACTATCAGAGATCTTCCTGACGGGTACAGTACAGGTCTGATCGGGGTGAATCACCAACTCCAGAGCAGACTTGACTCGACTGGCTATGACTTTGGACAGAATCTTGTAATCAACATTAAGCAGTGAGATGGGCCGCCAATTTCTGATTTCTGCCATCTCCCCCTTCTGCTTGTAAATGAGGGTGATGATGCCTTTTCTCATGGTCTCTGACATGCTGCCGGCCAGGAGCATACTCTCGTATACTTCCAGCAGGTCCGGGCCGACCCAGTCCCACAGGGCCGAGTACAACTCGACCGGTAAGCCGTCGCTCCCGGGGGTTTTACTCGTCTCGAAAGACTCCACGGCCTTTGTCAGCTCGTCCAGAATTAGCGGCTTGTCCAGTCTCTCCCTCCTGCTATCATCTAGGACGTCTGTGATAGATGACAGGAAGGACTGGCAGGCTCTGCTGTCTGTGGGCTTCGCGTCATACAGCCCAGCATAAAAGGATTTGCTGATCCTTAGTATGTCGGACTGCGAAGACGTTACCGAGCCATCTTCTTCCTTCAGGCTGCTGATAACAGAGCTCTCTCTGTGTACCTTTTGGAAGAAGTAACGCGAGCACGTCTCATCCTGCTCGATGGAGCGGACTCTGGACCGGAAGATGATCTTGGAGGCCTCCTTGGCAAAGAGCGAGGCCTGCTGGCTCTTCACCTCTTGGAGGTCCTCCTTGAACTCGACCCCCATTGACTGCAACCGGAGTAGATTTTGCATAATTTTCTGGAGTCGGGACAGTTCCCTCTGTCTCTCTCTCGCCTTCTGAACACCTTTGTGGATGAAGAACCTCTTGATGTTCTCCTTTATCGCTTCCCACCAGTGAACTGGAGACTCAAAGAGGGGTTTCACCGTCCTCCAACCTTTGTAATCCCTTTTGAGTTCCTCAACGTTCTCTGGGGTCAGCAGTGTCGCATTGAGCTTCCACGTCCCTCTGCCAACCCGCTGGTCGTCCTGTAAGTGACAGTCGGCCAGTAAGAGGCAGTGGTCGGAGAAGAACACCGGCTTGACGTCGGTGGATCCGACCGTGACAGCACGGGACACAAACAGGAAGTCAATCCTGGAACGGGCAGACCCGTCCGATCTTGACCATGTGTATCTGCGCTGCGCTCCGTCTGCAGGTTTGCTGAAGACGTTGTGCAGTTTGGCATCCTTAATTGTTTCTACTAGGAATCTGGACGTAGCGTCCAGTTTGCTGTCGTCACTGCCGGATCGTCCAGCCGCATCGATGATGCAGTTGAAGTCACCGCCTAGGATGACCGGCCTGGACGTCGCCAGCAGCAGTGGGAGCTGCTGGAAGACGGTCAGCCGCTCGCTGCGTTGTACCGGGGCGTACACGTTGATCAACCGGAGCGGAGCGTTGTTGTACATCACGTCTGCTACGAGGAGGCGGCCGCCCACCACCTCCTTAACTTCGGAGATGGTGAAGTTACCTCCCCGCAGCAGAATACCCAGGCCGGAGGAACGGCAGTCATTACCCCCCGACCAGATCGATGGCCCGTGGGACCACCATCGCGACCACTGCCTGTAGGTGCTGAGGTGTGGTATTCCACACTCCTGCAGAAACAGTAGGTCAGCTTTGACCTTGGCAAGGTAATCCAAGGTTGAAACACATCGCGTAGTAGATTTAATGCGACGCACATTAATGGAAGCAATTCTTACACCCATTTTTTACTAAAAATTAGTTGTTGCTTCCCATACCATTTGTCCTCGCTAGTCCCAGTCCTTCCCCTTCGGGATGTTCCTGCATACCCATCGTATGCGCAAGCAGTTTCACGTTGGTTGGGCTCAGAAACCCCTCCTGATTTTTCATGCAGGGTTTGTGCCGCTCGGGTGACATCGGGGGGGTCTTGTAGGCAGAGAGGATTGGGTTGTCCTCAGCTGCTTCCATCTGTTCCTCCTCGAAAACATCACAGCTCCCGGTCTCCCGGAGCTCAGTTGCGCCAGACGTGTCTTTGCTCCCGGTGTCGCAGAGCTGAGATGCGTTGGCCTCTTCGTTACGTGTCGGGCATTGGGGTTGGGGCACGCTGGGCCCATCACAGCTTCCAGTGCCCGGGGGCTGGGATGCTTTATCATCCATCTCGGAGTTCTGCCGCCTCTTTTGAAGGGGCTGTCGTTCCAGCATTTCCCCGTCCAGTGAAGAGGAGTTGTTGCAGTCTGATTCAGAAGAGAGCCTCCTCTTGCCACTGGTTTGGGTGGTGGCTTTGGGATGTTTTTTCTTTGTGGTTTTCCTCTGGACCACTTGCCACTGACCTGTTTGTCCATCTGCTGCCTCCTCCTCCATTGATTCTGTCTGTGGAGGAGGGGTTTCCGGGCGCTGGATAGGTGCTGGGTCGTTGGTTTCAGCTGCCTCCCCTTCCTTCTCAGGCTGAAGTTCCTCACTGCGGAGAAGGTTGCTGGTCTCCTTTCGGACAGCGGACGCCTTCGTCGAACCTTCGCCCGGCCATTCCTTGGACCTTGCCGCCTGAGCATAGCTGAGACAACGTTTGGGGCAGGTCTTGTAGAGATGGCCTGCCGCACCGCACAAGTTGCAACACTTCGTCTGCTTACAGTCCTTGGTCTGATGGCCTTCCTCCTTGCAGTTCTTGCAAACAACCGTGCTGCAGTTGGCTGCCATGTGACCAGATTTGCCACAGGTGCGGCAAACTCTGGGCTGCCCAGCGTAGACCAAGAAGCCTCGACTTCCCCCGATAGCAAAGCTGGAGGGAGGGTGGATGATGGCTCCACTGGGATCTACCTTCAAGGTCACCTTGACCTGCCGCTTGCTGGTCCAGATCCCAAAGGGGTCCTTGACATCAGTGCTGCTGCCGGCCACCTCGACGTACCTGGCGAGAAAGGTGAGTACATCCACCACCGGAACATGGGGGTTGTAGAGGTGAATTGTCACCACCCGGTCCCGTTGTGACGGAAGCGTGAAGAGCGGCTCCGCTGTGAGGATCGACAGTGGAGCCCGGTCCCCTTTCTCCTTGAACGCCTTCAGGAACTTGATGCATCCCGCCACGTTCCGGAACGTCACTTCGAAGTATCCACTGCTGGGGAAATCCTGCAGGCAGAAGACGTCCGTCGCTTGAAATCCGCAGCAATCGAAGAGAATTTTCTTGATGAAGAAGGTGCGATCGACCGGTGCATCTCCTTCCTTGTCCGTCACGAACACCCGAACTGTGTTGCGCACTCCCTGGCCCGAAGCTCGAAAATTGGTTATAGCCATTTTACTCAAAGCTTCCCCATAATCACGCTTCGGTTAAACCTCATTAGCTACGATATTGCCACTGCGCAAAACTCAAATCCCCTACTATTACTGCTCTATTGTTCTTGCACTTCTCAGAGATTTGCCTACATATCTGCTGTTCTATCTCCCACTGACTGTTTGGGGGTCCATAGTACACTCAGTGTACTATGATTGCCACTTTTTTTGTTCCTTAGCTCGATCCATATAGTCTCATCTGATAAACCTTACAACATATCATCCCTCCTCACAGCTGTAATAGTTTCTTTGGCCAAAATTGCCACTCCCCCTCCTTTCTTATCCCCCTCCCTATCGCGTCTGAAAACCCTGTAAACAGGAACATTGAGCTGCTATTCCTGTCCCTCCTTCAGCCATGTTTCTGTAATAGCTATGATATCATACTGCCATGTGTCTCTCCGTGCCTTCAGCTCATCTGCTTTATTTGCTCTACTCCTTGCATTAAAATAGATACCCTTGAGCACTGCCAAACTTTTTTTTTTTAATTTTCTAACCTTTGTTTCCTCTGTCTTCCAGACATTAATTTTCTGCCTTCCATTTTCATTTCAGCTTTTATCCCATCTGAGTCTACCCTCAGGTCCCCATCCCCCTGCCAAACTAGTTTAAACCCTCTCCAACAGCACTGACAAAATGTCCCGCAAGGAACTCAGTCCCAGCTCTGTTCAGGTGCAACCCATCCGATCTGTCCCAAGAATCTGAAGCCCTCCCTCCTGCACCATCTTTCCAGCCACACATTCATCTGTGTTACCCTTCTATTCCTGTACTCATTTGCACGTGGCACTGGGAATAATCTGGAGATTACTACTTTTGATGGCAAGTTTGCTGATTTCTTACCGAGCTGCCTAAGTTCTGACTGCAGGACAACATCCTTATTTCTACCTATGTTGTTTGTTCCGATGTGGACCACAACTGCTGGCTGTTCACCCTCCCCTTTCAGGATGCTCTGTAACTGCTCAATGACATCCTTGATCCTGGCACCAGGAAGGCAACACTCCATTCCTGGATTCACATCTGCGGCCACAGGAATGCCTCATTTTTCCTTGACTATTGAGTCGCCTATCACTATGGCTTTTCCAGTCTTCCCTGTACTCCCCTTTACAGCTGAGACACCCATGGTGCCATGGACTTGGTTCTGACTGCTCTCCCCAGGGAAGCATCATTGTCCTCCATATTCAGAACTGAATACCAGTTGGAGAGTGAGATGCACTCAGTGTCCTGCAGTACCTGCCTGATTCTTTTTGACTGCTTGGTGGTCACCCATTCCCTCTCTCCCTGCTTACTGTTAAGCTGTGGGGTGACTACATCTATGAACATGCTATCCATGCAGCTCTCATCCTTTCAAGTGAACCGCAGTGTCGCCAGCTGCTGCATAAGTTCCAAAACCCAGAGCTCAAGCTGCCGCAATTGACCACACTTCCTGCACAAATGGTTCTCCAGGATACGGGAAGGATCCTGGAGCTCCCACATAGCACAGGAGGTGCACTCTCGAAGCTGAAGCACCCCTACCATTCATTTATTTATTAGTTGACCCTTTGCTACTGCTTAAAAAAAAACCTTACCAATACTACAACACCTTAGAATTGTTAATAAAACCTTACCAGGACTGATAAATCCTACTAAAAATCAATACAGTTCACCAGTTAAAATAAACCTTACTCAAAAAATAATACTCAGCTACTCACTTGTTCATTATTATGAATATTGAATTTATACTGTTTTTTTTTTAGTCTGCCAGAGTTGAGACGCTATAACCCAACTATTTATGCACCCACCCGAACGGTGGTGTATTAACTATTTATTGATAATCCCTAACAGCAGTTACTCACAACCAATCACCTTGCAGCTTTCCTGTTATGTCACAGTTCACTTTGTTTTCAAACTCCGGTGGCCTGGGCTCCTGTCTGCTCCACTCACGCTGCTTCCTGCTGTCTGAGTGATCTCTCTGTCTCTCTCTCTCTATTTTATAGCTGTACATTGTGAGTTGTGGATTGGTATTCAATATTTAGCTCTGTGAAAACGATTGTGAATGAAAAGTTAACTTTCAATCTTATGCATGGGCTGCTATGCAAGCTCCAAGTCCTTCACTTTGTAGTAATGGAATTGATACTTTATCTTTCAGTCTTAATCTTTGTGGGACTTTTTGACTGCTATGTAATGTGTAGCTCGGTCTAACATCTGACGTACATTATTGAGATTCGTAGGATCATAGGAAATAGGGGCAGGAGGCCAATCGGCCCATCGCACCTGCTCCACCATTCAAACAGATCGTGGCTGATCAACTACCTCTACACTATTTTTCCCCACTATCTCCGTATCCCTTGACATAACTAGCCACATAACTAGGGAGGTAGAGAGGGCGTTAAACGGAATAGTAGGGGCAAGGGATCAACTTTGGGAAGACAATGGTAAATCAAAGAGTAGAGACAAGGCAAGAGAGAATGGTATGAATATTGGAAATGATAAACAGACTGTGACAGGAAGGACAGAGCATACAAATCTAAGAGTAAATCAACAGATAAGGCTACAGGTCACAAAAACAATAAAAGGACACAACTAAAGGCTCCGCATCCGAATGCATGTACCATTCGAAACAAAACAAAACAGATGAACTGAGAGCGCAAATAGAAATAAATCAGTATGATCTGTTAGCCATTACAGAGACATGGCAGCAGGACAACATAGATTAGGACCTGAATATTGAAGGGTACATGGCATTTAGGAAGGATAGGAAGCTAGGAAAAGATGGAGGGGTAGCTCTGTTAATTAATGATGCTATTAGCGCAATAGAGAGGGATGACCTAAGTTGAGGATACCAGGATGTAGAAGTAACGCAGTTTGGGTAGAAATGAGAAATCATAAAAGGCAAGAAATCACTTTTGGAAGTGGGGTACAGGCCACCTAACATTAACCACACTGTAGGACAGGGTATAAAGGAAAAAAATAATGGCAGCTTGTCAGAAAGGTACAGTAATAATTATGGGGGATTTTAACCTACAGACAGACTGGAAAAATCGGATGGGCAGAGGTAGCTTCGATGAGGAGTACACAGAATGTTTTTGGGATAATTTCTTGGAACAATACATTCTGGAGCCAACCAGAGAGCAGGCTATACTAGACCTGGCATTGTGCAATGTGATAGGATTAATTAATGACCTCATAGTTAAGGCACCCCCAGGTAGCAGCGATCATAATATGAATGAATTTTACATTCAGTTTGAGGGAGGGAAGAGTGGGTCCAAGACCAGTATTTTAAACTTAAATAGGGCAATTATGAGAGCATGAAAGCAGAGCTAGCTAAAGTGAACTGGCATATCAGGTTAAGGGATAAGTCAATTGAGATGCAGTGACAGACGTTAAAGGGGATATTTCAGAATGCACAGAAAAGATACATTTCAACGAGAAAGAAAAATTCTGAAGGTGGGACCCACCAACCATATTTAACTAAAACAGTTAAATATAGTATCAAACTTAAAGAAAAAGCTTACAATTGCACAAAGATGGGAGACAGGTCAGAAGATTGCCGTTTTTTATATACTGTTCAAAGAATGACTAAAAGGTTGATAAGGAAGGTTAAATTAGAGGACAAGAGAAAGCTAGCTCGAAATATAAAGACAGATAGTAAGAGTTTCTATAGATATTTTAAAAAGAGTTAATAAAGTGAATGTTGGTCCTATAAAAAGTGAGTCTGGGGAATTAATCATGGATAAGGAGATGGCAGATAAATTGAACAGATATTTTGCATCGATCTTCACTATTGAAGATACAAATAACATCCCAGTATTAGCCGTAAGTCAGAAATGGAAGGGAGAGAGGAAATCAAGAAAATTACAATCACCAGGCAAGTGATATTGAACAAATTGTAGGAGCTGTGGGCTGACAAGTCCCCGGGTCCTGATGGACTTCATCCAAGGGTCTTAAAAGAAATGGCTACTGAGATAGTTGATGCGTTAGTTTTAATTTTCCAAAATACCCTAGATTCGGGGAAAGTTCTGTTAGATTGGAAAATAGTGAATATAACTCCCTTATTCAAAAAGGGAAGGAGACAGAAAGCAGGAAACTGCAGGCCAGTTAGCTCAACATCTCTCTTAGGGAAAATGTTAGAAGCTATTAAAGACATTTAAAGGGCATTTAGAAAAATTGAAGGTAATCAGGCAGAGTCAATATGGTTTTGTGAAAGGGAAATCATGTTTTACCAATTTATTGGAGTTCTTTGTGGGAGTTACATGTGCCGTGGATAAAGGGGAAGCAATGGATGTATTGCACTTAGATTCCAGAAGGCATTTGATAAGGTGCCACATCAAAGGTTATTACAGAAAATAAAAGCTCATGGTGCAGGGGGTAACATATTGGCATGGACAGAAGATTGGCTAGCTAACAGGAAACAGAGTAGGCATAAAAATGGGTCATTTTCTGGTTGGCAAGGTGTAACGAGTGGTGTGCCACAGGGATCTGTGATGGGGCCTCAACATTTTACAATTAATAGAAATGACTTTGATGAAGGGACTGAAGGAATGGTTGCTAAATTTGCTGAAGACAAAGATAGGTCGGAAAGTAACTCGTGAGGAGGACATAAGGAGGATACAAAGGGGTATAGATAAGTTAAGTGAGTGGGCAAAGACCTGGCAAATGGAGTATAATGTGAGAAAGTGTGAAATTGTCCACTTTGGAAGAATAAAAAAGAAACAGATTATCTAAATGGTGAGAGATTGCAGAGCTCTGAGATGCCGAGGGAACTGGGTGTCCTACTGCATGAATCACAAAAGGTTAATATGCAGGTACAGCACGTCATTAGGAAAGCTAATAGAATGTTATAGTTTAAAGCAAGGGGAATTGAAAACAGAAGTAGGGAGGTTATGCTGCAGCTATACAGGGCATTGGTGAGACCATGTCTGGAGTACTGAGTACAGTACTGGTCTACTTATTTAAGGAAGAATGTAAATGAGTTGGAGGCAGTACAGAGAAGGTTTACTAGACTAATACCTGGAATGGGGGGCGTGGGGGGGGGGGTGGTTTATGAAGAAAGACTGGACTGGCTAGGCTTGTATCAGCTGGAATTTAGAAGAGTAAGAAACGACTTGATTGAAACATATCAGATCCTGAGAGGTCTTGACAGGGTGGATGTGGAAAGGATGTTTCCCCTTGTGAATCTAGAACCAGGGGTCACAGTTTATAATTAAGGGGTCGTCCATTTAAGACAGAGATAAGGAGAAATTTTTTCCCTGAGGGTCGTGAGTCTTTGGAATTCTCTTGCTCAAAAAGTGGTGAAAGCAGACTCTTTGCATATTTTTTAAGGCAGAGGTAGATCGATTCTTGATAAGCGAGGGGATGAAAGGTTATCGGGGGTAGGTGGAAATGTGGAGTAATCAGTTCAGCCATGAACTTATTGAATGGCGGAGCAGGCTCGAAGGACCGAGTGGCCCACTCCTGCTCCTAATTCGGATGTTCGTACGTATGATAACATTAGTATTCAGAAATCTATCGATTTCTGTCTTGAGTATATTCAATGATTGAGCCTCCACAGCCCTCTGGGATAGAGAATTCCACAGATTTCCCACTCTCTGAGCAAAGAAATTCCTGCTCATCTCAGTCTCAAATGGCCTGCCCTTATTCTGAGACTGTGTCCCTTTGTTCCAGCCTCACTAGCCAGAGGAAACATCCTAACTATATCTACCCCGTCACGCCCTGTGAGAATGTTGTAAGTTTCAATGAGATCACCTCTCATTCTTGGAAACTCGAGAGAACACAGGCCCAGTTTCTGCAGTCTCTCATCATAAGACAATCCCGCCATCCCAGGGCATGAGTCTGGTGAACCTCCGTTGCACTCCCTCTATGACAAGTATATCCTTCTTTAGATAAAGAAACCAAAATTGTACAGAATACTGCAGGTGCGGTCTCACCAAGGCTTCATACAATTGAAGCAATATATCTTTACTCATGCACTCAAATCCCCTTTCAATGAAGGCCAACATACCATTTGCCTCTTAATTGCTTGCTGCACCTGCACACTAGCTTTTAGTGACTCATGAACAAGGACACCCAGGTCCCTTTGGACATCGACACTTCCCAACCTCTCACCATTTAAGAAATACTCTGCCCTTCTGTTTTTTCTACCAAAGTGGATCACTTCAAACTTATTCACATTATATTCCATCTGCTATGTTCTTGCCCATTCACTTAGCCTGTCCGAATCCCCTTGAAGCCTCCGTGCATTCATTCTGTACCTTTCAATCAGGTAAATTTTGTCTGTAATAAAAACAAGAAATGCTGGAAATACTTAGTAGGTCTGGCAGCATCTGAAAGGTCACTGACCTGAAACGTTAACTCTGCTTCTCTCTCCACAGCTGCTGCCAGACCTGCTGAGTATTTCCACCATTTCTTGCTTTTATTTCAGATTTGCAGTATTTTGCTTTTAAATTTTGTCTGTTCTATTTCAGATTTTATATTTAAAATGTGGCCATGGTGACAGAGTTTATTGAGATCTGATAGTGGGTTTGTTTTTGGACTGTGATTGATGTATCAACCTGTCAGCTGTACTGAATTGGAGTGAAATGGAAACAACTTCTGTCTCTCCTGCCGTTGTTTGACTGTTGGATTGAAAATGTGTCTCTCGACTTTGGCATGAGTGTATGTCTGACTACTTCTTTTGTTTGTTCCAGTGGAACTGATGAGCTGGCAGTATCTCTGTGCTTTGGGAGTGATCCTGTACCTACTGTGTGTTGGAACGAGCTCGCTGCACTTTTCCTTGTGTCCAGGAATCACCACATCCATTCAGGTTCCTTCATGTATTTGCCTGCAGGAATGAAAAGTAACTCTTAAACCTTAACATAAAAGCAAAATACTGCGGATGCTGGAAATCTGAAATAAAAACAAAATATGCTGGAAATACTCAGCAGGTCTGGCTGCATCTGTGGAGAGAGAAGCAGAGTTAACATTTCAGGACAGTGACCCTTCTTCAGAACTAGCAAATATTAGAAATGTAAAAGGTTACAAGCAAGTAAAGCAGGGGTGGGGCAAGAGATAACAAAAGACAAGGTGCAGATAGGAGAAGGTCACAGAATAGTTGACCAGAAGGTCATGGAGCAAAGGCAAATGATATGTTAATGTGTGCGGAAAGACAAAGCATTAGTACAGATAGGGTGTTAACGGACTGAAAATTGAACAGCCACAAGTACCAACATGAAAAAAAAACAGTGGGTAAGCAAACTGAACAAACTATGAAATAAAATAAAAACAAAACATATATTAAAAAAGGAAAAAAAAAACTAAAAATAAAAGTAAAATGGGGGGCCCGTCATGCTCTGAAATGATTAAACTCAATGTTCAGTCCGGCAGGCTGTAGTGTGCCTAATTGGTAAATGATATGCTGTTCCTCGAGCTTGCGTTGATGTTCACTGGAACACTGCAGCAAGCCCAGGACAGAGATGTGAGCATAAGAGCAGGGGGGGAGTGTTGAAATGGCAAACAACCGGAAGCTCAGGGTCCTGCATGCGGACTGAGCACAGGTGTTCCGCAAAGTGGTCACCCAGTCTCCGTTTGGTCTCCTAAATGGACAGGAGAGCATATTGTGAGCAGTGAATACCGTATACTACATTGAAAGAAGTACAAGTAAATCGCTGCTTAATCTGAAAGGAGTGTTTGGGGCCTGGGATAGTGAGGAGAGAGGAGGTAAATGGGCAGGTATTACACCTCCTGCGATTGCAGGGGAAGGTGCCTTGGGAAGGGGATGAGGTGGTGGGGGTAATGGAGGAGCGGACCAGGGTGTCACGGAGGGAGCGATCCCTTCAGAATGCTGACAGGGGAAGGGAGGGGAAGATGCGTTTGGTAGTGGCATCACGCTGTACTAATGCTTTGTCTTTCAACACACCATTAACATATTGTTTGCCTTTGCTCCACGACTTTCTGGTCAACTATTCTGTGACCTTCTCCTATCTGCACCTTGTCTTTTGTTATCTCTTGCCCCACCCCTGCTTTACTTGCTTATAACCTTTTACATTTCTAATATTTGCCAGTTCTGAAAAAGGGTCACTGACCTGAAACGTTAACTCTGCTTCTCTCTCCACAGATGCTACCAGACCTGCTGAGTATTTCCAGCACTTCTTGTTCTTATACCTGAAGAATTGGTGAGGTAGAAGATACAAAAGCGATCAATGTAATCGTCCCAATAATAATCATTATGAACAATCACAAAATGAAAACCAGGAACACAAACAGTGTCAGTGTCTGACTCCACTGCAGTACTGCAGTATTCAGCTTCTGTTTACCAGGTGTTTGCAGTGGTTTTACAACAAGTTTGTGACATTCAGAAACAACACAAGCCCTGCACTGCTCAATGACTGGGACTGTCCGATAGAGCAGTGACCTTTACACAGTCACATTTCTATTTCAACAGAAAACAAGCAGCCACTATTTAAAATGTGCCTTTCACACTTCTCACCTGGTGTCTGCAATAAATGTTCTTTGTCTAACTGTCCACATCGTTATTTTGCGGCTATTTTCCCCCCACTGTTCACAATCCAACAAACAGTGAGAGACTGGAACTAAAGCAGGAACATTCCCTCTCCTTTGGGTGGTGAAATTGTCAGTGATTTTCAATAGTGATTTCTTCCCATTGTGTCTCCCTGAGCCTGGACAGACACTGTCCGAGAATGAACTCTCCCTTCCCCATGTCCCCGGCTCACTCCATGTTCCGGGAGCAGCTCCTGCTCCACAGTGTCTGTTACAAACACTCCCCGACTCCCCCTCAACTTCCCACCACTCAATGCTAATCTCTGAGCACATCTGCGGACACGCTCCCAAAGCAGTGGCTGCTGGAAGTAGATGCTGTTTGTTCCCTTCCCCCGGGCCCGGGAAGTCTCCATTAGCAGCTGATTTGAAGCATCTTCCCCTGATTGAGTGAATGGCCTCACAGACTGGGTTGGGGAAAGGATGCGTATGCGCTCCACTCCTCATTGTGACGTCCGACTGGGGGCGGGGCTACATCGCGCTTGCGCAGAGATCTGCAGCAATTCAGCATTCAAACATCAATGGGAACTTTCCCCATTTCACCCTCATCAAAGTCCCAAAGAAAGTGAAGAGGGGCTTGGACTGGAGGGAGGGAGGGGCGGGGTAGGGGGAACCTAGAACCTAGAACGCTGCCCACTTGCCCCATTTAGATGCTCAATTTGCGGTCATTCCCTGCAGGGGGTTTGTTATTATTGAGCCCCTCCTGGTAAAACAATCCGATAGAAAGAGGGGAGAAAGGAGGGAGCCGGTGTGTTTGCTGGGACCTTGCAGAATTCATTTCAGCAGCAAAAGTCCCGGGTTATATTAACCCGAGTGAAACACGCTCTCTGTCAGAGGAAAACCGAACAGCCCTTTTCAACTTTTCCTTCGAAATTAAAGAGACCCGGAAGTGTCTTAGACTCGCGAGTGGAGCCAGAGGACTGGAGAATTGCCAACGTTGCACCGTATGTCTTCAGGGAAAATTATGTTTAACTAACTTTCTGGAGTTTTTTGAGGAGGGAACAGAGAGGGTTATTGAGGACAATGCTGTTGATGTGTACATGAACTTTCAAAAAGCATTAGATACTCATGGAATAAAAGGGACAGTAGCAACATGGATACGGAATTGGCTGAGTGACAGGAAACAAAGAGTAGTGATCAATGGATGTTTATTTGGGCTGGAGGAAGGTTTGTAGTGGAATTCCCCAGGGATCAGTGTTGGGACCCTTGCCTTTCCTGATATATATTAATGACCGAGACCTTGGTGTACAGGGCAGAATTTCAAAGTTTGTGGATAATACGAAACTTGGAAGCATTGTGAACTGTGAGGAGGATAGTGTAGAACTTCAAAAGGACATAGACAAGTTGGTGGACTGATGGCAGATGAAGTTCAATGCAGAGAAATTAGGTGATTCATTTGGTAATAAGAACATGGAGAGACAATATAGAATAAAGGGAACAATTCTAAGAAGGTGCAGGAGCAGAGGGAGCTGGGGGTATAAATAACCCATAAATCTTGGTAACAGAGAGTGTGTGGATCTCCTGGCTCAGAATGTTGAATGGATACAGTCCTCAGATCCGACAAGGAACCCCTGAACATCCACAGTAAAGACAGTGTGGATGAGGAAATGTAAGAGCCGGGAGCTGAAACTCAGGGACAGCCGAGCTGTCCTGTCATTGAGCTTGTGTGTCTGCTCTGCTCACCGCAGAATCACAGAATTGTTACAGTGCAGAGGAGGCCATTCGGCCCATCATGTCTGCCCCGGCTCTCTGAAAGAGCAATTCCCTCAGTCCCATTCTCCTGCTTTCTCCCCATAACCCTGCACATTCTTCCTTTTCACTTAACTGTCTAATTCCCTTTTGAATGCTTCAATTGAACCTGCCTCCACCACTTTCTGAGGCAGCGCATTCCAGACCTTAACCACTCGCTGTGTGAAAAGTTTTTCCTCATGTCACTTTTGCTTCTCTTACCAAATACATTAAATCTGTGCCCTCTCCTTCTCGATCCTTTCATGAGTGGGAACAGTTGCTCTCTATCTACTCTGTCCAGACCCCTCATGATTTTGAATACCTCTATCAAATCTCCTCTCAGCCTTCTCTCCTCCAAGGGAAACCATCCCAACTTCTCCAATCTATCTTCATAACTGAAGTTCCTCATTCCTGGAACCATTCTCGTGAATCTTTTCTGTACTCTCTCCAATGTCTTCTCATCCTTCCTAAAGTGCAGCACCCAGAAATGGATGCAATACTCCAGCTGAGGCCGAACTGGTGTCTCATACAAGTTCAACATAACTTCCTTGCTCTTGTACTCTATGCCCCTCTTAATAAAGCCCAGGATACTGTATGCTTGATTAACCACTCTCTCAACCTGTCCTGCCACCTTCAATGACCTATGCCCATATAAACATAGGTTCCTCTGCTCCAAAACTCCTTTAGAATTGTGCCCTTTATTTTGTATTGTTTCTCCATGCTCTTCTTACCAAAATAAATCACCTCACATTTCTCCACATTGAACCTCATCTGTCACCTGTCTGCTCTTTTGAAGTTCTACACAGTTCACAATGCTTCCAAGTTTCATATCATCCATAAACTTTGAAATTCTGCTCTGTACACCTAGGTCTAGATCATTAATATATATCAGGAAAAACAAGGGTCCCAACACTGACCCGTGGGGAACTCCACTACAAACCTTCTCCCAACTCGAAAAACATCCATTAACCACAACTCTTTGCTTTCTGTCACTCAGCCAATTCCATATCCATGTTGCTACCTCCCTTTTGTTCCATGAGCTATAATTTTGCTCACAAGTCTGTTGTGTGGCACTGTATCAAACACCTTTTGAAAGTCCATGTACACCACATCAACTGCATTGCCCTCATGAACCCTCTCTATTACCTCATCAATAAACTCCAGCAAGTTAGTTAAACATGATTTTCCCTTAAGAAATTCATGCTGGCTTTCTTGAATGAACCTGCATTTGTCCATGTGACTATTAATTTTGTCCTGAATTATTTGTTCTCGAAGTTTCCCCACCACCAATGTTAAACTGACTGGGGCGTGGGACTAGGTGAATTGCTCTAGCAGAGAGCCAGCACCGGTTCGACAGGCCGAATGGCCTCCTTCTGTGCTGTCGCCATTCTATGATTGTATGATTCTATCAGCAACTGTTGATGGAGAGGCAGTGATGCAGGAATGTGTTGACAGAAAGGGGAAAGTCTGGGCTGGTGTGTGTTTGCAGCATTTGCAGCTTGTGTTCAGGTTTGTGAATAAAGGTGTTTTGGAAGCTATGTTCCAAATTGAAGTGTTTATTGGAAGCAAGAAGTTGATGTAAATAAAGAGTTAAGACGAGGTGACTGTGCGTAGCAGTAAATATTGTGTTGGTGAATTATTTGTGTTAATAAACTTCCACTGCGCCCTCTGCTGCAGGCTGCTGTTTATATCCAGCTGTGTATTCGTGCTGTGTGTTAGCGAGATAAATGTTTGTTTCAACGCTGTTTATAAAGCAATAGCATTGCACTCAAACAGTCCCAGACATAGCAACGCATGTACAAAGGCAAAATACTGCAGATGCTGGAAATCTGAAACATAAACAGAAGATGCTTGAAATACTCAGCAGGTCTGGCGGCATCTGTGGAAAGAGAAGCAGAGTTAACGTTTCGGGTCAGTGACCCTTCTTCGGAACGTTAACCTGAAACATTATCTATTAACAGATGCCGCCAGACACACTGAGTATTTCCAGATTTTCTGTTTTTATTACGGAAAAGCAGGTGTTGGGAGGCTCAGCCTGGCTACACAATGTTACAAGGAAAAAGCTGATGGCATTCCAGTGTTTTCAGAAGCGTGATGCGATTGTGGGTAACACAATGTTTTAAAAGTGAGTTGTTTGCGTTACGATGAAAGATAAATAGCAGAGAATGGTTTCCATCCATCGACCTCTGGGTTAAGGGCCCAGCATGCTTCCGCTGCGCTACTCTGCTGTGGAACGATTGAATTCAAGCTACATATTAGTGCTTAGCGAAAGAGATGTCTTTTTTCTTGATCTTTTTAAAATAATAGTCTTGCAGTCAGCTCGCTCAAGAATCCCAGAGTCAGCAACACACGCGCTGACAGACTCACCCTCACTGCACAATGGTATAAGGACACTGAGTAACATCACCAAGAATGGGGCAGGAAGAGAAAAACACACAGAAAAACAGCAAACCACTATTAGCATTCAGAAAGGAACTGACAGAAAAAGGTAAATTAAAACCAAAATACTGCGGACAAAAAAAGGGACTGAGCAAATCAGCAAGAGACAGCGAGAGATTCAGTCTGCGTGTTGGATTCAGTCTGTATCTCTCTGTCTCTGGTACAGTTTATGCGTGTTGGATTCAGTCTGTATCTCTCAGTCTCTGGTACAGTTTATGCTTGTTGGATTCAGTCTGTATATGTCAGTCTCTGGTACAGTTTATGTGTGATGGATTCAGTCTGTATCTCTCAGCCTCTGGTACAGTTTATGTGTGTTGGATTCAGTCTGTATCTCTCAGTCTCTGGTACAGTTTATGCGTGTTGGATTCAGTCTGTATCTCTCAGTCTCTGGTACAGTTTATGTGTGTTGGGTTCTGTCTGTATCTCTCAGTCTCTGGTACAGTTTATGCGTGTTGGATTCAGTCTGTATCTCTCAGTCTCTGGTACAGTTTATGCTTGTTGGATTCAGTCTGTATATGTCATTCTCTGGTACAGTTTATGTGTGTTGGATTCAGTCTGTATCTCTCAGTCTCTGGTACAGTTTATGCATGTTGGATTCAGTCTGTGTATGTCAGCCTCTGGTACAGTTTATGTGTGATGGATTCAGTCTGTATATCTCAGTCTCTGGTACAGTTTATGTGTGTTGGGTTCAGTCTGCATCTCTCAGCCTATGCTATGGTTTATGCGTGTTGGATTCAGTCTGTATCTCTCAGTCTCTGGTACAGTTTATGCGTGTTGGACTCAGTCTGTATCTCTCAGTCTCTGGTACAGTTTATGCGTGTTGGATTCAGTCTGTATCTCTCAGTCTCTGGTACAGTTTATGTGTGTTGGATTCAGTCTGTATCTCTCAGTCTCTGCTATGGTTTATGCGTGTTGGATTCAGTCTGTATCTCTCAGTCTCTGGTACAGTTTATGCGTGTTGGATTCAGTCTGTATCTCTCAGTCTCTGGTACATTTTATGTGTGTTGGGTTCAGTCTGTATCTCTCAGTCCCTGCTATGGTTTATGCCTGTTGGATTCAGTCTGTATCTCTCAGTCTCTGGTACAGTTTATGTGTGTTGGATTCAGTCTGTATCTCTCAGTCTCTGGTACAGTTTATGCGTGTTGGATTCAGTCTGTATCTCTCAGTCTCTGGTACAGTTTATGTGTGTTAGATTCAGTCTGTATCTCTCAGTCTCTGGTACAGTTTATGCATGTTGGATTCAGTCTGTATCTGTCAGTCTCTCGTACGGGTTATGTGTGTTGGGTTCTGTCTGTATCTGTCAGTCTCTGGTACAGTTTATGCATGTTGGATTCAGTCTGTATCTGTCAGTCTCTGGTACGGGTTATGTGTGTTGAATTCGGTCTGTATCAGTCAGTCTCTGGTACGGGTTATGTGTGTTGGATTCAGTCTGTATCTGTCAGTCTCTGGTACAGTTTATGTGTGTTGGGTTCAGTCTGTATCTCTCAGTCTCTGCTATGGTTTATGCCTGTTGGATTCAGTCTGTATCTCTCAGTCTCTGGTACAGTTTATGTGTGTTGGATTCAGTCTGTATCTCTCAGTCTCTGGTACAGTTTATGTGTGTTAATTTCAGTCTGTATCTCTCAGTCTCTGGTACAGTTTATGTGAGTTGGGTTCTGTCTGTATCTATCAGTCTCTGGTACAGTTTATGCGTGTTGGATTCAGTCTGTATCTGTCAGTCTCTGGTACAGTTTATGTGTGTTGGATTCAGTCTGTATCTGTCAGTCTCTGGTACAGTTTATGCGTGTTGGATTGAGTCTGTTTATGTTGGTCTCTGGTACAGTTTATGTGTGTTGGATTCAGTCTGTATATGTCAGTCTCTGGTACAGTTTATGCGTGTTGGATTGAGTCTGTATATGTTGGTCTCTGGTACAGTTTATGCTTGTTGGACTCAGTCTGTATATCTCAGTCTCTGGTACGGTTTATGTGTGTTGGAATCAGTCTGTATCTGTCAGTCTCTGGTACAGTTTATGTGTGTTGGATTCAGTCTGTATATGTTGGTCTCTGGTACAGTTTATGTGTGTTGGATTCAGTCTGTATCTGTCAGTCTCTGGTACGGTTTATGTGTGTTGGATTCAGTCTGTATCTGTCAGTCTCTGGTACGGTTTATGTGTGTTGGATTCAGTCTGTATCTGTCAGTGTCTGGCACAGTTTATGCGTGTTGGATTCAGTCAGTATCTGTCAGTCTCTGGTACAGTTTATGTGTGTTGGGTTCTGTCTGTATCTCTCAGTCTCTGGTACAGTTTATGCGTGTTGGATTCAGTCTCTATCTCTTAGTCTCTGGTACAGTTTATGTGTGTTGGGTTCTGTCTGTATCTCTCAGTCTCTGGTACAGTTTATGCGTGTTGGATTCAGTCTGTATCTGTCAGTCTCTGGTACGGGTTATGTGTGTTGGATTCAGTCTGTATCTGTCAGTCTCTGGTACAGTTTATGTGTGTTGGATTCAGTCTGTATCTGTCAGTCTCTGGTACAGTTTATGCGTGTTGGATTGAGTCTGTTTATGTTGGTCTCTGGTACAGTTTATGTGTGTTGGATTCAGTCTGTATATGTCAGTCTCTGGTACAGTTTATGTGTGTTGGATTGAGTCTGTATATGTTGGTCTCTGGTACAGTTTATGCGTGTTGGACTCAGTCTGTATATCTCAGTTTCTGGTACGGTTTATGTGTGTTGGAATCAGTCTGTATCTGTCAGTCTCTGGCACAGTTTATGCGTGTTGGATTCAGTCTGTATCTGTCAGTCTCTGGTACAGTTTATGTGTGTTGGATTCAGTCTGTATATGTTGGTCTCTGGTACAGTTTATGTGTGTTGGATTCAGTCTGTATCTGTCAGTCTCTGGTACGGTTTATGTGTGTTGGATTCAGTCTGTATCTGTCAGTCTCTGGTACGGTTTATGTGCGTTGGATTCAGTCTGTATATGTTGGTCTGTGGTACAATTTATGTGTGTTGGATTCAGTCTGTATCTGTCAGTTTCTGGTACAGTTTATGTGTGTTGGATTCAGTCTGTATCTGTCAGTGTCTGGCACAGTTTATGCGTGTTGGATTCAGTTTGTATCTGTCAGTCTCTGGTACTGTTTATGTGTGTGGTATTAAATCTGTATCTGTCACTATCAGATACTGTGTGAGAGTTTGGGTCACATTCTGATTTTGTCAATAGTACTTTACATTGCCTGTTACCAGTGTTGTAGTTATACTGGAACACCATGGCTAGGGGTACGGCTAGTTCTGGAACACAAGTCTTCAGTACTACAGCCAGATTGTTGGCAGGGTCAATAACCTTTTCGGTATCCAGTCCTTTCAGCTGTTTCTTCATATCACAATTGGCTGAAGACTGGCATTTGTGACTCCTGGGGATCTCAGGAGGAGGATCATCCACTCAGCACCTCTGGCTAAAGATGGTGTAAATGAGCAGCGTTGTATATTGCAATGATGTGCTTGACTCCCACATCATTGTGGATGGAAATGGTTGTGGAGCCTCCTCCACTGGTTAGTTCTTTCATTGTCCACCACCATTCACAACTGTCTGTTGCAGGACTGAAGAGCTTCGATCTGATCCATTGGCTGTGGGATGGCTTAGATCTGTCTAACACATTTTGCTTCTGCTACTTAGCATGTATGTAGCCCTGTGTTGTAGCTTCATCAGGCTGGCACCTCATCTTTATGTAGGCCTGATGCTGCTCCCGGCATGCTCTCCTCCACTCTTCATTGAACCAGGGTTGATTCCATGGCTTGATGGTAATGGTAGAGAGAGGAATATGCCTGGCCAGAGGTTACAGATTGTGTTTGAATACCAATCTGCTGCTGCTGATGGTCCACAGTCCCTCATGGATGTCCAGTTTTGAGCTGCTAGATCTGTTCTGAATCTATCACATTTCGCATGTTGGTATTACCACACTACACGATGGAGGGAGTCCTCAGTGTGAAGATGGGACTTTATCTCCACAAGCACTGTGTGGTGGTCATGCTTACCAGTGCTGTCATGGACAGATGTGTCTGCAACAGGTAGATTGGTGAGGACAAGGTCAAGTAGGATTTTCCCCTCTTGTTGGTTCTCCACCTGCATTGTTCCAGTCTGGCAGATATGTCCTTCAAGTCGCCCACCCAGAGTACATTCTGTGCCCTTGCTACCCTCAGTGCTTCTTCCAGTTGGTGTTCAACATGGAGGAGTACTGGTTCTCCAGCTGAGGGAGGGTAATTAGCAGGAAATGGGCGGCACAGTGGCGCAGTGGTGAGCACCGCAGCCTCACAGCTCCAGCGACCCGGGTTCAATTCTGGGTACTGCCTGTGTGGAGTTTGCAAGTTCTCCCTGTGTCTGCGTGGGTTTTCTCCGGGTGCTCCGGTTTCCTCCCACATGCCAAAGACTTGCAGGTTGAGAGGTAAATTGGCCATTCGCAATTGCCCCTAGTATAGGTAGGTGGTCGGGAGATATAGGGACAGGTGGGGATGTGGTAGGAATATGGGATTAGTGTAGGATTAGTATAAATGGGTGGTTGATGGTCGGCACAGACTCGGTGGGCTGAAGTGCCTGTTTCAGAGCTGTATCTCTAAACATAAACCTAAACATAAACAAATTCTGTTGCCCATGTTTGACCTGACACCATGAGACTTCATTGAGGACTCCCAGGGCAACTCTATCCTGACTGTATACAATTGTGCCGCCAGCTCTGGTGGATCTGTCCTGTCGGTAGCACAGGACATGGTAATGGTTGAGGGCTGTTTTTGCGATTGGAAGCCTGTGACCAGTGGTGTACCACAGGGATCGGTGCTGGGACCCTTGATCTTTGTAGTGTACATTAATGATTTAGATGTGAATATAGGAGGCATGATCAGTAAGTTCGCAGATGACATGAAAATTGGTGGTGTTGTAAATAGTGAGGAGGAAATCCTTAGATTACAGGGAGATATAGATGGGCTGGTAAGAAGGGCAGAGCAGTGGCAAATGGAATTTGATCCTGAAAAGTGTGAGGTAATGCATTTTGGGAGGACTAACAAGGCAAGGGAATGCACAATGGATGGTAGGCCCCTAGGAAGTACAGAAAGTCAGAGGGACCTTGGTGTACTTGTCCATAGATCACTGAAGGCAGCAGCACAGGTAGATAAGGTAGTTAGGAAGGCATATGGGATACTTGCCTTTATTAGCCGAGGCATAGAATATAAGAGCAGGGAGATTATGATGGAGCTGTATAAAATGCTAGTTAGGCCTCAGCTGGAGTACTGTGTACAGTTCTGGTCACCACACTATAGGAAGGATGTGATTGCACTGGAGAGGGTGCAGAGGAGATTCACCAGGATGTTGTCTGGGCTGGAGCATTTCAGCTATGAAGAGAGACTGAAAAGGCTAGGGTTGTTTTCCTTAGAGCAGAGAAGGCTGAGGGGGGACATGATTGAGGTGTACCAGATTATGAGGGGCATTGATAAGTTAGATAGGAGGAAACTTTTTCCCTTAGCGGAGGGGTCAAGAACCAGGGGGCATAGATTTAGGGTCAGGGGCAGGAGGTTTAGGGGAGATTTGAGGAAACATTTTTTCACCCAGAGGGTGGTTGGAATCTGGAACGCAATGCCTGAAGAGGTGGTGGAGGCAGGAACCCTCACAACATTTAAGAGGTATTTAGATGACCACTTGAAACGCCATAGCATACAGGGCTGTGGGCCAAGTGCAGGAATATGGGATTAGAATAGTTGGGTGTTTTATGGCCAGCACGGACAGAATGGGCCGAAGGGCCTGTTTCTATATAACTCTATGACTCTATGACATACCCATGGATGGTGATGGAAGAGTCTGGAACATTGGTTGCAAGGTATGATTCAATATTCTCTATGAGTGTGGGAATCATCATACATCTCTTAGTCTCTAATAGCGTGTGTGAGTTTGGAATTCATTCTATCTCAGTCAGTCAGTGGTACTGTATGGAGTGTAGAATTCAGTCTGTCTTGTTCTGTCTCCACTGCTTTATGTGAGTGTGGGATTATTTCAATATCTGTCAATCTCTGGCGCTATGTGTGAGTATTGGATTCATTCTGTATCTCTCAGTTCTGGCACTGTATATGTATGCAGTATTTCATCTGTATCTGACAGGCTCTGGTACTGTGTGTGTAGGATACAGGCTGTACCTGTCAATCTCTGTTAGTGTATTTGAGCATACTATTTAGTCCGTATCTGTCTGTCTCTGGACCTGTGGATAGTATTGGAGATAATTTTGAATGTGTCAGTGGTACTGTGTGTAGGTATAGGATTCATTTTGTATCTGGTAGTGCATGTGAGTGTGGAATTGATTTTGTTTCTCTCAGTCTCTGGTACAGTTTGTGAGTTTGGAACTCATTCTGAATTGGTCATTGACACTGTATGTGTGCTGACAATTGGTTTTGTATCTGTCTATCTCTAATACTGTATCTGAGTGTGGAAATCATTCTGTATCTCTTATGCTTGGATAATGGATGTGTGTAGGATTCAGGCTGTACCTGTCAATCTCTGATGATATGTGTGCATGCAAGATTCATTCTGTATCGTTGTGTCTCTGGTACACTGTATGGGTGTGGGATTCATTATGTCTCTGGGACATTTTGTGTGTCTGGATTCATTCTACTGACAGGGGCCATTTGTCCCAATCGCTTGATGGTTCTCCCTCCACCCATTCTACATCAATTCTCACTATCTGCATCTCCCTGAAATCCTTTCTACCTCAGACACTTATCGAGCTTTTCCTTAAACCCCTCTCTGCACTTCGCCATAACTGCTCTAGGTGATAGCAGCTTCCAAATGTTAAACGTTCTCAGGGAAAATACGTTCTCCTGTTTATTTTTGATTTAGTTTTTAGTTTTAGTTTAGTTTTAGAGATACAGCACTGAAACAGGCCCTTCGGCCCACCGAGACTGTGCCGACCATCAACCACCCATTTATACTAATCCTACACTAATCCCATATTCCTACCACATCTCCACCTGTCCCTATATTTCCCTACCACCTACCTATACTAGGGGCAATTTATAATGGCCAATTTACCTACCAACCTGCAAGTCTTTTGGCAGGAAACCGGAGCACCCGGAGAAAACCCACGCAGACACAGGGAGAACTTGCAAACTCCACACAGGCAGTACCCAGAATTGAACCCGGGTCGCTGGAGCTGTGAGGCTGCGGTGCTCACCACTGCGCCACTGTGCCGCTCTAATGACTGTTTTATATTTTTGGCCCCTCACTTTGGAAACCTCCACAAGTGGAAACATCTCCATGTCTACCCTATCAATCCACTTCCTAATTCCTCATATTGCCCTGTTTCTGCAACACTGACAGATCCTATGAATTTCTGCCACTCTGTTGCAGTTCTCACTCCCGGCCACTAGATATCACCACACTGCGGTGCAACGAAGTTTGCAGATCAAAGAAAAACGCAACAGACAAGAATTGTTCATATTCTGGTGGACGGGTAGGTTTACAAACACTAGGGGCTGGTTTTTGTTCTCATCCTGATGGCGGATTTTGTGGTGGGGGGTGAGGAGGCGAAGAATCAGGGCAGAATTACCCACCACCATGGAACCCGACGTCGGGAATCCTGGTTCAGATTCTCCTGGAGGCGGAATCGTCTGACAACAACCTTCCTACTCAATGGCCTCCCTGCGGGATGGCGGGGGTGGTCCCTCCTTCGTGGATAATCTGTGGCCGACAGAGGAGCCCCACTGGGAACAACTGTATCCCCAGGGACAACACACCCCCAAACCAAACGCCCACCCCACCCCTCGCTGGGGCCTTCCGGACTGGCCCCAGCAAACCCGCCTCACTGCCACTTTGCCAAGATCCAGTGCTGGGCCTGGGTCTGAGGCCTCTGCAGTACTGGCAATGGCCACTACTCCCAGTGGAGCTGCCGATACTGCTGAACTGCCAGCCCTGTAAACGACCGGCAGCTCTTGGGGATGGGATCCCGGTTCCTATTAAAGTTTTTAATAGGACACGGATCCCGGCTCCTTAAACTTTGACAACAAAAGATTCAGAATCGCTCGAGGGGCAGGGGTGCTGAAAAAATGCAGAGGCAGGTCTCCCCCCACCTTTTAGGCCTGGCACCAGGAGCCCCGCCTCCTGCAAAAAATCCAGCCGAGGTATGAAAATATCTGTGATTACCTTTTGTTATACAAACAATAGCTGTAATGTTGTGCTAAATCCATCAGCCTGTTGTCCTGTAAGTGAGAGTGAGATTCATTATTACCTGCCAGTCTCCAGTATAGTTTGTGAATGTAGGATTCATTTTGTCTCTGTTACTCATTGTTACTGTGTGAGATACATTCTGAACCTGTCAGTCTCTGGTATTGAATATGAGTGTAGGATACATTCTGTCAGTGGTCTGTATGTGATTGTTGGATTCATTTGGTATTTTTTCAGCCACTAGTATTGTATATAAATGTGGGATTCATTCTATATCCGTCAGTCTCTGGTAGTGTGTGTGTGTGTGTGTGTCTCAATGTCAGCTGCTCTCTGTCAGTGTCTGGTACTCCATGTGAGTGTCTGCTGCTCTATGTGAGTGTCTGATGCTCTATGTCAGTGTCTGGTACTCTATGTGAGTGTCTGCTGCTCTATGTGAGTGTCTGCTGCTCTTTGTGAGTGTCTGGTGCTCTATGTCAGTGTCTGGTACTATATGTGAGTGTCTGCTGCTCTATGTGAGTGTCTGGTGCTCTATGCATGTGTCTTGTACTCTATGTGAGTGTCTGCTGCTCGATGTGAGTGTCTGGTACTCTATGTGAGTGTCTTGTACTCTATGTGAGTGTCTGCTGTTCTATGTGAGTGTCTGGTGCTCTATGCATGTGTCTTGTACTCTATCTGAGTGTCTGGTGCTCTATGCATGTGTCTGGTACTCTATGTGAGTGTCTGCTGCTCTACGTGAGTGTCCGGTACTCTACGTGAGTGTCCGGTACTCTACGTGAGTGTCTGGAACTCTACGTGAGTGTCTGGTACTCTTTCTGAATCGGTCAGTAGTACTATTAGCATGTGAGAGATTGAGTATCACTAAGGCTCAGGTACTGTGAGTGAGTATAATAGTCAGTCTGTATCTTTCAGCATCTAATACTGGACATGTATTTCAGAATCACTATCTGTCAGTCTTTGCTACTTCATGTTAATGTGGGATTCATTATGTAACCTTCAGTCTCTGGGACTGTTTGCAAGTCTGGATTCATTCTACATGCAAATTTCAGCACAACAACAGGCCATTGATGGAGTAGGTTTTAAGCAGACAAAGTGTGTAAGATTTTGCCTACTATTAAATATCTGTCACTGTGAACACAACAGTGAAAGATAATGTATCCTTCAATCTGATACAGGATTGGTGTGCAAGTGTAACTCAGGCTGTACTAATCAATTTGATCAGTGCCATTCAGTCTGACTCTGAGTGAGAATCTTGGACTTGCCTGTAATGTAGAGCTGAGTCTGCACGAATGGAACTGCTACAGTATCTTCCAGTCTCATACTGTATGAAGGCTGGAATGTGATCCAAAGCACAGTCAATACAAATTGAATTGCTATTTTATCTTTTAGTTTCACAGTCCGGGGGAGTTTTAAAGTGGAAACTGAGTTTGTATCTCAGGTTATAGAGTCATAGGGTTATGCAGCACAGAAACAGGCCCTTCAGCCCATCGTGTTTGTGCTGGCCATCAAGCACCTATCTATTCTAATCCCATTTTCCAGCACTTGGTCCATAGCCTTGTATGCTATGGCATTTCAAGTGCTCATCTAAAGACTTCTTAAACGTTGTGAGGGTTCCTGCTTCTACCACCCCTTCAGGCAGTGTGTTCCTGATTCCAACCACCATCTGGGTGAAAAATGTTTTCCTCAAATTCCCTCTAAACCTCCTTCCCCTTACCTTAAATCTATGGCCCCTGGTTATTGACCCCTCTGCTAAGGAAAAAGGTTTCTTCCTATCTAACCTATCAATGCCCCTCATAATTTTGTATACCTCAATCAGGTCCCCCCTCAGCCTTCATGCTCTAAAGAAAACAATCCTAGCCTATCCAGTTTCTCTTCACAGCTGAAATGCTCCAGCCCAGGCAACATCCTGGTGAATCTCCTTTGCACCCTCTCCAGTGCAATCACATCCTACCTGCAGTGTGGTGCCCAGAACTGTACACAGTACTCCAGCTGTGGCCTAACTAACATTTTATACAGCTCCAACATAACCTCCCTGCTCTTACATTCTATGCCTTGGCTAATAAAGGCAAGTGTCCCATATGCCTTCCTAATCACCTTATCTAACTGTGCTCCTGCCTTCAGTGATCTATGGACAAGTACACCAAGGTCCCTCTGGCCCTCTGTTCTTCCTAGGGTCCTACCATCCATTGTATATTCCCTTGCTTTGTTAGTCCTCACAAAATGCATCATCTTGCACTTCTCAGGATTAACTTCCATTTGCCACTGCTCTGCCCATCTATATCGTCCTGTAATTGAAGTATTTCCTCCTCACTATTTACGACCCCCACCAATTTTAGTGTCATCTGCGAACTTACTGATCATACCTCCTATATTCATGTCTAAGTCGTTAATGTACACTACAAACAGCAAGGATCCCAGCACCGATCCCTGTGATACACCACTGGTCACAGGCTTCCACTCGCAAAAACAACCCTTGACCATCACCCTCTGCCTCCTGCCAATTTTGGATCCAATTTGCCAAATTGCCCTGGATCCCATGGGCTCTTACCTTCTTAACCAATCTCCCATGCGGGACTTTATCAAAAGCCTTACTGAAGTCCATGTAGACTACATCAACTGCTTTACCCTCATCTACACATCTAGTCACCTCCTCGAAAAATTCAATCAAGTTAGTTAGACATAATCTCCCCCTGACAAAGCCATGCTGACTATCCCTGATTAATCCCTGCCTCTCCAAGTGGAGATTAATCCTGTCCCTCAGAATTTTTCCCAATAGTTTCACTACCACTGATGTTAGACTCACCAGCCTGTAATTACCTGGTTTATCCCTGCTACAATTCTTGAATAAAGGTACCACAGTAACTTTCCTCCAGTCCTCTGGTACCGCTCCTGTGGCCAGAGAGGATTTGAAAATTTGTGTCAGAGCCCCTGCTACCTCCTCCCTTGCCTCACATAACATCTCATCTGGCCCTGTGGATTTATCCACTTTTAAGCCCGCTAAAACAGCTAATACTTCTTCCCTTTCAGTGCTAATTTGTTGAAGTTTATCACAATCCCCCTCCCTGATCTCTATACCTACATCGTCCTTCTCCATAGTGAACACAGATGAAAAGTAATCATTTAAAACCTCACTTATGTCCTCCGGCTCCACATGCAGATTGCCACTTTGGTCCCTAATGGTCCCTACTCTTTCCCTAGTTACCCTCTTGCGGCACAGTGGCGCAGTAGTTAGCACTGCAGCCTCACAGCTTCAGTCAACCTGTGTTCAGTTCTGGTTACTGCCTGTGCAGAGTTTGCAAGTTCTCCCTGTGTCTGTGTGGGTTTCTGCTGGATGCTCCGGTTTCCTCCCAGCTCCAAAGACTTGCAGGTTGATAGGTAAATTGGTCATTGTAAATTGCCCCTAGTGTAGGTAAGTGGTAGGAGAATGGTGGGGATGTGGTAGAGAATATGGGGTTAATGTAGGATTAGTACAAATGGGTGCTTGTTGATCGGCGCAGACTCGGTGGGCTGAAGGGCCTGTTTCAGTGCTGTATCTCTAAATAAAATTTAAAAAATAAATAATATACTTATAAAATGCCTTGGGATTTTCCTTTATCTTGCCCGCCAGTGTTTTCTCATCACCCCACTTTGCTCTCCTAATTACTTTTTTAAAGTACTGCCCTACACTTTCCATACTCCTCTCGTGCCTCCACTGTTTTCAGCACTCTGAATCTGCCATAAGCCTCCTTTTTTTTCCTTATCCAATCCTCTATATCACTTGACATCCAGGAAAGACATTCTATTTTACGGAATCTCTCAATCTGATTCTGCACCTGAAATTTGGACTAGTATCTAATGTATATGTCAGCATACACTATGGGAATTAATACTGCAACTTATAAACCCATAATGTGTTAATATTGGGCGGGTATTAACTTGAATCTCAGAGTACATTATTGAGGCTAATTCTGTAACTTTGAAACGGAAACCATGTACCCAGTTCTATGTGTATTTAATTTGTAGCTGAGGTTGCAGTGTTGTGGGATTGACACACTGATAATTTGATAGTGGGTGTGAATTTGGACTGGGATGTATGTATCTACCTGTCAGTGGTACTGAGTTGGGGTGACATGGAAACAACGTCTGTCTCTCCTGTTCTGTTTGATTGATACATTGAAAATGTGTCTCTGGAACTATTTCTGCTGTCTGAGACTGTGGAACTGATGATCTGTCTGTCTCTCTGCGCTCTGTGAGCGATAATGTACGTACTGTGTGTGAGAAGGAGCTGGTGACACTCTTCCTTGTAACTTGGGTGGAGGAAAAATGACATTTACTCTGGTTTCTTCAATTATTTGCCTGTTGGAACAAAAGTATGTTTTTTAATTCAAATCAAGGTGAAATAGGAGATAGAGTTTTAATTAATTTAATCCCTCAAATAATAATCATTATGGATACCCGCAAAGGAACCCCAGCCACACAAATATTGTCAGTGTTTCACTCCACTACAATAACAGTTTCTTCCCATTCTGTCTCCCTCCCCTTGTCCACACACAGCCCGAGAATAGTCTCTCCCTTCCCCCACTCACTCCATGTTCCGGGACCAGTTCTCGCTCCACTCCGTCTCTTACAAACAGCCCCCACCTCCCCCTGAACTTGCCCCGGACTCGATGCTGATCTCTGAGTCCATCTGCGGACACGCTCCCAAAGCGATGTGCTGCTGGAAGGAGGCTGCTGTTTGCTGCCTTCCCCCGGTACCGGGATCTCTTCATTGGCGGCTGTTTTAAAGCATCTTCTTCCGCTCACAGGCAGTGCTGGGGGAGGGGAGTGCAGGCGCAGATTTCTGCAACAATTCCGCTAACAGAAACATGGAAAATTTCCGACACAGAATGAGGCCATTCGGCCCATCGTGACCGTGCCAGCGCAAAGAGCGATCCAGCCTGATCCCACAGTTTATTGTTATTGGACAGTGAAGTGTGGAAACAGAAGCGGACAGTCAGGATGTGGGGATTTACACAAAGAGAATCTATTATAGGCACCAGGTGAGAAGTGTGAAGGACACATTTTAAACAGCGGCTGTTTGGTTTCGCTTCGACCATAGGAGCGAGAACTGGAAATCTGACCTGTGTAAAAGTCCCTGTTCCGTCGGTCAGTCCCATTCATGGCCCAGTGGATTGTTTCTGGATGTCATTTAGTTGTTGTAAAATGGCCAAAGCCTCTGGTATGCAGTAGCTGGGGGCTGCAGGACTGCAGTGGAATCAGACACTGACTCTGTTTGTGTTGCTGGGTTTCCTTTGTGATTGTTCACAATGATTATTAATTGAAACATTGTTTTGGTCACATTTGTATCTTCTACCACACATCTTCCTGATTTTTTTTATTCGTTCATGTGACGTGGGCATCGCTGGCTAGGCCAACATTTATTGCCCATCCCTAATTGTCCTTGAGAAGGTGGTGGTGAGCTGCCTTCTTGAACAGCTGCAGTCCATGTGGGTTAGGTACACCAACAGTGCTCTTAGAAAGCGAGTTCCAGGATTTTGATTGGGGAGGCAGTGATGCAGTGGTATTGTCACTGGGCGAGTACCTCAGAAACCCAGGGCCTTGTTCTGGGGACATGGGTTCAAATTCCACCATGGCAAAATGTTGAATTTATTTAATAAATCTGGAATTAAATGAAGCTCGTTTTATGATGGCCATGAAACCATTGTTGGTTGTTGTAAAAACCCATCTGGTTCACTATTTTCCTTCTGGGAAGGAAATCTGCTCTCCTTACTTGGTCCGGCCTACATGTGACTCCAGACCCACAGCAATAAATTTGACTCTTAAATGCCCTGTGAAATGGCCTAGCAAGCCTCTCAGTTGTATCTAACTGCAACAAAGTCAACTATAAATACCTTTTCTTCCTACAGGCAAATACTTGAAGGAAGTGGAATAAATGTAGTGATTCCTCGACTCAAGGGGAAGTGCAGCCAATCCACACATAGTAAGTACAGTATCACTCTCAGAGAGAAGAGACATCAGTTCCACCAACAACAGAAGTAGTCAGACTGGCACTGATCTCAAGTTCCAGAGACATTCATTCAATCCAACAGTCACACAGAGCAGGAAAGACTGAAGTTGTTTCCATTTCGCCCCAACTCAGTCCCACTGACAGGTAGATACATCAATCCCAGTCCAAAATCACACCCACTATCAGATTGCAAGGCACTGTGTCACTCTCATAAGAGTGCAACCTCAACTACAAATTCAATGTCAGTGGTGCAGTGGTTAGCACCGCAGCCTCACAGCTCCAGCGACCCGGGTTCGATTCTTGGTACTGCCTGTGTGGAGTTTGCAAGTTCTCCCTGTGTCTGCGTGGGTTTCCTCTGGGTGCTCCGGTTTCCTCCCACCTCCAAAAGACTTGCAGGTTGATAGGCAAATTGGCCATTGTAAATTGCCCCTAGTGTAGGTAGGTGGTAGGTATGTGGTAGGAGAATAGTGGGGATGTGGTAGAGAATATGGGGTTAGTGTAGGGTTAGTATAAATGGGTGGTTGTTGGTCGGCACAGACTCGGTGGGCCGAAGGGCCTGTTTCAGTGCTGTATCTCTAAATAAAAATAAAAAAATAACAAAGATAGAACAGACAAACAGTACCTGATTGCAAGGTACAGAATTAATCTCAATAATGTACCCAGACTGCAGACTGAGCTACTTGTTACTCACCACTCCACAAAACTGACAAAGGGTCAGACTGGAAGACGCAATATTAATTCCATTGTTACGAGTTGAATGAAGCTGACCTCACATACCAGGCCATCAATCAGATTGTAAAATATATTGCCATTCTCAAATTGTGTTCACAGTGATACTGATTGAATACTAGACCAAAACTCTCTCACAATATCTGATTAAAACCAACAGCTATTAACTTCAGTTGATCCACCTTTCAATTAGATACAAGTCAGAATACATTTATGGAACATTAAGGTGTGAAACATATCCTTTCCAACACCATACCTGACCGATACAGAATGCATCCCAAACTCACATGGAACACCAGATACTGAGAGCAACTGAATGAATCCCACATTCATATACAGCACTCCAAACAGAGAGCTACACAACAAATCCTACATGTTAACAGATTAACAGATACAGAATAAATCCCACACTGATACATAATGCTAGTGAGTGGCAACTATAAAATAAATCCTGTGCTCACATACAGTACCAGAGGTTGACAGATGCAGAATGAATCCCGCACTCATACACAGTGCCATGGACTGACAGGTACAGAATGAATCCCACAAGCATGTATTGTACAACTGACTGATCGATGCAGAATAAGTCTCAAACAGTTCCAGAGATGGAGAGCTACCGAATGAATCCCACACTCATACATTGGTGAGTGTTACAGAGGAGTCACTATTACATGACCAGAAACAAAGACTGATGGAGACAGAATGAGTTGCACACTTATGCACAGAATCAGGGACTAAGATTTACAGAATGTAATCATACAGAATACCAGAGTCTCACACAGACAAAATGAATCCCACACTCATATATCATCCCTCAAACTGACAGATACAGAATTAATCCCACTCTCACATACAGCACCAATGTTATCCAAGTATAGAATGAGTCTAAATGAATACAAGAGATGGAGTGATTGTGAGTGTGGGACTTATTCTCATTCAGCCCTCGGCACTGAGAGATGCAGAATAATTTCAGTTGCTTACCATACCTGAGAATGGCAGACAGAGGATGTATCCCACAGGGTGGCACAGTGGTGCAGCGGTTAGTACCGCAGCTTCACAGCTCCAGCGACCTGGGTTCCGTTCTGGGTACTGCCTGTGCGGAATTTGCAAGTTCTCCCTGTGACTGTGGGTTTCCGCCGGGTGCTCTAGTTTCTTCCCACAGCCAACGACTTACAGGTTGATAGGTAAATTGGCCATTGTAACTTGCCCCTCGTGTAGGTAGGTAGGTGGTAGGAGAATTGAGGGAAGGTGGAGATGTGGGAGGGAATATGGGATTAATGTTGGATTAGTAGAAATGGGTGGCTGATGGTTGGCACAGACTCAGTGGGCTGAAGGGCCTGTTTCAGTGCTGTATCTCTCTATAACTCTCACACAGTACCAGAGATTGACAGATACAAGCTGAATTTTACACTTCCATTCAACTCCAGGTGTTAACAGGTATGGAATTAATATCATATTCACACACAGTACCAGGCACTGGCACGAATGAGTGAGACCTGCATTCAGATGCAATACCAGAGAGTAACTGACATTCAGTAATTACCAGTGACATTTAGTTTCAGTTATTGACTGAAACAGAATTAATCCTATTTAGTTTCAGTGAGTGATGGATAAGGAAGGATATCAACATCTTTATAGAGTGCCCAAGGCAGATGGATGAAGAAAGAAACTTATACTCACATAGAGTATCAGAGACTGTCATATTTTTATTAATCCATCATGGACACACAGGAACAGAGCCTGGCATACAGATGCGCACACTCAGACATAATACCAAAGATTCAAAGATATAGAAAAAATACCACATTCACTGACAGTGTTAGAGACTGACAAACACACTCACATACTGTTCCAGAAATTGACAGCTGCAGAATGAATCCCATACTCACATACAGTGCCAGAGATTGACAGATGGAGAATGAAGTCCACACTCAGACACTACCACAACCTCACAAACACTGAATTAATCCCATACTCAGACACAATGTATCAGAAAACAGAGACTGAATAAATTCCACACTCACACACAGAATGAGAGACCACAGTTACAGAAAGAAAACTCCTCCCCCCCACCAAACACACCAAGTATCAGACACAGAATGAATCCCAGACTCATGTATAACAGCTCTGACAGATACAAAGTGTTTTCCACACTCACACATGCATTACCAGAAAATGACAAATACAGTGTTAATCCCACACTCACACACTGCACCAGTGAATGACAGATAGGTAATGAATTTCACTGACGGTCAGTACCAGAGACTGACAGATTTAAAAAATGACTTTCACTTTCACAGGCAAGACAACAAGCTGACAGATTTATGACAACATCAAAACCAATGATTGCTTAAATAAAATGCATTAATAGCTCATCTCCACTCCTAGTATTTCTAAATCCCACACATTCACTATAATGTGAACAATTATTTCCTGTTGTGTCCCTCGCAGATTTGTAAACTTCACTGTATTGGAGTGAGGTGACATCTACTGGCTGGAAGCAAGAATTTCAATAGAGTGGCAGAAACTCCCAAAGTCTGTCAGGGTTAAAGAAACCTTGCAATATGAGGAAATAGTGAAGGGGGTTTGATAGGGTAGATGGAGACATGTTTCCACTTGTGGGAAAAAAGGGCGAGAAATTTAAAATTTAAAAGAAATGAGGAATTAATGAAAAATGTGTTTATGTAGTGAGTGCTTAGAATCTGGAACATGCCACCACAGGGAGAGGTTGAGGCGAATAGTATCGGTCGGTGCACTGAAGGGGACGCTGAACAGATGTATGGGGTGAAAGGAATAGAGGACTATACATATAGGGCTTTATTTTTCTGTTATTCATTTATATGAAGCAGGATGGCTGGAAATATGTGTAGAGCATAGAGCAGTTGGGATGATCCCAATGCAGTGTTTTGTCAGGATGGATCTGCCCAGAACACTTGTGATGCAGGAGCTGGGAGCTTCAGTACTTCAGTGGAGGCTGATACTGACACTGGTTTTCAATTGTGTGTGTTCTTAATGAATATTAATTGAGAAATTAAATTGATCACTTTGATATTTTGCACCTCACCTGTTCTTGAGTTATAAGATATATTTTTCTTCCAACAGGCAAATATTTGAAGGTATTGTGATGAATGTGATGGTTGCTGCACTCGAGGCACAAGGAACAGTGCAGCCAGCTCCTCTCACACACAGTAGGTACATTATCACTCAGAGGACAGAGGGATAGACAGTTCATCAGTTCCCCAGTCTCAGACTGCAGAAGTAGTCAGGCTCACATTGATCCCGAGTTCCAGAGTCATATTTTCAATCCAACAATCAAACAAAGCGGGAGAGAAATAAATTGTTTGTGTTTCACCCCAACTCAGTACCACTAACAGGTCGATACATCAATCCCAGGTCATAATCAAACCCACTGGCAGATTGAAATGCAATGTGTCAATCTAAATATAATGCAGACTTAGCTATCAATTAAATATCAGATAGAACTGGCACACAGTATTGACTGAATGGCACAGAATCTGACCTAATGATGTACCCTGAGTTTTTAATTAAATACCATTCCCAAAGCTCACGCCTATTGATTATAAAAGATGATTAACCATCCCAATAGTGTACCCTGAGATACAAGTTACATACAAGTTCAACATTCATTACAGTAAAATATTTAAAAGGGCTGAAAAATCGCGTAACCTGAGACACAAATTAGATACCAGTTCAAAACTCACCCACACCATGAAAAATTACTAAATATTACATACCATTCTAAAAACACATACAATATCAAACTGAAATACAGTATCAGTTCCATTAGTACAGATTGAGCTAAACATTGCCAGTCCAAAAATCACACACAGGGCTGAATTTTATAAGCCTGCTGCCGAAATCGACGGCCGGTGAAAACAATGGTGGTCCGCTCGTGCGGGCCACACGTCGTGGAGTCACCGCGATCCTAAGCGTGGTGGCTCATTTAAATAGCCGGGGTGGGCCACCTCCCGCCGATCACATGTAGGGGGCGAGCTGACCATCCCTGGCAATGGCGTCAGCCGCCTGTGCGCAGGCGCTGATACCATTTTTAAAGGGCTTTGAGCCCTATCTTTAAATTTAAATATTTAAACCGCAAGGACATGAAAATAAACAAAGACATTTCTTCTGTCTCTCTCCCACCCCCAGTATCAATTAAATTAATGACTTGCCCTCTCTCCCCAAAAACACTTACCTTGTCCACCTGACCTTCCGTGCCCCCCCACCCAAAGTGCATAAACTTTAACCTCAAACCCTTCCCACCATCCCCTACACCAATATGTTACTTTGACCATGTTCCCCCTCCCTCCTGCACTAAGAAACTTACCTCCTTCCCCCTGCCCATGAGTGTGTGCCTCGTTTCCCGGGACAGGGATCCGAAGGCCAGCCACCAGACTGACGATGGGAGCAGTAACTCAGGTGGGGACGTAAATATAATTAGTGCATTCATTTACATATATTTGAATATGCAAATGGAGGTCTGGTCGCTGAGCGGCGGGAAATGGGGTGCTGCCATGAGGCCTCGCTGCCACCGGCAATATCGGCGGGCTGGACCCTCCCAGCCTCTCCCGGAGGCATTTTCTGCTGCCCCCCCTCCCCCATCATGAAAGGCAATGTCGGGTGGGGGTCTGTAAAATCCAGCCCACAGTATCCGATTGTGCAATGCTTGTAAATTGTAAACTGTGGTGTAAATTAGATGTCAGTACAGAACTCACCCAAACTGAAGAATTGAAAAATACAGTAGACTGAATTACACATTATTTACCAGCCATAAAAACATATACAGTATCAGAATGAAATAGAGTATCAATTTCATTTGTGTAGACTGAGCTCCACATTACAAACCAGTAAAAAATCTAATCTAACAGAGGTATGGAGGTTTTAGTGGTTGTGGTACAGGATTAATCCAGAAGTCTCGACTAATGATTCAGACACATGAGTTTAAATTCCACTACAGCAGCTGGGTAATTTAAATTCAGTTAATTAAATAAATCTGGAATAAAAAAAATCCAGTCTCAGCACTGGTGACCCTGGAGCTACTGGATTGCTGTCAAAAAATCCATCAGATTCATGAATGTCCTTGAGAGAAGGAAATCTGCCATTCTGACCCAGTCTGAAGTATAAGTGATTCCAGGCCCACAGCAATGTGATTGAATCTTAACTGTCCTCTGAAATGGCCCAGCAAACCACTCAGCTGTCTTGAAAGTGTAATTAGGGATGGGCAATAAATGCTGACCTTGCCAGTGACACTAACATCCTGTGAATTAATAAACAAGCATTATCAGACTTAGAGATAACATTATCTATTCCATTGGAACCGGCTGAAGTACAGATAACATAGCACTCCAAAAATCTATAGTGTTAGTGTGAAAGATACTGTCTCAATTATTGATTGCAGCCTGAGCTCCACATTACATACCAATCTAAAATCGCATACAGTTTCAGACTGAGATACAATATTTATTCCATGACTGCAACAGAACTACATGTTCCACATTATTGAATAAGCCTGAGCTCCTTTCTCTGGAAAGAAGGAGGCTCAGTGTTCAGGCTAATAGAAGCATTGGCTATGAAAGGATTTGATAGGGTAGAGCTAGAGATTTTTCACACTTGTGGGAAAAGTTGTGAATAGGAAATAGTCAGTAATAAATCAAATAAATAATTCAGGAGAAACTTCTTCACCCTGCTTTGACCGTGGTTAGAATCTGTAACATGCCACCACATGCAGCAGTTGAGTTCATGAACATTGTGACATTTAACAGCAAGTTAAATGATTATATGAGGCAGAAAAGATTTGAGGGGTTTGCTGATCAGATTAGATGAAGTAGAGTTGGAGGAGGCTCATGTGGAAATGCAAAATCTTGGGCACAATAGCCTGTCTCTTTGCTGTAAATTCTATGTAATTCTGTGTAGAATGAATTCCGAACAGCAAGACATCCCAGAGATTAATGGTTGCGGACTATATCCCATAAACAGAATCCCAGAGACTTACAGATACTGAACGAAACCCACCCTCACAGGCAGTACCAGAGACTGACAGATACTGAAAAAACCCACACTCACAGGCAGTACCAGAGACTGACAGATACTGAACAAAACCCACATTCACAGGCAGTACCAGAGACTGACAGATACTGAATGAAACCCACATTCACAGGCAGTACCAGAGACTGACAGATACTGAATGAAACCCACATTCACAGGCAGTACCATGGACTGACAGATACTGAACAAAACCCACATTCACAGGCAGTACCAGAGACTGACAGATACTGAATGAAACCCACACTCACAGGCTGTAGCAGAGACTGACAGATACTGAATGAAACCCACACTCACAGGCTGCAGCAGAGACTGACAGATACTGAACGAAACCCACACTCACAGGCAGTACCAGAGACTGACAGATACTGAAAACACCCACATTCACAGGCAGTACCAGAGACTGACAGATACTGAATGAAACCCACATTCACAGGCAGTACCAGAGACTGACAGATACTGAATGAAACCCACATTCACAGGCAGTACCAGAGACTGACAGATACTGAATGAAACCCACATTCACAGGCAGTACCAGAGACTGACAGATACTGAATGAAACCCACATGCACAGGCCACACCAGAGATTGACAGATACTGAATGAAAGCCACACTCATACACAGGACGAGAGACTGATACTGAATGAGTCCCAGATTCAAAAAGTTACAGTGGCTGAGAATTACAACAATATTCCTACACTCACATACTGTACCAGTAACTTAAAGATACAGAATGAATCGCACACTCAAATAGCATACATGAGACTGAGATACAGAATGAGTCTACACCAACACACAGTACTGACAGATACAGACTGGATCATAAAGTCACATACAGCAACAGAGACCTATTAGCACAGTATGAATCAGTCACATATAGGACTAGAATATGACTGACTGGAGCATGAATCCCATACTCCCACTCAGTAACCAAGACTGACAGTTAGCCGCATATAAAGAATGATTCGCATTCTCATGTACGGGACAACAGGCTGGCTGATGTGGCACAATGGTACAATTAATGTTTGGACAAACTCAGTGCAATAATGGCTATCTGTAGGACCTCAGAGGTAGTAATCTCAGGATTGCTACCAGTGCCACGTGATAGTCAGAGTAGAAATGAAAGAATAGTCAGGATGAATGCGTGGCTTGAGAGATGGTGCAGGAGTGAGGGGTTCAGATTTTTGGGACATTGGGACCGGTTCTGGGGGAGGTGGGACTATTACAAATTGGACGGTCTACACCTGGGCCGGACTGGAATCAATGTCCTTCGGGGTGCTTTTGCTAACGCTGTTGGGGAGGGTTTAAACTAATGTGGCAGGGGGATGGGAACCAAATGAGGAGGTCAGTGGACAGTAAGGAGGTAGTAACTAAAGCCTGTAAGGAACCAGATAATGAAGTCAGCGTGACAAAGGGAAAGAGTAGGCAGGGAGCAGATGATGTACGCAAAGGGACTGGTGGTCTGAGGTGTATTTGTTTTAATGCAAGAAGTGTAGTAGGTACGGCAGATGAACTTAGGGCTTGGATTAGTACCTGGGAGAATGATGTTATTGCTATTACTGAGACTTGGTTGAGGGAAGGGCACGATTGGCAACTAAATATCCCAGGATATCGATGCTTCAGGAGGGATAGAGAGGGAGGTAAAAGGGGTGGAGGAGTTGCATTACTGGTCAAAGAGGATATCACAGCTTGTGCTGAAGGAGGGCACTATGGAGGACTCGAGCAGTGAGGCAATATGGGCAGAACTCAGAAATAGGAAGGGTGCGGTAAGAATGTTGGGGCTGTACTATAGGCCTCCCAACAGCGAGCGTGAGATAGAGGTACAAATATGTAAACAGATTATGGAAAGATGTAGGAGCAACAGGGTGGTGGTGATAGGAGATTTTAATTTTCCCAACATTGACTGGGATTCACTTAGTGTTAGAGGTCTAGATGGAGCAGAATTTGTAAGGAGCATCCAGGAGGGTTTTCTCGAGCAGTATGTAAATAGTCCAACTCGGGAAGGGGCCATACTGGACCTGGTGTTGGGGAATGAGCCCGGCCAGGTGGTTGAAGTTTTAGTAGGGGACTACTTTGGGAATAGTGATCACAATTCCATAAGTTTTAGAATACTCATGGACAAAGACGAGAGTGGTCCTAAAGGAAGAGTGCTAAATTGGGGGAAGGCCAACTATACCAAAATTCGGCAGGAGCTGGGGAATGTAGATTGGGAGCAGCTGTTTGAAGGTAAATCCACATTTGATATGTGGGAGGCCTTTAAAGAGAGGTTGATTAGTGTGCAGGAGAGACATGTTCCTGTGAAAATGAGGGGTAGAAATGGCAAGATTAGGGAACCATGGATGACAGGTGAAATTGTGAGACGAGCTAAGAGGGAAAAGGAAGCATACATAAGGTCTATGCGGCTGAAGAAAGACGAAGCTTTGGAAGAATATCGGGAATGTAGGACCAATCTGAAACGAGGAATTAAGAGGGCTAAAAGGGGTCATGAAATATCTTTGGCAAACAGGGTTAAGGAAAATCCCAAAGCTTTTTATTCATATCTAAGGAGCAAGAGGGTAACTAGAGAAAGGATTGGCCCACTCAAGGACAAAGGAAGAAAGCTTTGCGTGGAGTCAGAGAAAATGGGTGAGATTTTAAATGAGTACTTTGCATCGGTATTCACCGAGGAGAGGGACATGACGGATGTTGAGGTTAGGGACAGATGTTTGATTACTCTAGGTCAAGTCGGCATAAGGAGGGAGGAAGTGTTGGGTATTCTAAAAGGCATTAAGGTGGACAAGTCCCCAGGTCCGGATGGGATCTATCCCAGGTTTCTGAGGGAAGCGAGAGAGGAAATAGCTGGGGCCTTAACAGATATCTTTGCAGCATCCTTAAACACGGATGATGTCCCGGAGGACTGGAGAATTGCTAATGTTGTCCCCTTGTTTAAGAAGGGTAGCAGGGAAAATCCAGGTAATTATAGACCTGGGAGCCTGATGTCAGTGGTAGGGAAGCTGCTGGAGAAGATACTGAGGGATAGGATCTATTCCCATTTGGAAGAAAATGGGCTTATCAGTGAAAGGCAACATGGTTTTGTGCAGGGAAGGTCATGTCTTACCAACTTAATAGAATTCTTTGAGGAAGTGACAAAGTTGATTGATGAGGGAAGGGCTGTAGATGTCATATACATGGACTTCAGTAAGGCGTTTGATAAGGTTCCCCATGGTAGGCTGATGGAGAAAGTGAAGTCGCATGGGGTCCAAGGTGTACTAGCCAGATGGATAAAGAACTGGCTGGGCAACAGGAGACAGAGAGTAGTAGTGGAAGGGAGTTTCTCAAAATGGAGAAGTGTGACCAGTGGTGTTCCACAGGGATCCGTGCTGGGACCGCTGTTGTTTGTGATATACATAAATGATTTGGAGGAAAGTATAGGTGGTCTGACTAGCAAGTTTGCAGACGACACTAAGATTGGTGGAGTAGCAGATAGTGAAGGGGACTGTCAGAGAATACAGCAGATTGTAGATAGATTGGAAAGTTGGGCAGGGAAATGGCAGATGGAGTTCAATCAGGGCAAATGCGAGGTGATGCATTTTGGAAGATCCAATTCAAGAGTGCACTATACAGTAAATGGAAAAGTCCTGGGGAAAATTGATGTCCAGAGAGATTTGGGTGTTCAGGTCCATTGTTCCTTGAAGGTGGCAGCGCAGGTCAAAAGAGTGGTCAAGAACGCACACGGCATGCTTTCCTTCATCGGACGGGGTATTGAGTACAAGAGTTGGCAGGTCATGTTACAGTTGTATAAGACTTTGGTTCGGCCACATTTGGAATACTGCATGCAGTTCTGGTCGCCACATTACCAAAAGGATGTAGATGCTTTGGAGAGGATGCAGAGGAGGTTCACCAGGATGTTGCCTGGTATGGAGGGCGCTAGCTATGAAGAGAGGTTGAGTAGATTAGGATTATTTTCATTAGAAAGACGGAGGTTGAGGGGGGACCTGATTGAGGTGTACAAAATCATGAGAGGTATAGACAGGGTTGATAGCAAGAAGCTTTTTCCCAGAGTGGGGGATTCAATTACTAGGGGTCACGAGTTCAAAGTGAGAGGGAAAAGTTTAGGGGGGATATGCGTGGAAAGTTCTTTACGCAGAGGGTGGTGGGTGCCTGGAACACGTTGCCAGCGGAAGTGGTAGACGCGGGCACGATAGCGTCTTTTAAGATGTATCTAGACAGATACATGAATGGGCAGGAAGCAAAGAGATACAGACCCTTAGAAAATAGGCGACATGTTAAGAAAGAGGATCTGGATCGGCGCAGGCTTGGAGGGCCGAAGGGCCTGTTCCTGTTCTGTAATTTTCTTTGTTCTTTGTTCTTTGTCTCCATTCCCAATATTTCTAAGTTCCACCTGTCCAACATAAGCTGAACAATCATTGCATGTTGTGACTGACGGTCTGATCTGTAAACTGCACTGCATCACAGATTGCTGACATTTGCTAGCTGAAAGTGAGAACTGTAACATAGGAGAAGAAATTTACACAGTCTGTCAAGGTTAAAGATGCAGGTAATGTGAGGTAATAGATTTTGTCTGTAAGTGCTGCACTCATATTGCTTCATATTTTTATATTGAAAATAAAGGTAATTGATTCTTATTTTTAAAAATTGCCTTAATTGATTAGATATTTGTAAATGTGCCCTGTTATATTTTACACTAAATTGAGCAGTATTTCTGTCTGATATTTTAGGATACTATTTACATCACTTCAAACAAAGAAAACATAACTACACAAAGAACTGAGCACAACGCTGAAAGTTTCACAGCAAACAGTCAAAAGGGAAAGGGATGAAATACAAAAAAAAACTAAAATACTGAAAACACTCAGCCAGTCCAGAAACAACTGTGGAGAAGAGAAGCTCAGGTTAATGGTCCAGTTCTGTGACCCTTCTATAGACCTGAAACGTTGCTCCTGCCTTCCTCTCTCCATAGATACTGCTGGAACTGCTGAGTGTTTCCAGAATCTTCTGTTATTCAGATTTCCAGCAAGTTTCTCTTTTTGAAGAATGAAATATTCCCTGGGAAGGAATTGTAAGATTTTGGTTCGGTCTTCACAGACACACAAAGAAGGGGACCGAGCTCATAATGTGATTTTAAAATAGTTTATTAAGAAGCAACAGTTTAATGTAATATTAAGAAGTATCAGTTTAAATATGAACAGTTTAAATATGATGATGCGTAAGCTAAATAGATGAATTAGAGGTACGACCCATAACAGATTGAATGGATTACAGATCCGGATCATACAGTGGGGAAGAACAGTGTTGACAGTCTCCCTGACGATGAAGCAGGCGAGGTGTTGGTGTTGGTGTCCTCAGTCTTCTTCAGCCAACCAAAGTGTTAGGCCAAAGTCTAACACTCAGCTGAAGCCGAGCTTTGGGAAGCTCTCCTGTCTGAATAAGACTGACTATTTCCCTGTCGAGCACCTGTTTATATACTTTATTTCTCGGGACTGGTACCCTATGTCAATCATTTGTTCAAACACTTCTAACCAATGAATACAGGACAGGTAACTGAAGTATCAGGGTGGCCACACCCCCCCCCCCCCCCAACTTTGTCCATCACTTTTGCTCAAGGTCATCTTTCAGTATATCTTATACTGGAGCCCATTTTTAGCTTTCACTAGACACTTGTACTGATAACAGGGTACACAAAGTGCAAGAAGACTCCATCTATCAGTTCAGGAATGTCTATGGTGTCCAGTGGCTTCTATTATGACCACCTCAGGAACAGCATACTCCTCAGCCCCTATCTTTGTTTATACCAGTGCTGACCCTCGCTGCTAAGAACTGCTTTTCTATGGGTGGCCTCATGCTCTGTCTGCTACTTTTATTTATTTAGAGATACAGCACTGAAGCAGGCCCTTCGGCCCACTGAGTCTGTGCTGACCATCAACTACCCATTTATACTAATCCTATATTCCTACCACATCCCCACACCTATACTAGGGGCAATTTATAATGGCCAATTTACCTATCAACCTGAAAGTCTTTGGCTGTGGGTGGAAACCGGAGCACCCAGCGAAAATCCACATGGTCGCAGGGAGAACTTGCAAACTCCGTACAGGCAGTACCCAGAATCGAACCGGGGTCGCTGCAGCTGTGAGGCTGCAGTGCTAACCACTGCGCCAATGTGCCGCTATAATATATTGCTATAAGCATTCGACATTATTATGAGAAGAACCAGTTATTAAAGGTCCCATTTCTTACAGAATGGAACTTTGCATAAGAAGGAGGATTAGGCCACTCGGCCCTTCGAAATAGCTCTGCCATTCGATAAGATTAGGGCTGATCCCTTGATCACCTAAGTGTCCAAAAACCTATTAATCTCTCTCTTGAATATACGCAATGATTGAGCATCCACAGCTCTCTGGGGAAGAGAATTCCAAAGATTAACAACCATTAGAGTGAAAAAAAATCTCTTCTCAGTCCTGAATGACTGAGCCCTTCAGACTGAGACTATGAGCCTTTGTGTCAAACCACTTAAGATTTTTATTTGTCAGTACGATTACTTGTCATTCTTCTACATTCTGGGGAATTCTAGCATAGTCTACTCGAGCTTTTCTCATACATGGATGACGTTGCCGTCTTCTGCTCAGTACGCAAACACCAAGTGTCATTACGTGCTGAGGTTCTATCTGTACCCGATGTTGAGAAGGATGGACCTGGTCACATTGCCGCGGAACGCTCCATCCAGTTGGACCGTGCCGTACCACCTATCCTGCGTGGGAAGGTTTCTGCGGAAAACACCTTTGACCACCAATCCATCAGGCAGTGGTCTGCACGGAATGTCCTCAAGGCCCTACGGGAAACGTAGATGGTGGATCCGGTCGGATGGTTCCCCGAGCAGACCGCCAAAATCATTTGGCAGAACGCCTCATCACCAGAACTTTCAAACAAGCACCAAGATGTAGCTTGGCTCGTGGTGAGAAGAGCCCTCCCCGTCAGATCCTTCCTGCACGCCTGAAGTCTCACCCCCTCCGCACAATGCCCTCGAGGTGGCTGTGGTGAGAAAGAGACGGTTGCCCACCTCCTTCTGGAATGTGTCTTTGCAAAGCAGGTGTGGAGAGAGATGCAGTGGTTTTTGTCGAGGTTCATCCCAAGCAGCTCTGCAACACAGGAATCTGTGCTCTATGGGCTGTTCCCAGGGACGCACACCGAGATAAACATCAACTACTGCTGGAGGACTATCAATTCGGTGAAAGACGCCCTTTGGTCTGCCCGAAACTTGCTGGTCTTCCAGCACAAAGTGTTGTCCATGACCGAATGTTGCAGACTGGCACATTCCATGGTCCAGGACTATGTGCTGAGGGACGCACTAAAGCTTGGGGCAGCCGCAGCAAAGGCTCAATGGGGAAAGACCACTGTGTAAGTTCCCCTCATCAAGCTGAATGGAGGGGCTGGATCCATGGAAAACCCCTCGAACTTTATCTGGAAAATATTTGTGTGCTATAAAATGTAAAAATGTATCTGGCATGACAAATGAAATGGTTGTGAGGCAACTCACTCCTTTATTGAAGGAAACTGACCTCCTTTGCACTGTTTGTATTTTTTGACTTGATGCTGTTTGAAACTGTTCGGTAATGTATTTTTTTTTTCCAGATTTTGATGAATAAAGTATATTTTGGAAATAAAAAAAAAGGTCTGGAAGAGGAAAGACCAGCGGGAAAGCTCGGGCCAAGGCCAAGTCTCGCTCCTCCCAGGCTGGAATGCAGTTCCCGGTGGGTCGTGTTCACAGGCTCCTGAGAAAGGGTAACTATGCTGAGCGTGTGGGTGCCGGAGCCCCGGTCTATCTGGCTGCTGTGCTCGAGTATCTGACCGCTGAAATCGGCGAGCTGGCTGGTAATGCGGCCCGGGACAACAAGAAGAGCCGCATCATCCCCAGACACCTGCAGCTGGCGGTCCGCAATGACGAGGAGCTCAACAAGCTTCTGGGAGGAGTGACCATCGCTCAGGGCGGGGTGCTGCCTAATATCCAGGCCGTGCTGCTGCCCAAGAAAACCAGCGCTCAGAGCTCCCAGAAAAAGTAAAGCGGCCAAAATGTCATCCAATAACCCAAAGGCTCTTTTCAGAGCCACCGACAGTCTCTGTGAAAGGGCTGGTTACTGTCAGGAGGGAGTCAGTGATGGAGTTATTGTAACAGTGGATTGACCTGTTTCACATCTGTCCAGGTGTGTTTTCCGTTCCCTCTCTGGATTGCGCTCTGTTTCTCTCCTCACACATCCCCCTGTACCCACCCACCCCCAGTTAAATGAAGAACTGAACTACAGGGTGTCCATCAACAATTTAATAAATGCTGCCACCTTCAATTTCATAAATTCGGAGACCCTCCTGGTGCATTAATGATAAGTGGTTTGGCGCTGATTAATTAATTTAATAATGACAGTATCTGGGTCAATTCTGGTCTGTTTTTCATTTAGACAGTTTGAATTCTGTTCTTTTTTTCCTCCGGTGATCTGAGCGCCGCTTCTCACTGAGAATCTGCTCATGGAACAGAGTGAGTGCAGAGTAAGAGAAGGAACTTGAAACAATCCCTATCGCTAGAAAAAATGTAGTTGGAAAACTAATGGGACTAAAGACTGACAGATCCCCTGGACCTGATGGCCTGCATCCTAGAGTTTAAAAGAAATGGCTACAGTGGATGCATTGGTTGTAATCTTAAATTCCCGAGATTCTGGAACTGTCCCAGTGGATATTAAAACCGCAAATGTGAAACCCCTATTCAAAAAGCAGGTAATGATAGGCCTGCTAGCCTAATGTCTGTCATTGGGAAAATGCTGAAATCCATGATTAAGTAAGTGGTAGCAGAACATTCAGAAAATTAATGTACAATCATGCAGAGTCAACATGGATTTATGAAAAAGAAATCATATTTGACAAAATTATTTTTGAGGATGTAACAAGCAGGGTATATGAAGGGGAACCAGTAGATGTAGTGATCTGCTCTGATGATGCTACCTTCCATGACAGCACTTCTGATATGTCTTCCTTTTTCCTCAACAGAGGATTCCCCCCACCGTGGTTGACAGGGCCCTCAACCGTGTCGGGCCCATTTCCCGCACCTCTATCCTCACCCCTTCCCCTTCCTCCCAGAACCGTGACAGGGTTCCCCTTGTCCTCACTTTCCACCCCATCAGCCTCCATATCCAAAGGATCATCCTCCGCCATTTCCGCCACCTCCAGCATGATGCCACGACCGAACGCATCTTCCCCTCCCTTCCCCTGTCAGCATTCTGAAGGGATCTTTCCCTCCGCCACACCCTGGTCCACTCCTCCATTACCCCCACCACCTCGTCCCCTTCCCATGGCACCTTCCTCTGCAATCGCAGGAGGTGTAATACCTGCCCATTTACCTCCTCTCTCCTCACTATCCCAGGCCCCAAACACTCCTTTCAGGTTAAGCAGCAACTTATTTGTACTTCTTTCAACGTAGTATACTGTATTTGCTGCTCACAATGTGGTCTCCTCTACATTGGGGAGACCAAACGCAGACTGGATGACCGCTTTGCGAAACACCTCCGCTCAGTCCGCAAGCAGGACCCTGAGCTTCCGGTCGCTTGCCATTTCAACACTCCCCCTTGCTCTCATGCTCACATCTCTATCATGGGCTTGCTGCAGTGTTCCGGTGAACATCAACGAAAGCTCGAGGAACAGCATCTCATTTACCAATTAGGCACACTACAGCCTGCCGGACTGAACATTGAGTTCAATAATTTCATTGCATGACAGCCCCCCATTTTACTTTCATTTTTAGTTATTTTTTCTTTTTACATTTTTTTGTATGTTTATTTTATTTCATCTTAGTCTGTTCAATTGGCTTACCCACTGTTTTTTTTTATGTCTGTACTTGCTGCTATTCAATTTTCAGTCCGTTAACACCCTATCTGTAATAATGCTTTGGCTTTCAACACATCATTAACATATTGTTTGCCTTTGCTCCATGACCTTCTGGTCAGTTATTCTCTGTGACCTTGTCCTATCTACACCTTCTCCTTTCTTATCTCTTGCCCCACCCCCGCTTTACTTGCTTAGAACCTTTGACATTTCTAATATTTGCCAGTTCCAAAGACGTGTCACTGACCCGAAACGTTAACTCTGCTTCTCTCTCCACAGATGCTGCCAGACCTGCTGAGTATTTCCAGCATTTCCTGTTTTTATATCAGTAGATGTTGTTTATTTGGAGTTTAAAAGGTGTTCGATAAAGTGCCATGTAAAAGACACAAGATAAGAGCTCATGGTGTTCAGGTGTAATATATTCGCATGGATAGAGGATTGGCTACCTAACAAGAAACAGGGAATTGGGTTCAATGGGTCATTTTTCAGTTTGGCAAACTAACTAATGGTGTGCCACAGGGATCGGTGTTGGGGTCTCAACCACTTACAATCTATAATTACTGGCTTAGATGAAGGGATCGAGTGTATTGTAACCAAATTTGCTGGTGATACAAATATAGGTGGGAAAGTTGTGAGGAGGCCACAATGAGTTTGCAAAGGGATAAAGGCAGGTTAAGTGTGTGGACAAAAATTTGGCAATGAAGTATAATGTGGGAAAATGTGAGGTTATCCACTTTGGTATGATGTGAAGAAAAGCAGAATATTATTTAAATAGAGAGAGACTGCAGAATGCTGTGGTACAGAGAATCAGGGGGTCCTTGTATATGAATCACAAAATGTTAGCATGAAAGTACAGCAAGTAATTAGGAAGGCAAATGGAATGTTGGCCTTTATTCCAAGGGGGATGGGGTAGAAATGTTCAAGTTGTTGGTTCGACCACACCTTGAGTGTTGCATGCAGTTTTGGTCTCCTTATTTATGGAGAGATATATTTGCATTGGAGGTCGTTCAGGCAAGAACCACTAGGTTGATTTCTGGGATGAAGGTGTTGTGTTATGTGGAAAGGTTGACCTGGTTGTGGTGCACTCATTGGAGTTTAGAAGAATGAGAGTCAATCTTATTGAAATACATAAGATTCTGAGGGGGCTTGACAGGGTATTTACTGAGATGATGTTTCCCCTCATGAGGGAATCAAGAACTCGGGGGAACAGTTTCAAAATAAGGGGTCTCATTTTCGATGTAGTTGAGGAGGAATATCTTCTCTCAAAGGGCTGCTATTCTTTGGAATTCTCTACCCAAGAGGATGGTGGAGACTGGTCATTGAATATATTTAAGGCTGAGTTAGACTGACTTTTGATCTACAAGGGAATGAAGGGTTATAGGGGCAGGCAGGATAGTGAAGTTGAGGCCATGATTAGATCTGCCATGATTTTATTGAATGGTGGAGCAGGCTCAATTGGTGGAATGGCCTAATCCTGCACCTAGTTATTATGTTCTTACATAATATTGCCAGGTGGAAATAAAATCCTGACTTATGCATACATCCCTGCTCCAGCAGGTATTCCCATTCATGGAGCAGTGCAGATGTTGGGTTGTTCCTGGATGTCACTAACTTGTTGTAAAACTACCAAAGAAAACCTGATCAGCAGAAGCTGAGTGCTGCAGTGGAATCAGACACTGACACTCTTTGTATTACTGATCATCCTTTGTGGTTGGTCATAATGATTATTAATTGAAATATTACATTCATGTTATGCCGAAAACCACACCTGTCAAAAACGAGACATATTAATTTTGTCGTATGAACTGTTATGGACTTCAAATACCTTGTTTAAAAAGACCACAACAATGGCTGAAAATATGGCTGCACATTTGCATTCTAAAAGACTAAACAAGACAGTGGGAGTGCTCCCTGATTCAATTAGCCAGATGGGGTTGTCAATGGAGATGATCAAGAGACATTGAATGTGTAAGATACTGCATTACGCTCCCCCCTCCCCACGCAACCCTCCCCCCACGCACCACCACACTCCACTCTCCCAGCAGACAATCAAACAATGCCGGAGAGGCAGAAGTTGTTTCCAATTCAGCCCAACTCAGTACTGCTGAAAGGTAGGTCCATTGATCTCAGTTCAAAATCACACACACTATCAGATTGAAAGGCACCGGATCAATCTCACAAAAGTGCAGCCTAAGCTACAAATTAAATATGAGGTAGAGCAGCTGATGGAAAGGTACAGAATGAATCCTAAGAATGTAGACCAGAGTGCAGACTGAGAGACAGATTACAATGTAGTACAAACATCTCATACAGTATCAAAAGGAAAGTTACAGTATTATGCCAATTAGTGCAGACTGCACTACACATTACATACCAATCCAATAATCTCTGTCAGAGCTGTAATGAAAGATAGAGTATCAATTCAATGATTCTAATTATACTGAGCACACCATTTGTGAGTTTGAAATATATGTCATCATTCACAAATGTTTTCAGAGTTACAGACTAAATACTCGTCCAAAACAAACAGAGATGAGGAGAAATTTCTTTACTCAGAGGGTTGTTAAACATTAGGAATTCTTTACCCCAGAGAACTGTGGAAGCTCAGTCATTGAGTATGTTTAAAGCAGAGATTGACAGATTTGTAAATACAAATGACATAAGGGGATATGAGGATAGTGTGGGAAAAAAGGCATTGAAGTGGATGATCAGTCCTGATCCTATTGAATGGCAGAGCATGCTGGGTGTCCTGCTCCTATGTTCCTAAAACTCTCATACCACAACTCAATAAAACACACAGTTAAAATGAGGCAAATTGTGATACATTATGGCGTTAAACAAATAGTTCTCAATACCATCCCTGAAATACATATTAAGTACCGGTACAGAGGAATCCTGCACCAGAGTCTCATAGATACAGAATGTACCACACTTGTAGACAATACCAGTAGCTGAGAGATACAAAACTAATTCCACTTTAACTGACTGTCCCAGAAACAGACACATAAAAAATGAATTGTAACACACATTAAGTACCAGAGACTGCCAAATGCAGAATGAGCTCTGGATGTGCACATGCAGACTGTACCAGAAATTGACTAATACTGAATGGGACCCACACTCATACGTTGTACCAGAGACTAACAGCTAAAGAATAAATCCAACATTCACTTCCAGTACCAGAAAATAATATATGCATAACAGATATCACTCACATACACTAGCAGAGACTGACAGACACATAGTGAGTCACAAAATCAATTAATTTCAGAGACCAGCAGATAGAGAATTAATCTCACTCTCACAGAAAGAACCAGAGACTGACAAATATACAATGAGACCCAAGCTCACATAAAGTGACAGACACTTAATTAAAACCACACACATACATAATACCTTAGACTGACACATAGAGAATGAATCAAACAATCACATTCTGACTGTAAGACTGGTGCATACAGAATGAATCTCACACTCAAATTTAGTTCCAGACACTGACAGATACAGAATAATATCCACATTCACCCACAGTAGCAGATAGATACAGAAGCTGCCACACATTCACATACAATACTCATGATTGACAGACAGAATGAATCACACAATCACATTTAGTTCCATAGACTGACACTCAAATAATCTCACACTCAGATACAGTACAACAGAGATAGATTTAGAATTAAATTTGCTGTCATATAATGTACCAGAAAGTGTGACAAGCTTAATCTCATACAGTACAAAAGATTGATGGAATTTGTTCCACACTCAATGTAATAAGTTTTAAGTAAGTGAAGTGGGGATGGCGGAGGGGTGGGGAGGGTAGGTGGAGGTGGGGAAGAGAACAAAAAGGAAGGTGTGTGTTCAGGCAGGAGACGGTTGCCCACCTCCTCCTGGAATGTGTCTTTGCAAAGCAGGTGTGGAAAGAGATGCAGTGGATTTTGTTGAGATTCATCCCAAGCAGCTCTGTAACACAAGAGTCTGTGCTCTACGGGCTGTTCCCAGAGACGCGCACCGAGATAAACATCAGCTGCTGCTGGAAGACTATCAATTTGGTAAAAGACGCCCTTTGGTCTGCACAAAACTTGCTGGTCTTCCAGCGCAAAGAGTTGTCCACCACCGAATGTTGCAGACTGGCACATTCCAAGGTCCAGGACTACGTGCTGAGGAACGCACTAAAGCTTGGGGCAGCCGCAGCAAAGACTCAATGGGGAAAGACCAATGTGTAAGGTCCCCCCACCAAGCTGAACGGAGGGGCTGGATCCATGGAAAACCCCTTGAACTGTATCCGGAAAATTTTTGTTTGCTATAAAATGTAAAATGAAATGGAAGGGTGGTGAGGCAATTCACTCCAGTATTGAAGGAAACTGATCTCCTTTGCATTGTTTGTATTTTTGTAATGTATTTTTTACAGATTTTTATGAATAAAATATATCTTGGAATTCAACAAAAAGTGTTAGGGCAGGAGAGATTAACTGACAAGCAGGTCATGCAGCAAAGACAAAGGGAGAGTGCTAATGGTGCAGTGAAGGGCAAAACATTAGTGTACAGACAGTGTTAATGACAGAATAATGAACAGCTCTCTCCAAAAGCACAAACTTGAAAAACCAAGATTCAGGCAGGAACATGGTAACAAAAAATTATCAATCAAAATAAAATAAAATAATAAAAAAGATCCAGCCATGCTCTGAAATTATTTTACTTAATGTTCAGTCCGGAAGGCTTTTGAGTGTCTAATCAGAAAATGAGGTTCTGTTCCTGGAGCTTGCTTCACTGGAACACTGCAGCAGACCGAGGACAGAAATGTGGGTATGAGAACAGTGTGGTGAAGTGAAGTGGCAAGCAACCTGAAGCTTGGGTTCATGCTTACAGATTGTCCAGAGATGTTCCGCAAAGCAGTCACCCAATCTGCGTTTGGTCTCCCCAATGTAGAGGTGCCGCATTGTGAGCAGCGAATACAGAAGACTAAATTGAAAGAAGTACAAGTAAATCGCTGCTTCACCTGGAAGGAGTGCTTGGGGCCTTGGATGGTGAGGAGAGAGGAGGTAAAAGGGCAGGATCTATGCCTCCTGCGATTATATGGGAAGAGGCCATGGGAAGGGGAATGCTGACAGGGCAGTGGAGGGGAAGATGTGTTTGATAATGGCATCATGCTGGAGGTGGCAGAAATAGTGGAGGATGATCCTTTGGATGTGCAGGCAGGTCGGGTGGAACTTGGTTGCAGTTCTGGGAGGGAGGGGAAGGGATGAGGGCAGAAGTGCAGGAAATGGGTCAGACACGGTTGAGGGCCCTGTCAACCACAGTGTGGGGGAATCCTCGGTTGAGGAAAAAGGAAGACATATCAGAACTGCTGTTGTCGAAGGTTGCATCATCAGAAATGATGTGTCAGAGATGGGGAAACTGGGAGAATGGAATGGAGTCCTTACAGGAAGCAGGGTGTGAGAAAGTGTAGTCAAGGTAACTGTGGGAGTCGGTGGGCTTAGAAAGAATATTAGCGGACAGCCTTAAATTCAGAGATGGAGACAGAGAAGTCACAAAGGGAAGGGAAGTGTCGGAGATAGATCATGTGAAGGTGAGGGAAGGGTGGAAATTGGAAACAAAGTTGATGAAGTTTTCCAGTTCCGGGCGGGAGCAGGAAATGACACTGACACAGTCATCATTCTACCGGAAAAAGAGCTGGGGGGTGGGGCCCTGAGTAGGACAGGAAAAAGGAATGTTTGACATACACCACAAAAAGACAGGCATAACTAGGACCCATGTGGGTAACCATGGCAACACCTTTTATGTTATTCTCTGAGTAACACAGCTCCTGATTCACCAAACCCTGTCCACCATCTACATGGCACAAGTGAGGTGTGTAATAGAATACTCTCCACTTGCCTAGCTGAGTTCAGCTCTAACTTCACTCTGGAAGCTCGACCCCATCCAGGACAAAGTAGCTCCCTTGATCAACACCCCGTCCACCACCTTAAATATTCACTCCTTCCACCACTGGTGCACAGTGGCAGCAGTGTTTACAATCCGAGACAGCACCTTCCAAACACGTGAACTCGACCACCATTTTTAAAAAATCATTCATGGGATGTGGGTGTTGCTGGCTAGGCCAGCATTTATTGCCCATCCCTAATTGCCCTGGAGAAGGTGGTGGTGAGTTGCCTTCTTGAACCGCTGCAGTCCATGTGAGGTAGGTACACACACAATGCCGTTAGGAAGGGAGTTCCAGGGCTTTGACCCAGTGACAGTGAAGGAACGACAATATAGTTCCACATCAGGATAGTGTGTGACTTGGAGGGGAACTTGCTGGTGGTGGTGTTCCCATGCATTTGCTGCCCTTGTACTTCTAATTGGTATCGGTTGTGGGTTTGGAAAGTGCTGTCTAAGGAGCCTCGGTGTGTTGCTGCAGTGCATCTTGTAGATGGTGCACACTGCTGCCACTGTGCGCGCTGGTGGAGGGTGTGAATGTTTGTGGATGGGGTGCCAATCAAGTGGGCTGATTTGTCCTGCATGGTATCAAGCTTCTTGCGTGTTCTTGGAGCTGCATCCATCCAGACAAGTGGAGAGTGTTTCATCACGTTCATGACTTGTGCATTGTAGATGGTGGACAGGCTTTGGGGAGTCAGGAGGAGACTTACTCATTGCAGGATTACTAGCCTGTGACCTGCTCTTGTAGCCACAGTATTTCGTGGCTACTCCAGTTCAATTTCTGGTCAATGGTAGCCCCTAGGATGTTGATAGTGGGGGATTCGGCAATGGTAATGCCATTGAATGTCAAGGGAGATGCTTAGATTCTCTCTTGTTGAAGGTGGTCATTGGATAAGTCCTGGATACTGTCGAGCACTTGTTGCATTTCTACACAGACTGCTTCAGTATCTGAGGAGTCACGAATGGTGCTGAACACTGTGCAATTATCAGCGAAAATCCCCACTTCTGACCTTATGATTGAAGAAGATTATTGATGAAGCAGCTGAAGATGGTTGGGCCTAGGACACTACCCTGAGGAACTCCTGCAGTGATCTCCTGGAGCTCAGATGATTGACCTCCAACAACCAGAACCATCTTCCTTTTTGCTAGGTATGACTCTAACCAGCGGAGAGATATCCCCCTGATTCCTTAGAAGGACAAGAGCAGCAGACACATGGGAACACTACAATCAGCAACCTCCCCTCCAATCCACATCCTGACTTGGAACTATTTTGCCGTCCCTTCCCTAGGGCATATCAAAATCCTGGAACTCCCTCCCTAATAGCACTGTGTGTGTACCTATAACATATGGACTGCAGTGGTTCAAGTAGGCAGCTCACCAAAACCAGGGCAATTAGGGATGGGCAATAAATGATGGTCTTGCCAGCGATGCTTACATCCCATGAAAAAAAATAACAAAAATAAAATGGAGTTAAAATCTCTATGAAAGAAATCTTTATAAAATTCTGCAATCAGTCCATGTGACCAGGAGATCCCCACCCCCTTCATTCCAGTTTTTACTTGCATTGATTCCACTTCATTGTCACACACGATTCTCTCATCCTCCTTTAAACCCTCTTCAATAAAACCACTCACTTTCCATCAACAATTTGCAAATGGATTCATTTATGATGCTGGAACATTCCTCACACAGAAATTATTCAACTCAGTAAAAACATTCTTACAGCTGATAACTTTGCTACCAATTGAAGGACTGTCTAATGTGGTTATCAAGTCAGAGTGAAAAGTTTATTAAACTTGGTTCCATTCAATCCAGCTGTCATAAACTTTGAACCTTTATTCATTTTATAAACAGTATTTGAAGGGTCTCAGTAACAATGTTCAGTGTTGATGAGAGTGGGGTCTGGGTGAGAAGCTGCTGAGTGTGACAGGGTCAGGACTGAATGCAGGAAGTTCTCTAACAGTCTCTCTCTTTCTCCCTCTCTATTGCTGAAGGGATTGAGTTGATTGACAACTGGCGGCTGCTGGTATTTGAATAAATGAAGTTCCTTCCAACCATTTTTTGATTGACAGCTACACAGAACTTTTTTGTCCCAGGCACAGTTGCGCAGTGGTTAGCACTGCAGCCTCACAGCTCCAGCGACCCGGGTTCGATTCTGGGTACTGCCTGTGCGGAGTTTGCAAGTTCTCCCTGTGTCTGCGTGGGTTTCCTCCGGGTGCTCCGGTTTCCTCCCACATGCCAAAGACTTGCAGGTTGATAGGTTAATTGGCCATCATAAATTGCCCCTAGTATAGGTAGGTGGTAGGGAAATATAAAGGGACCGGTGGGGATGTTATTGGAATGTGGGATTCGTGTAGGATTAGTATAAATGGTTGGTTGATGGTCGGCACAGACTCGGTGGGCCGAAGGGCCTGTTTCAGTGCTGTATCTCTAAACTAAAACTAGACACAAAAATGAACAGAAGTGGATCAGTGTAGGATGATTCTCGGTCTGTATAAAAGGGGTGTGATTTCAGCTGCCATGGTCCAGTGGTTAAAGATTTCAACATTGAAATCCACTGGACTTATCCCAGTTTGGTTTGAGTCCTGCTCACAGAGGATCTATTCAGTGATTTTAATTATTTTAAATCTTTAATCCTCTATTTCCACAAAACGCAGGCACTGAAATAACTCATACTCCTCACCATTGCTATCCATTATACAGGTAGTGGCTGCATGGTCTAATGGAGACACACTAGGAGGGCTCTGGGAGAGGTTTCTTCTCGGGTTTTAGGACTCTTTTGGTCTACCAACAGCAACCGGATGTCTGCAGAGGAACTCGGAGTGCCAGGCCGCTCAGAGGACAGACTTCCCAGGATCAATTTTAATCAGGGCACAAAATATCAGTGGAACAGGACATCAAAGGTCCGAGGATTGAGGCTGAAATTCCCGATGTTTTGGAAGAAACCTGCAGATGTGGGACGTTAATATTTGCTCGGTGCAGATTCACTTTAGTCCGTTATTGTGTCCTGCGACAAACAAATGGCTGGCAGCTGTCAATCCAAAAAATAAAAATCAGAAGATTCTGGCAATTTCCACCCTTACAGCTCTCAGCAGTCTTGGTTCCATCTCATCCAGTCCTCATGACTTATCAACATGAAGTACAGCCAGCCGTTCCAGTATCTCCTATTTATTAGAACGTGCTGACTGAGCTGTGTTTTCACCACTTCTGGGCAATCAGACAGTTCACCCTTCATTCTGCTCTGATTCACTTTCCCAAAGCAGATCTACAGATTCTCAAATCTGGGGACAAGGATTTCTTATTTGCTTCCTTTCAGTTTTTATCATTCTCAACTGACAATATAATCCAAAACTCGGACAAATCCTCCACCTTGCATCGTGTCCCAGACTCAGTAGAAAGCAGCACATAGTGACATGAACACACTGACAGATGCAATCCGTCACACTCTGATTCAGTGAGATTAATGTCAAGAGTGGTTTCCAGATCAAATGCAATGATGAACAAATTTCTCTCAAAGGAGGTGTGGTTGACTGAGGTACCTTTATAGTATTTGCAGTGAATTTCTGTGCAAGAAGGGACAATCGTCAAACATCCATTCCGAAATCCTTCGCTCAGCAAAGACAGATAGAGTCCTGTTTTAAATAAAAACAGAAAGTGCTGGAAATACTCAGCGGGTCTGGTGGCATCTGTGGACAGAGAAGCAGCGTTAACCTTTCAGGACTGTGACATTTTATCAGAACTGCTGAAATGTTAACTCTGCTCCTCTCTGCACAGATGCTACCAGACCTGCTGAATATTTCCAGCACTTTCTGTTTTTATTCTGGAAATATTCAGCAGGTCTGGTAGCATCTGTGCAGAGAGGAGCAGAGTTAACATTTCAGCAGTTCTGATAAAATGTCACAGTCCTGAAAGGTTAACTCTGCTTCTCTGTCCACAGATGCCACCAGACCCGCTGAGTATTTCCAGCACTTTCTGTTTTCATTTCAGATTTCCAGCATCTGCAGTATTTTGCTTTTGTTACTGTCCTGTCTTATTGTGCTGCTCAATAAAGTAGTTGGAAAACCAAGTTACAGTCAGGCTTAAAGGGGATTTGAATCCAGGATTGATCTGTTCATTAAAGAGGTGCTTCGACCAACTAAATCAAAGGGTCAAAATAAAGTGTTTGAGTTTTTTGAGCTATAGATTAGTGCAGATCTTTCTAGCTGTGCTGAACATTGATTTCCATCTCCGGGTTCTTTCTGAGTCTGTGAGTTTGCAGTTCTTTGCGAGTGAGTGCCAGACATGAAGATATGTTTAGACGATTTCTCGTAAGTTATTTGCATCTCCATATTTTTCTGAAATTTGTACAAACACATTAAATGAGGGAATCACATAAGTCACGCCGTGAAATTTCTCCACAAAACACTGAAAGGTGACAGTGTTGATTGTGAGGGGTTTCCACTTATTCAGACACATATCTAGTAAAAGTGATCAGGACGTGATTCACATATGTAGTGTATTTGTATATTATGCTAATAATGTAATGACGTGATGATGTAATGGCGTGAATAAACACTTATTTGAACTGGCCATATTTGGTGTCCATTTCCTCTGCTGGACCCACCTGAAAATATTAGAGAAAATGGCAACTAGGGGAAGATGAAGTCTGTAAATATAGGCAGAAAACAGCAGCAGGGACTGCAGTAAACAAGATCAGCCTGGTGACTTAGTTGCTCGGATAGTGGAGAATTTAGCTGGGTTGTGGGCAGCCTGAGCCTCAGACTGTCTCCTGAGTTGAATAGGATATCGCAGGGTCTTAGTGCTCATTGAGGAAATTTGGCTGTACCCATGTGATACAGCTGAAAGCTGGCAACTAATGAGAGGCTTTGAGCAACATTCCGTTCCTGTATTGAAAGAATGGGCATGTTCTTAGAGTTAAGAATATTTTGGGACTGGTAGGTGAGGCGGTCAAGACTCAGAATAAGGCAATTCCTGAGCAAAGGAAAACAATTTTGCTTGTGGAAATTGGCCTGGAAGTGTCTGGCATGCTGACAAAGCTTCCTGCTCTGAACAAAGCAAAATATGTGCCAGTCAAAACAAAATCACCAACGTGGAGGAACATTTCAATCCTAAGCCACTAGAGATAGCAGAATGCTATAAATTTGGAACCAGAAATCAGAAAAGTAGTGAAGCAATTGGTGAGTATATTGTGGCACTGAAGAATTTTTATTCCGTTGCAACTTTGGCACATTCTTAGACCATGCATTTTGAGACATATTTGTGTGTGGATTTGTGAACAAAAGAATCCAATCAAAGTTACTAAACACACAAAATCTTACATTTGAGATCGTGTGTAAGATTGCTGTTTCCATGGAGATGGCATCAAAGAATGTTAGGGAATTTTATCCCATGCTGGTAACTAGTACAGGCTTCTGTCCACTGTTAAAGTGCTTCAGCCAAGTCTAAAGTGGACAGACATAGCCAGAAGAGTGCCAATGATAGCAGTTTAGTGTTGTTATCACCATAAGGGCAACCACACAGCACAATCATGTCAGTACAGAAACGCAAAATGTTTTAATTGTCAAGCAGAGGCCAAAGAAGGAAAGGGAACTAATTCCAGTCGTAATGGAAAACAGTGATGTTATAAGGGTGGAGTTCACAATCTTGAAGTGAATCCAGAGTGCCTAACCAAAGAGGAGCAAGGGCTTTACAGCATTTATGCCACTAGCAATCACTCAAATGACGCAGACTTTTGTACAATGTTGTTGGTAAATAAACAGCAAATTGCTACGACCATGGATTGCTCCATCATGAATAGAGAAATGTATGGGAGCAAAGTCAGTGATGTACCTCTAACTGAGAGCACAGCTCAATTGAAAACCTACTCTGGTGAGGTGTTAGCAATGTGTTGGCAAATGGAGTGTAATGTGCAACATAAGGGCAGGCCCCTCAAGATACCTGTTTTTTATTCATTATTTCATGGGAGGCGGGCATCACTGGCAAGGCCAGCATTTATTGCCCATTCCTAATTGCCCTTGACAACTGAATTGCTTGCTCGGTCATTTCAGAGGACAGGTGAGAGTAAACCACATTGTTGTGGGCCAGCATCACATACAGGCCAGACCAGGTAAGCACAGCAGATTGCCTTCTGTAAAGGGTATGAGTGAACCAGATGGGTTTTAATGAAAATCAATTATAGTTGCATGGCACCACTACTCAGATTTTATATTATTCATTAATGAATTGAATCTGAATTCCACCAGCTGCCATGGTGGGATTTAAACCCATATCCCCAGGGCATTAGTCTGAGTCGTGAGATTATCAGTTCAGTGACATTACTGCTATGCCAGCCTTTCCCCTACAAGGTAGTGAGATATGTCAACAAACCAATAATAATGGGGAAAGACTGGCTTTGAAAGCTGAAGTTAGACTGGAAGCATGTTTTTTCATGTGGTGTACCTTGGCCTGAAAATCAATGAAAAGAACTCCAGCCAGTGAAAGAGAAGATAGAGGCAATGGTCAAAGCCCCAAAGACAAAAAGATGTGTCTGAGCTTAGATCTTTTCTCGGCATGGTCCAATACTACTCACAATTTCTGCCTGAGCATGCAATGGTGTTAGCTCCACTACATAAGTTGTTGAAGAAAGATGTGAAATGGAAATGGTCTGAAACACAAGATGCTAATGATGCATGTAAGAGAAGCTCGATCAGTGACACACTACACATTCATTACCACACAAATGGTGAACTGAAGCTAGCTTCAAAATATGGAGTTGCAGCAGTAATCAGTCATGTTGTGGATCATGGCCGCTGCAAAGGCTCAATGGGGAAAGAACACTGTGTAAGGTCTTCCCACCAGAGTGAACTAAAGGGCTGGACCCATGGGAAACCCCTCTGGCTGTCGACACCAACATGGGTCTGCTGTAAAATGTACATGGCATGTAAAATGGAATGGAAGGGTTGTGAGGCAACTCACTCCTGTATCGAAGAAAACTGATTTCCTTTGCGCTTTTGGAATGTCAACTTGGTGCTGTTTTGGACTGTTTTGTAAAGCTTTTTTTAAACAGATTTTTATGAATGGAGTATACTTTTGGGAAAAAGTGTCTGGCAGAGGTGAAGGATGCAAGGGACCTGGCAAAGGCAGAGCAAAGCGGCACCGCACAGTGCTTCGTGATAATATCCAGGGCATCACCAAACCAGCAATCCTCCGCCTGGCTCGCCGTGGCAGGGTCAAGCGGATCTCGGGTTTGATCTATGAGGAGACTCGCGGGGTGTTGAAAGGTTTCCTGGAGAATGTGATCAGGGATGCGGTCACCTACACTGAGCACGCCAAGCGCAAGACGGTCACTGCCATGGATGTGGTGTACGCTCTGAAACGGCAGGGCCGCACTCTCTGCGGATTCGGCGGCTGAGAAACCAGCCCCTTTCCCACAAACACACAACAAAGGCTCTTCGAAGAGCCACCCACCGCCTCACAGAGACAGCAGTGACCTGGAAACGGGAGATGGGATAGGCTGTTCAGAACTGACTGGAATAAATCTGTGCTGTGTTCGGGTATAAAACTGGAATCCCCGAGTTTGACATTTCATTTGCAGCAAGGATGTGCAGTGGATTTGATTTTCTAAACGGGCTGTGTAAACAGTGCCCGAGGCTCCACACTTAGTTATTTCCCCAGTCGACACATGCCCTCAGTGAAAAGCCACATCACTCCTCCAGAATCACTCATTGTTTTCAAAGAATTTCAAAATGATTTCGCTGCAATGAGGGAATCCGGGAGTTTTGCAGCAGCCGTTAAATCGGTCACTGGAACCAGACCCACTTGTGATGTTATTTCCCCCGAGACGGTGTTTCCTGCACTGAAACTGACAGGGTTTGTGAAACTGACCAATTTCCAAAATATACTTTATTCATAAAAATCTGTAAAAATTACATTGCCAAACAGTTTCAAACAGCACCAAAAAATACAAACATTGCAAGGGAGATCAGTTTCCTTCAACACAATCATGAGTTGCTTCACAACCCTTCCATTTCACATTTGTCATGCCAATTACAGTTTTACATTTACAGCAAATGAACATTTTCCCGATACAGTTCGAGGGGTTTCCCATGGATCCAGCCCCTCAGTTCAGCCTGGTGGGGGGACCTTACACAGTGGTCTTTCCTCATTGAGCCTTTGCTGCGGCTACCCCAAGCTTTAGTGCATCCCTCAGCACGTAGTCCTGGTCCTTGGAATGTGCCAGTCTGCAACATTCGGTGGTGGACAACTCCTTGCGCTGGAAGACAGCAAGTTTCGGGCAGACCAAAGGGCGTCTTTCACCGAATTGATAGTCCTCCAACAGCAGTTGATGTCTGTCTCGGTGTGTGTCCCTGGGAACAGCCCGCAGAGCTGCTTGGGATAAACCTCGACATAAACCAATGCATCTCTTTCCACACCTGCTTTGCAAAGACATATTCCAGGAGGAGGTGTGCAACCGTCTCTTCCCCACCACAGCCACCGTGGGGGCATTGCGCGGAGGGGGCGAGTCTTCGGGCGTGCAGGAAGGATCTGACGGGGAAGGCTCTTCTCACCACCAGCCAAACTACATCTTGGTGCTTGTTTGAAAGTTCTGGTGATGAGGCATTCTGCCAAATGACTTTGGTGGTCTGCTCGGGGAACCATCCGACAGGATACCCCATCTCCTTTTCCCGTAGGGCCTTGAGAACATTCCGTGCAGACCACTGCCTGATGGATCAGTGGTCAAAGGTGTTTTCCCGCAGAAACTGCTCCACGAAGGATAGGTGGTACAGCACGGTCCAACTACATGGAGCGTTCCGCGGCAATGTGACCAGGCCCATCCTTCGCAACACTGGGAACATATAGAACCTCAGCACGGAGTGACACTTGCAGTTTGCATACTGGAGGTCTACACACTGCTTGATGCAGCCGCACACGAAGGTGGTCATCAGGATGAGGGCAACGTTGGGTACATTTTTCCCGCCCTTGACCAGAGATTTGAACATCGTGTCCCTCCGGACCCAGTCCATTGTTGATCCCCAGATGAAGCGGAAAATGGCTCGGGTGACCACCACACTTGAGTGCCTCTGCTGCCTGGGATTGTCACCCCCTCTCATGCTCGCATCCTTCCTAATAGACTCAGCAAAGGGTTCAACACAGCAAACAAACAAGACAGGGGAGAGAGGACAGCCCTGTCTGACTCCAGATTGGATCAGGAAACTTTCCGATTCCCACCCATTGATTGAGACTGCGCTACTGATGTTCGTGTAGAGCAGTTTGATCCAATTGCAGATTCCCTTCCCTAAACCCCATTTTGGAAAGAACGTCCATCATGTAGGTGTGCGATTTCCTGTCAAAAGCCTTCTCCTGGTCCAGGCTGATGAGGCAGGTGTCCACCCTCCTGTCCCGTACATAGGCGATCGTATCCCTGAGTAGCACGAGACTATCAGAGATCTTCCTGCCGGGTACAGTACAGGTCTGGTCAGGGTGAATCACCAACTCCAGAGCAGACTTTACTCGACTGGCTATGACTTTGGACAGAGTTTCAGCTCAGTCATTCAGGGACCTGGAATTCACACAGTTTGAGCCCATGCTTACCCGAACCCACTTCTGATTGGTCACCCTCTTCTTATTCACATGTCTTAACCAATCGCAGAGCCTTGAATTAGAAAATGCAGCCAAGCATTGGCTTAAATTGTCGACCTGACAGAATATTTTAAATCGAAAAAGCCTCCAATTTCAGTGCAGTAAAGAAGCGAATTCCTGGAAAATCTATGTCCAGTAGCTTGGGGTCCAGGCAACTGAAGGCAGGACCGCCAGTGGTGGAGCTTCTCAGCCTTTTGGCTAAGATCAAGTGTAGTATCTGTTCTTATCAGTACTTACTTGGCAGAGGAGAAACCATGATCAGTGGCTTTTGATCCTGGGTAGGCTTTGAGTAAAATGGCTATAACCAATCTTTGAGCTTCAGGCCAGGGAGTGCGGAACACCATTCGGGTGGTGGTGAAGGACAAGGAAGGAGATGCACTGGTCGATCGCACCTTCTTCATCAAGAAAATCCTCATCGATTGCTGTGGATTTCAAGCTAGGCACATCTTCTGCCTGCAGGATTTCCCCAGCAGTGGGTATATCGACATGACATTCAAGAATGTGGCGGGGTGCATCAAGTTCCTGAAGGCGTTCAAGGAGAAAGGGGACCGGGCGCCGCTGTCGATCCTCCCAGTGGAGTCGCTATTCACGCTTCCGTCACAACATGACCGGGTGGTGACAATTCACCTCTCCAACCCCCATGTTCCTGTGGTGGATGTACTCACCTTTCTCGCCAGGTACATCGAGGTGGCCAGCACTGATGTCAAAGACCCCTTTGGGATTTGGCCCAATAAGCGGCAAGTCAAGGTGACCTTGACGGTCGATGCCAATGGAGCCATCATCCACCCTCCCTCCAGCTTCGCTATCAGGGGAAGTCGAGGCTTCTTGGTATACGCTGGGCAGCCCAAAGTTTGTAGCACCTGTGGCAAATCTGGTCACGTGGCAGCTAACTGCAGCACGGTTGTCTGCAAGAACTGCAAGAAGGAAGGCCATCAGACCAAGGACTGTAAGCAGAGTAAGTGTTGCAACCTGTGCGGTGCGGCAGGCCATCTCTACAAAACCTGCCCCAAACGCTGCCTCAGTTATGCTCAGGCGGCAAGGTCCAAGGAAAGGCCGGGAGAAGGTTCGACGAAGGCGTCCGGTGTTGGAAAGGAGACAAGCAACCTTCTCTGCAGTGAGGAACTTCTACCTGAGAAGGAGAAGAAAGGGAAGGCAACTGAAACCAGCAACCCGGCACCTAACCTGCACCCGGAAACCCCTCCTCCACAGACAGAATCAATGGAGGAGGAGGCAGCAGATGGACAAACAGGTCAGTGGCAGTTTGTCCAAAGGAAAACCACAAAGAAAAGACCTCCAAAAGCGGAACAGGCCACCACCCAAACCAGTGGCAAGAGGAGGCTACCGTCTGAGACAGACTACAGCAGCTCCTCTTCACTGGATGAGGAAGTGCCGGAGCGACAGCACCTTCAAAAGAAGCGGCAGAACTCAAAAGGAGCTGGAAGATAAAACCCCCCAGCCCCCGGGCACTCTAAGCTGTGATGGGCCTGTCAAGCCCCAAACCCAAAGCGCCACACCTAGCGACATGGCCAACACATCCCAGCTCTGGGACACTGAGAGCAAAGAAACGTCTGGCGCACTTCAGCTCTGGGAAGCCGGCAGCAGTGATGTTTTCGAGGAGGAACAGAGGGGAACAGCAGAGAACAGCCCAATCCCTGCTGCCAACAAGACCCCCGCCCCCCCACCGATGTCACCTCAGTGGAAGAAACCCTGCATGAAAAACCAGGAGGGGTTTCTGAGCCCAACGAGTGTGAAACAGCTTGCGTACACTATGGGTATACAGGAACATCCTGAAGGACTGGGACTAGCAAGGACAAATGGTATGGGAAGCAACAACTAACTTTTAAAAAATGGGTATAAGGATTGCTTCAATTAATGTGCGCAGCATTAAATCCACTATGCGATGGATTACCTCGCCAAGGTCAAAGCCGACCCCCTGTTTCTGCAGGAGTGTGGAATACCACATCTCAGCACCGACAGGCAGTGGTCGCAATGGTGGTCCCACGGGCCATCGATCTGGTCAGGGGGTAATGATTGCCATTCCTCCGGCCTGGGTCTTCTGCTGCGGGGAGGTAACTTCACCATCTAAGAAGTTAAGGAGGTGGTGGGCAGTCGCCTCCTCATCGCAGATGTAATGTACAACAATGCTTCGCTCTGGTTGATCAGCATGTACGCCCCGTTTCAATGCAGCGAACGGTTGACCGTCTTTAGAATTAGAATTAGAATTAGAACTAGAACATTACAGCGCAGTACAGGCCCTTCGGCCCTCGATGTTGCGCCGACCATCTGACCTACACTATTCCATTTTCATCCATATGTCTATCCAATGACCACTTAAATGCCCTTAAAGTTGGCGAGTCTACTACTGTTGCAGACAGGGCGTTCCACGCCCCTACTACTCTCTGCGTAAAGAAACTACCTCTGACATCTGTCCTATATCTTTCACCCCTCAACTTAAAGCTATGTCCCCTCGTGTTTGCCATCATCATCCGAGGAAAAAGACTTTCAATATCCACCCTATCTAACCCTCTGATTATCTTGGATGTCTCTATTAAGTCACCTCTCCTCCTCCTTCTCTCTAACGAAAACAACCCCAAGTCCCTCAGCTTTTCCTCGTAAGACCTTCCTTCCATACCAGGCAACATCCTAGTAAATCTCCTCTGCACCCTTTCCAAAGCTTCCACATCCTTCCGATAATGCGGTGACCAGAACTGCACGCAATACTCAAGGTGCGGCCTCACCAGAATTTTGTACAGCTGCATCATGACCTCGTGGCTCCGAAACTCGATCCCCCTACTAATAAAAGCGAACACACCATATGCCTTCTTAACAGCCCTATTAACCTGGATAGCAACCTTCAGGGATTTATGTACCTGGACACCAAGATCTCTCTGTACATCTACACTACCAAGAATCTTCCCATTAGCCCAGTACTCTGCATTGCTGTTACTTCTTCCAAAGTGAATCACCTCACACTTCTCCGCATTAAACTCCATTTGCCATCTCTCAGCCCAGCTCTGCAGCCTATCTATGTCCCTCTGTACCCTACAACACCCTTCGACACTATCCACAACTCCACCAACCTTCGTGTCATCCGCAAATTTACTAACCCACCCTTCTACACCCTCATCCAGGTCATTTATAAAAATGACAAACAGCAGTGGCCCCAAAACAGAACCTTGCGGTACACCACTAGTAACTCAACTCCAGGATGAACATTTGCCATCAACCATTGCTGCTGGCAACGTGCAGGCCAGTCATCCTAGGCGGTGACTTCAACTGCATCATCGATGCAGCTGGGCGATCTGGCAGAGACGACAGCAAACTGGACGCTATGTCCAGATTCCTAATAGAAACAGTAAAAGATGCAAAACTGCACGACGTATTCAGCAAACCTGCAGACGGAGTGCAGCGTAGATAGACATGGTCAAGATTGGACGGGTCTGCCCATTCCAGGACTGACTTCCTGTTTGTGGCCCATGCCGTCACGGTCAGATCCATTGACGTCAAGCCGGTGTTCTTGTCGAACCACTGCCTCGTAATGGCCGACTGTCACTTACAGGACGACTAGCGGGTTGGCAGAGGGACGTGGAAGCTCAATGCTACACTGCTAAACCCAGAGAACGTTGAGGAACTTAAAAGGGATTACAAAGGTTGGAGAACCGTGAAACCCCTCCTGAGTCTCCAGTTCACAGGTGGGACGCGATCAAGGAGAACATCAAGAGGTTCTTTCTCCTCAAAAGGTGTTCAGAGAGCGAGAGAGAGACAGAGGGAAATGTCCTGACTCCAGAAAAGTATGCAAAATCTGCTCCGGCTACAGTCGATGGGGGTTGAGGTCAAGGAGGACCTCCAAGAGGTGAAGAGAAAGCAGGCCTCGCTCTTTGCCACGGAGACCTCCAATATCATCTTCCGGTCCAGAGTCCACCCGATTGAGCAGGATGAGATGTGCTTGCATTACTTCTTCCAAAAGGTACACAGAGAGAGCTCTGTTATCAGCAGCCAGAAGGAAGAAGATGGCTCGGTAACATCTTCGCAGTCCGACATACTAAGGATCAGCAAATCCTTTTATGCTGGGCTGTATGACGCGAAGCCCACAGACAGAAGAGCCTCCCAGTCCTTCCTGTCATCTATCACAGAGGTCTTAGATGACAGCAGGAGGGAGAGACTGGACAAGCCGCTAACTCGGGATGAGCTAACAAAGGCCGTCAAGTCCTTCGAGACGAATAAAACTCCCGGAAGCGATGGCTTACCGGTTGAGCTGTATTGTGTCCTGTGGGACTGGGTTTGCCTGGACCAGCTGGAAGTATACGAGAGTATGCTCCTGGCCGGCAGCATATCAGAATCAATGAGGAAAGGCATCATCACCCTCATTGACAAGCGGAACGGGGAGAGGGCAGAAATTGGAAATTGGCAGCCCATCTCACTGCTTAATGTTGACGACAAGATTCTGTCCAAAGTCATAGCCAGTCGAGTCAAGTCTGCTCTGGAGTTGGTGATCCACCCTGATCAGACCTGTACTGCACCTGGCAGGAAGATCTCCGATAGTCTCGCACTACTCAGGGATACAATCGCCTATGTACGGGACAGGAGGGTGGACACCTGCCTCATCAGCCTGGATCAGGAGAAGGTTTTTGACAGAATATCACACACATACATGATGGACGTGTTTCTAAAATGGCGTTTGCGGAGGGAATCTGCAATTGGATCAAACTGCCCTACACAAACATCAGTGGCGCAGTCTCAATCAATGGGTGGGAATCGGAAAGTTTCCCGATCCAATCTGGAGTCAGACAGGGCTATCCTCTCTCCCCTGTCTTGTTTGTTTGCTGTATTGAACCATTTGCTGAGTCTATGAGGAAGAATGTGAGCAGAAGAGGGGTGACAATTCCAGGCAGAGGAGGCACTCAGGTTAAAACCTCCCTCTACATGGATGACGTCGCGGTCTTCTGCTCGGACCCGCTGTCTGTGTGCAGACTGATGAGCATCTGCGACCAGTTGAAACTGACCTCGGGAGCCAAAGTTAACCACGGCAAGAGAGAGGCCATGTTCTTTGGGAACAGGGCTTACCGATCCTTTGTCCCCTTCACCGTCAGCTCAGACTACCTGAAGGTGCTGGGAATATGGTTCAGAAGGGCCGGGGTGTGCACCAAAATCTGGGAAGAGCGAGCAGCCAAGGTACAACACAAGCTGAGCATGTGGGAGAAGCGATCTCTCTCCAATGTGGGTAAGAACCTGGTCATCAGGTGCAAGGCGCTCACGTTGTTGCTGTTCATGGCGCAGGTCTGGCCCATACCCCACTCCGGCGCTGTGGCGGTCACCCGAGCCATTTTCCGCTTCATCTGGGGATCCAAAATGGACCGGGTCCGGAGGGACACGATGCTCAAACCTCTGGATAAGGGTGGGAAAAATGTACCCAACATCACCCTCATCCTGATGACTACCTTCGTGTGTGGCTGCATCAAGCTGTGTGTAGACGCAAACTCCAAGTGTCACCACGTGCTGAGGTTCTATCTGTCCCCGGTGTTGCGAAGCCTTGTCACATTGCCGCGGAATGCTCCATCCAGTTGGACTGTGTCATTCCACCTATCCTTCGTCGAGCGGTTTCTGCGGAAAAACACCTTTGACCATCGGTCCATCAGCCAGTGGTCTGCACAGAATGTCCTCAAGGCCCTACAGGAAAAGGAGATGGCGGATCCTCTTCCCCAAGCAGACCACCGAAGTCATTTGGCGGAATGCCTCATCACCAGAACCTTCAAACAAGCACCAAGATGAAGCTTGGCTGGTGGTGAGAAGAGCCCTCCCAGTCAGATCCTTCCTGCACACCCGAAGTCTCACCCCCTCTGCACAACACCCTCGAGGTGACTGTGGTGGGGAAGAGATGGTTGCCCACCTCCTTCTGGAATTTGTCTTTGCAAAGCAGGTGTGGAAAGAGATGCAGTGGTTTTTGTCGAACTTCATCTCAAGCAGCTCTGTAACACAGGAGTCTGTGCTCTACGGGCTGTTCCCAGGGACGCACACTGAGATAAACATCAACTGCTGCTGGAGGACTATCAATTCGGTGAAAGACACCCGTTGTTCTGCCCGAAACTTGCTGGTCTTCCAGCACAAAGAGTTGTCCACGACCGAATGTTGCAGACTGGCACATTCCAAGGTCCAGGACTATGTGCTGAGGGACGCACTAAAGCTTGGGGCAGCCGCAGCAAATGTTCAATGACAAAAGACCACTGTGTAAGGTCCCCCCACCAAGTTGAACGGATGGGCTGGGTCGATGGAAAACCCCTCGAAATGTATCAGGAAAATTTTCGTTTGCTGTAAAATGTATATGGCATGGAAAATGAAATGGAAGGGTTGTGAGGCAGCTCACTCCTGCAATGAAGGAAACTGACCTCCTTTGCACTGTTTGTAATTTTCGACTTGGTGCTGTTTAGAACTGTTTAGTCATGTACTTTTTACAGATTTTTATGAATAATGCATATTTTGGAAATAATAAAAAAAAGTCCAGTAACAAGTTAAAAACCTGTTTCCATATTCCACTTTTACTGTCACAAATTCCGGGCGCTATTTCACAAGCAGATTTAATTTGTCAATGGTTGTCAACTGTTCGAACTGGCGGGAAACAACTCTGTTCAGCAATCTATAATGGGACAAGTAACTCAAACTCCGTGTGGAACAAAGAACGAAGAACAAAGAAAATTACAGAACAGGAACAGGCCCTTCGGCCCTCCAAGGCTGCGCCGATCCAGATCCTCTTTCTTAACATGTCGCCTATTTTCTAAGGGTCTGTATCTCTTTGCTTCCTGCCCATTCATGTATCTGTCTAGATACATCTTAAAAGACGCTATCGTGCCCGCGTCTACCACCTCCGCTGGCAACGCGTTCCAGGCACCCACCACCCTCTGCGTAAAGAACTTTCCACGCATATCCCCCCTAAACCTTTCCCCTCTCACTTTGAACTCGTGACCCCGAGTAATTGAATCCCCCACTCTGGGAAAAAGCTTCTTGCTATCCACCCTGTCTATACCTGTCACGATTTTGTACACCTCAATCAGGTCCCCCCTCAACCTCCGTCTTTCGAATGAAAATAATCCTAATCTACTCAACCTCTCTTCATAGCTAGCGCCCTCCATACCAGGCAACATCCTGGTGAACCTCCTCTGCACCCTCTCCAAAGCACCTACATCCTTTGGAATTAATAAATTATGGACAATTGGTAATTCCCCTTCACACAGGCTTCAGGGAGACAGTGAGAAGTCACTGAAATAGTTGCTTAAACATTTTAAATAGTTGCCATTCCTGTTACAAATGTTTTGGAATTAGACAGTAATCAGCCCTTTCACAGAGACTGTGGGTGGCTCAGAAAAGAGCCTTTGGCTTATTAGATGACATTTTGGCCGCTTTACTTTTTCTGGGAGCTCTGAGCGCTGGTTTTTTTGGGCAGCAGCACGGCCTGGATATTATCCAGCACCCCGCCCTGTGCAATGGTCACCCCTCCCAGCAGCTTGTTGAGCTCCGCGTTGTCGCGGACGGTCAGTTGCAGGTGTCGGGGGATGAGGCGGATCTTCTTGTTGTCCCGGGCCGCATTACCGGCCAGCTCGAGGATTTCAGTGGTTAGATACTCGAGCACAGCAGCCAGCATCCACAGGCTCAGCATAGTTGCCCTTTCTCAGGAGCCTGTGTACACGGCCCACTGGGAACTCCAGTCCAGCCCGGGAGGAGTGAGACTTGGCCTTGGACTGAGCTTTCCCGCTGGTCTTTCCTCTTCCTGACTTTTTTTATTTCCAAAATATACTTTATTCATAAAAATCTGTAAGAAAAAACAATACAGAACAGTTCCAAACATCATCGAGTCAGACAATACAAAGAGTGCAAAGGAGATCAGTTTCCTTCAATACAGGAGTGAATTGCCTCACAACCCTTCCATTTCATTTTACGTACCATGTACATTTTACAGCAAACAAATATTTTCCCGATAAAGTTCGAGGGGTTTTCTATGGATCCAGCCCTGCAGTTCAGCTTGGTGGGGGGACCTTACACAGTGGTGTTTCCCCATTGAGCCTTTGCTGCGGCTGCCCCAAGCTTTAGTACGTCCCTCAGCACGTAGTCTTGGACCTTGGAATGTGCCAGTCTGCAACATTCGGTCGTGGACAACTCTTTGTGCTGGAAGACCAGCAAGTTTCGTGGGGCAGACCAAATTGATAGTCCTCCAGCAGCAGTTGATGTTTATCTCTGTGTATGTCCCTGGGAACAGCCAATACAGCACAGACTCCTGTGTTGCAGAGCTGCTTGGGATGAACCTCGACAAAAACCACTGCATCTCTTTTCGCACCTGCTTTGCAAAGACACATTCCAGAAGGAGGTGGGCAACCGTCTCTTCCCCACCGCAGCCACCTCAAGGGCATTGTGCGAAGGGTGTGAGACTTCGGGCGTGCAGGAAGGATCTGACGGGGAGGGCTCTTCTCACCACCAGCCAAGCTACACCTTGGTGCTTGTTTGAAAGTTCTGGTGATGAGGCATTCTGTCTAATGACTTTGGCAGTCTGCTTGGGGAACCATCCAACAGGATCCACCATCTCCTTTTCCCGTAGGGCCTTGTGGACATTCCATGCAGACCACTGCCTGATGGGTTGGTGGTCAAAGGTGTTTTTCTGCAGAAATTTTCCCACGAAGGATGGGTGGTACGGCACGGTCCAACAGGATGGAGCGTTCCGCGGCAATGTGACGAAGTCCATCCTTCTCAACATCGGGTACAGATAGAACCTCAGCACATAGTGACACTTGGTGTTTGCGTACTGGGGATCTACACACAGCTCGATGCCGCCGCACACGATGGTAGTCATCAGGATGAGGGCAACGTTGGGTACATTTTTCCCGCCCTTATCCAGAGGTTTGAACATCGTGTCCCTCCGGACCCGGTCCATTTTGCATCCCCAGATGAAGTGGAAAATGACTTGGGTGACCACCAGCGCGCAGGAGTGGGGTATGGGCTAGACCTGCGCCACATACAGCAACAACGTGAGCACCTCGCATCTGATGACCAGGTTCTTACCCATATTGGAGAGAGATCGCTGCTCCCACATGCTCAGCTTATGTTGTACCCTGGCTACTCACTCCTCCCAGGTTTTGGTGCACGCCCCGGCCCTTCCGAACCATATCCCCAGCATCTTCAGGTACTGTGACCTAATGGTGAAGGGGACAAAGAATTGGTCAGCCCAGTTCCCAAAGAACATGGCCTCGCTCTTGCCCTGGTTAACTCTGGCCCCTGAGGCCAGTTCGAACTGGTTGCAGATGCACACAGACAGCGGGTCCAAGCAGAAGACGACGACGTCATCCATGTACAGGGAGGTTTTAACCTGAGTGGCTCTGCTGCCTGGGATTGTCACCCCTCTTATGTTCACATCCTTCCTAATATACTCAGCAAAGGGTTCAAACAGCAAACAAACAAGACCGGGGAGAGAGGACAGCCCTGTCTGACTCCAGATTGGATCGGAAAACTTTCTGATTCCCACCCATTGATTGAGACAGCGCTACTGATATTTGTGAAGTGCAGTTTGATCCAATTGCAGATTCCCTCCCCAAACCCCATTTTGGAAAGCACATCCATCATGAAGGTGTGCGATATCCTGTCACAAGCCTTCTCCTGGTCCAGGCTGATGAGGCAGGTGTACACCCTCCTGTCCCGTACATAGGCGATCGTATCCCTGAGTTACGCGAGACTATCAGAGATCTTCCTGCTGGGTACAGTACAGGTCTGATCAGGGTGAATCACCAACCCCAGAGCAGACTTGACTCGACTGGCTATGACTTTGGACAGCATCTTGTAGTCAAAATTAAGTAGTGAGATGGGCTGCCAATTTCTGATTCCTGCCCTCTCCCCCTTCCGCTTGGAGATGAGGGTGATGATGCCTTTCCTCATGGATTCTGACATGCTGCCGGCCAGGAGCATACTCTCGTATACTTCCAGCAGGTCTGGGCCGATCCAGTCCCACAGGGCCGAATACAACTCAACCAGTAAGGCATCGCTTCCGGGAGTTTTACTCGTCTCAAAGGACTTGACGGCCTTTGTCAGCTTGTCCAGAGTTAGCGGCATGTCCAGTCTCTCCCTCATGCTATCATCCAGACAGCTGTGATAGATCACAGGAAGCTCTGCTGTCTGTGCGCTTCGCGTCAGACAGCCCGGCATAAAAGGATTTGCTAATTCTTAGTATGTCGGACTGCGAAGACGTTACCGAGCCATCCTCTTACTTCAGGCTTCTGATGAAGCTGTGTGAAGCTTTTGGAAGAGGTAGTGCAAACACATCTCATCCTGTTCGATGGAGTGGACTCTGGACCGGAAGATGATTTTGGAGGCCTCTGTGGCAAAGAGTGAGGCCTCCTGACTCTTCACCTCATGGAGGTCCTCCTTGACCTCGACCTCTATCGTCTGAAACACATGCTAAGTGCCAGATGCTGAAAGGTTTTTTTTTAGATTAGAGATACAGCACTGAAACAGGCCCTTCGGCCCACCGAGTCTGTGCCGAACATCAACCACCCATTTATACTAATCCTACACTAATCCCATATTCCTACCAAACATCCCCACCTTTCCCTACCACCTACCTATACTAGCGACAATTTCTAATGGCCAATTTACCTACCAACCTGCAAGTCTTTTGGCAGGAAACCAGAGCACCCGGAGAAAACCCACGCAGACACAGGGAAAACTTGCAAACTCCACACAGGCAGTACCCGTAATCAAACCCGGGTCCCTGGAGCTGTGAGGCTGCGGTGCTAACCACTGCGCCACTGTATAGGTTGATTACTACACTCACAGTATCTCAGCCTGAGTCATCTAAAGGAACCTAACACACAAATAGTAGCACTGAGAGATTGTGAAAGAGTCCAAAACTCAGAGTACCAGACACTGACAGACACAATCTGAAAACTACACACACATGGATATAGAATTGGCTAACTCACAGGAAACAGAGAGTGGGGATAAATGGGGCATTTTCAGATTGGCAAACTGTAACTAATGGAGTGTCACAGGGATCAGTGCTGGTGCCTCAACTATTTATGGCCTATATTAATAATTGCATGAAGGCACTGAGTGTTTTGTTGCCAAATTTATGGACGGTACAAAGATAGGTTGGAAAGCAAGTTGTGAGGAGGCCACAAAGTGTCTGCAAAGAGATATAGATGGGTTAAGTCAGTGGGCAAAAATTTGGCAGATGGGGTATAATACGGGAAAATGTGAGATTGTCTACTTTGGCAGGAAGAATAGAAAAGCAGAATATTACTTGCATCAGAGAGACTGCAGAATGCTGCTGTACCGAGGGATCTGGGTGTCCAGGTGCATGAATTACAAAAACGTTAGCATGCAGCTAAGGCAAGTAATTCGGAAGGCAAATGGAATATTGGCATTTTTAGCAAGGGGAATGGAGTATAAAAGTAGGGAAGTTTTGCTATAACTGTACAGGGCATTAGTGACATCCCAACTAAAGGACTCCACACAGTTTTGGTCTCCTTATTTAAGGAGGGGTGCACATGCATTTGAATCAGTTCAGAGAAAGTTCACAAGGCTGATTCCTGGGATGTTGGATTGTCTTTAGTTTAGAGATACAGCACTAAAACAGGCCCTTCGGCCCACCGAGTCTGTGCCAACCATCAACCACCCATTTATACTAATCCTGCACTAATTCCACATTCCTACCACATCCCCACATTTCCCTACCACCTACCTCTACTCGGGGCAATTTTTATAATGGCCAATTTACCTATCAACCTGCAAGTCTTTGGCATGTGGGAGGAAACCGGAGCACCCGGAGGAAACCCACGCAGACACAGGGAGAACTTGCAAACCCCACACAGGCAGTACCCAGAATTGAACCCGTGTCGCTGGAGCTGTGAGGCTGCAGTGCTAACCACTGCACCACTGTGCTGCCCTGTTGTCGATGGCTGCCCTTGATGAGACAATGCTCGCTAGGGATGAGCAGTGATCACATCGTCCAGTGGTTCGCCATGGATCTTGATATGGAGGGGCAGTGTCGGGGAGCAGGCTGGCAGAGGACCTTTGTCTTCCAGACATTTAGCTGAAGGCCAATTCTTTCATATGCCTCAATGAATGCATCGATCAGGGTTTGAAGCTTGGTCACTGGGTGTGCGCACCCGCAGGCGTTGTCAGCGTATTGCAGCTAGATGACAGATGTTGGAATGGCCTTGCTTCTGGACTGGAGGCAAAGTCAGTTCAATAGTTTCCAACTCGTACTATAGAGTAGATCGACTGACACAACAGCTGGTGGGCTGAAAGAACGCTGGAACTACAAAAACTTGCTGAAAGCCACGACATATGTGGCTTCTTCGGCACTGTCAAGATCATTCACGGCCCAAGTATCAAAGGACCTACCCCACTGAGAGCAAAAAATGGAGTGACACTGATCAAGGACAGAGAGGCAGTCAGCACTCATTGGAAGGAGCACTTTGAATATCTCCTCAATTGCGATGCCGTCTTTGATGTGAGTGCCCTTGACTACATTCCACAGCATGCTACCCACCATGACGTCAGCACAATCCCAGACTGACAGAGATTGACAGCTAAAAAAAAATAAGGCCACCGGCATAGATGGAATTCCCACCAAAATTCGAAAATACAGCAGAGAAGCACTCTTGACACAAATACATCGTCTCACGTCTCTCATGTGGAAGGAAGAGAGCATGTCAGGGATTTCCGAGATGCCGTAATTGTGACCATCTTCAAAAAAGGTGACAACCCCGACTGTAGTAACTACAGAGGGGCAGCCCTGCTGTCCGTCACAGGGAAGGTCATCACAAGAGTCCTTCTCAACCGCCTCCTCCCCATGGCTGAAGAGCTCCTACTGGAATCACAATGTGGATTCTGTCAATCAAGAGGCACAGTGAACATAATATTCACAGCAAGACATTCCCAAGAAAAATGTAGGGAGCAGCAGCAACCTTTCTACATGGCCTTCTCTGACCTGACAAAGGCCTTCAACTCTCCAAACTGGGAGGGATTATGGAACATCTTCTTCAAATTTGGCTGCCCGGAGAAATTCGGCACCATCGTCTGCCGACTGCATGACATGTAATCATTGGCAACGGACCTAGCACTGACCTAATCCCAATGTAAACTGGGCTCAAGCAAGGCTGTGTCATCGCACCAAAGCTCTTTTCCATCTTCCTCCCTGCAACATTCCACCTCATCTCCTCACACTCAAACACAGTACCAGAGACTGACAGATACAGAATGGATGTCACACTCACAGTACCAGAGTCTGTAATATACAGAATGAATCCCTACTGCACCAGAGACTGAGAGCTACCGAATTACACAACACGCTCAAACACAGGATCAGAGAAAAAAAGAAATGAAATTAATTGCACGCTCACATGCAATAGCAGAGACACAAGGACACAGAATCAGCCAATATGTGTCTTCCCAACAACAGCCAGGACATTTCCAGGGAGCTTTACATAAGAAGCGGCTCTTTCAACAGAAACTGGGGTTGGAGACAGTCTTTGGGAAATATACTTCCTGATTGCAGGAAGGGTGTTTGTGATTGGTTGCAAATGTTTAATCTGATTGGATGGCGAAAGAGACCAATTAGAGAATTACAATATGAAACCTTTGTGACATCACTGCCAGTCACCCAATCACAATCTTTATTTTCCCCCATCCCTCATTAGCATAGAGCTGTGGGATTGTCTATTTAATCCGCACTCGGAAGGGGTTTGGTTTATTTCTGTGTCTGAAATTGAGACTGAAGATAGTTGAAGAGAAGAAGAAAGCAGCTCCTAAGAAGGGCGCCAAGAAAACCTTAAATAAACCGTCAGCAAAGGGCGGCAACAAGCGGAGAAAGTCGAGGAAGGAGAGTTACTCCATCTACATCTACAAAGTGATGAAGCAGGTTCACCCCGACACCGGCATCTCCTCCAAGGCCATGATCATCATGAACTCGTTTGTGAACGATATTTTCGAGCGCATCGCGGGTGAGGCTTCCCGCCTGGCCCATTACAACAAGCGCAGCACCATCAGCTCCCGGGAGATCCAGACCGCCGTGCGCCTGCTGCTGCCCGGGGAGCTGGCCAAGCACGCCGTGTCGGAAGGGACAAAGGCGGTGACCAAGTACACCAGCTCCAAGTAAAACTGCACAATGGACTGAAAAACATCCCAAACACAACGGCTCTTTGAAGAGCCACCCACAATCTCTCTGAAAAAGCTGCATCCGAACATCTCAATTAAATCATTTTAAGATAATGTATAATATACTGTGTTTGTGTCTCCTGTCCCATGAACCCATAATGCGCTCATTCGCCTTTCCTTTTTTGCTTTAAGCTGTTATTTATTTTGCACAGCCCCTGAATGACCGCTTTAACAGCTGCTTTCAGCGGGAAGAGTCAGACCTCCGTTCCTTCACTCTATTCCTGAAATGTGAACTGATTCATCATTTTATTAACAGTAACTCTCCGCAGTGTAACAGCCCGGAATGGGATCATTAGAGAGCAGATTAAGGGCAGTTTGAGGATTCGATCCGGCTCCCTCTTTTCAGAGAAGGACACTGGGCTCTGATTGAAGATAAACTGAACGTTTCGCTTCAGGGAAATGCTGGGAACAGGGATTTAGTACCTCCCGGGACAGTTTGAAAGCGATTGTGGGAAGATCCACAATTTAAACAACATTTAAAACCCGCGTCTCTGATTGGTGACGAAAGGAGTTGAATAAAAGAAAATAAAGAGAAGGGATTTTAAATCTTTGACGAAGGATGACATTTATTTTAATCCGCTCCTTTCCGAAAATGAAATTGGCGGGCTTTTTGAAATTGACAAATTCTGTTTCTGAGGTTGTGGTGGGTAAATCCCGCCCTCTTCTGTTGTCAGTGACCTGATTGGTGATGAATATAGGCAAATAAGATGAATTAAGTACCGACCAATGAGGAGAGTTTTCAGTCTGTAAGTACAGTAAATGCAGTGGAAAATATCCATTCTTCGTGAAAGAATTTGTGAAAATGTCTGGAAGAGGAAAGACCGGCGGCAAAGCTCGGGCCAAGGCCAAGTCTCGCTCCTCCCGGGCTGGACTGCAGTTCCCGGTGGGCCGTGTTCACAGGCTCCTGAGAAAGGGCAACTATGCTGAGCGTGTGGGTGCTGGAGCCCCGGTCTATCTGGCTGCTGTGCTCGAGTATCTGACCGCTGAAATCCTCGAACTCGCCGGTAACGCGGCCCGGGACAACAAGAAGACCCGCATCATCCCCAGGCACCTGCAGCTGGCCGTCCGCAACGACGAGGAGCTCAACATGCTGCTGGGAGGGGTGACCATCGCTCAGGGCGGGGTGCTGCCTAATATCCAGGCCGTGCTGTTGCCCAAGAAAACCAGCGCTCAGAGCTCCCAGAAAAAGTAAAGCGGCCAAAATATCATCGAATAAACCAAAGGCTCTTTTCAGAGCCACCGACAGTCTCTGTGAAAGGGCTGATTACTGTCTGATTCCAGAATGTCAGTAACAGGACCGAATCAGATTTATTTACAATGTTCAAGCAACTATTTCAGTGACTTCTCACTGTCCCCCGAAACCCTGTCCAATGTATTACTTCCACACCGAATTTGAGTTATTTGTCCCGTTACATTTTGCCGGCAGTTACAGATGAGTAACCAATAATATTACAGATTAAAGCTGTTCGTAAAATATGGACATAACCATCCAAAATCTTGTTTTTTATTCCGCTTTTATCAGCACAATTTCCTGGCGCTATTTTACGAACAGCTTTAAAATGGTGCCAGGAATTTGCTGATAAAAGCGGAATATAAATGTTTTTTAATGCTCATACATGTATATATATATATATATATATATATAAAACGATCAGCTTTGGATAGATTTTCCAGTAATCGCTTCTTTCCGATACTGAAATTGGCGGCTTTTTCGAATTCAAACTTTGTCAGGTCGACAATTTAAGCCAATGATTTGCTGCATTTTCCAATTCGAAGCTCTGCGATTGGTTAAGACATACGAATGGGAAGAGGGTGACCAATCAGAAGTGGGCTCGGGCTCAAACTGCGGGAATTCCAGGTCCCTGAATGATTGAGCTGAAACTGATCAGTTTCACAAACCCTGTCAGTTTCAGTGCAGGAAACACCGTCTCGGGAGAAATAACATCACAAGTGGGTCTGGTTCCAGTGACCGATTCAACGGCTGCTGCAAAACTCCCGGATTCTCTCATTGCATCGAAATCATTTTGAAATTCTATGAAAACAATGAGTGATTCTGGAGGAGTGATGTGGCTTTTCACTGAGGGCATGTGTCGACTGCGGAAATAACTAACTGGAGAGTCTCGGGCACTGTTTACACAGCACGTTTACAAAATCAAATCCACTGCACATCCTTGCTACAACTGAAATATCAAACTCGGGGATTCCAGTTTTGTATCCCGAACACAGCAGATTGATTGAACTGTTCTGAACAGCCTATCCCAGCTCCCATTTCCAGGTCACTGCTTTCTCTGTGAGGTGGTGGGTGGCTCTTCGAAGAGCCTTTGTTGTGCGTTTGCTGGAAAGGGTCAAGTTGTTCAACCGCCGAATCCGTAGAGAGTGCAGCCCTGCCGTTTCAGAGCGTACACCACATCCATGGCAGTGACCGTCTTGCGCTTGGCATGCTCAGTGTAGGTGACCGCATCCCTGATCACATTCTCCAGGAAAACCTTCAACACCCCGCGAGTCTCCTCACAGATCAAACCCGAGATTCGCTTGACCCCGCCACGGCGAGCCAGGCGGCGGATTGCTGGTTTGGTGATGCCCTGGATATTATCACGAAGCACTTTGCGGTGCCGCTTTGCTCCGCCTTTGCCCAGTCCTTTGCCTCCTTTACCTCTGCCAGACATGATGATTCTTCACTCAGATCACTGCAGTACATGAGTAACAGAATCCTTCAGGATCCTTTGTATACAGACCCCCTGGACCTGGCTGAGAAAGGCAGAGTGAGAGCAGGGAGTGGAGGAGACAGAGTGAGGATTAAACAGAGAGCGAGAGGGAGGAGACACCCAGAGTGACAGACAGAGAGAGAACGGCCCCTCATCTTTCAGATCCACCTCCAGTTTCCTCCGGGCTGCCAATTTCAAACCCTTTATTAACAGTAGAACCGAAACCCAGCTCTCCACACAAACCCTTCCAGACTCGGCATTCGTAGTCAAAGCCTTCCAGAAAGCCGGAGCTTTTAAATATGGTCCCGCTACAATTAACACTCAGTAATGTTCCCACCGAAACACAATCCATTCGATACTAAGAAACCTCCTCAGTAACATCACCATTTCCACACACATCCGCTTCCAGCAGTTTACAAACACCTTATTACAGCTGTTTGGGGAATCTCCTGTGTTAAGATTGGAGTTGGAAAGCGGCCTTTACCCGGCAGTGTTATCTGCTCACAGTGAACCTGCCGACTGGTCGACTCAGCCATGGCCACAATTTCTATTATGAAGATTGCACCTTCACAGTCTACATCTAAATCTTCATGCAGTAAATGTGACAGTGCGTCAGCGATAGCATTCTCCTTTGAACTACGATATTCAATGTTACAGTCAAACAGTGAGAGAAGTACAGCCCACTGCAGCATCCTTGATACTGCCATTGTCAGTATTGTAGACTTTGGTCCCAGAATAGCTATTAGTGGTTTATGATCTGTTACTAGCGTAAAGTTTCCACCCAACAAAATCTGGTGAAACTTTTTGTTTCCAAAGATGATTCCAAACACTTCCTTTCCTATCTGTGTGTAGTTCCAGTCACTCTTGGTCAGGGTACGTGACACAAATGCTCTGGGCTTCTCCTGACCATGATCCACAACATGACTGATTACTGCTCCAACTCCATATTTTGAAGCTAGCTTCAGTTCACCATTTGTGTGGTAATGAATGTGTAGTGTGTCACTGGTCAAGCTTCTCTTACATGCATCATAAGCATCTTGTTGTGCTTTAGACCATTTCCATTTCACATCTTTCTTCAACAACTCATGTAGTGGAGCTAACACCATTGCATGCTCAGGCAGAAATTGCAAGTAGTATTGGACCATGCGTAGAAAAGATCTAAGCTCAGACACATCTTTTTGTCTTCGGGGCTTTGACCATAGCCTCTATCTTCTCTTTCACTGGCTGTAGTACTTTTCATTGATTATCAGGCCAAGGTACACCACCTCAGATTGTACAAAGGCACACTTGTTCTTTTTCAACTGACACATTGTGATCATTGAGCCTTTTTAACACTTCATCCAACACTTGAAAATTCTCTTCATTTGTTACAGTCATGATCAACACATCATCCTGATTGCACAAGCAATGTAGCACTCCTTGTAAAATCTTACCCATTGTAACTTGGAAGAAGTTTGGAGAAGGCTTCACACCGTACGGCAGCTTTATGTAGGAGTATAACGCCATGTGTGTGTTTATCGTGAGATACTGCAGATTCACTTGATTCACATTGAGCTGTGCATAAGCATGGAATAAATCCAACTTTGTGAATAGCTTGGATCCTGCTAACTCCGCATACAAATCTCGAGATCAGTAGTGGATACTTCTCATAATCCACTGCCTGGTTCATTGTGACATTGTCGTCCCACATAGACTGATGGTTTTGTCTGACTTGGGCACAATGACAATTTGGTTTGCCCAATCACAGTGATCAGTTTTCACCAGCACACCATATCTCTCCAGATTCTTTTGCTCCTCTTCAACCTGGGTTTTGGAAGCATAAGGAAGCAGCCAAACTTTGCAATATACTGGTTTGGTATCAGGCCTGATTCAGATGTGAGCTTTCACACTGATTATGCCTTCATAGCTGTCCTCGAAAGTGTTCCTGTAACAATTCAATGCCTGATCAAGCTCCTTGGTTGTTTCAACTTGAAAAAACATGCTTCCAGTCTAACTTCAGCTTTCAAAGCCAGTCTTTCCCCATTATTATTGGTTTGTTGACATATCTCACTACCTTGTAGGGGAGAGGCTGGCATAGCAGCAATGTCACTGAACTAATAATCTCACGACTCAGACTAATGCCCTGGGGATATGAGTTTAAATCCCACCATGGCAGCTGGTGGAATTCAGATTCAATTCATTAATGAATAATATAAAATCTGAGCAGTGGTGCCAAGCAACTATAATTGATTTTCATTAAAAACCATCTGGTTCACTCATACCCTTCACAGAAGGCAATCTGCTGTGCTTACCTGGTCTGGCCTGTATGTGATGCTGGCCCACAACAATTTGGTTTACTCTCACCTGTCCTCTGAAATGACCTAGCAAGCAATTCAGTTGTCAAGGGCAATTAGGAATGGGCAATAAATGCTGGCCTTGCCAGTGATGCCTACTTCCACTGACCTAATTTTTTAAACAATGGGTAACTTGAGGGGCCTGCCCTTATGTTGGATATTGCACTCGATTTGCCCACACATTTCTCACACCTCACCAGAGTAGGTTTTCAATTGACTGGTGCTCTCAGTTTGACGGACATCACTGACTTTGCTCCCATACATTTCTCTACTCATGATGGAGCAATCCATGGTCGTAGCAATGGACTGTTTATTTACCAACAACATTATACAAAAGTCTCCATCATTTGAGTGATTGCTAGTGGCATAAATGCTGTACAGCCCTTGCTCCTCTTTGGTTAGGCACTCTGGATTCACTTCAAGATTGTGAACTCCACCCTTATAACATCACTGTTTTCCATTACCACTGGAATTAGTTCCCTTTCCTTCTTTGGCCTCTGCTTGACAATTGAAACATTTTGCATTTCTGTACTGACATGATTGGGCTGTGTGGTTGCCCTGATGGTGATAACGACACTAAACTGCTGTCATTGGCACTCTTCTGGCTATGTCTGTCCACTTTAGACTTGGCTGAAGCACTTTAACAGTGGACAGAAGCCTGTACTAGTTACCTGCATAGGACAAAATTCCCTAACATTCTTTGATGCCATCTCCATGGAAACAGCAATCTTACACACGATCTCAAATGTAAGATTTTGTGTGTTTAGTAGCTTCGATTGGATTCTTTTGTTCACAAATCCACACACAAATATGTCTCATAATGCCCGGTCTAAGAATGTGCCAAAGTTGCAACGTAATAAAAATTCTTCAGTGCCACAATATACTCACATACTGCTTCACTACTTTTCTGATTTCTGGTTCCAAATTTATAGCATTCTGCTATCTCTCGTGGCTTAGGATTGAAATGTTCCTCCAAATTGGTGATTTTGTTTTGACTGGCACATATTTTGCTTTGTTCAGAGCAGGAAGCTTTGTTAGCATGTCATACACTTCCAGGCCAATTTCCACAAGCAAAATTGTTTTCTTTTGCTCAGGAATTGCCTTATTCTGAGTCTTGACCGCCTCACCTTCCAGTCCCAAAATATTCTTAACTCTAAAAACATGCCCATTCTTTCAATACAGGAACAGAATGTTGCTCAAACCCTCTCATTCGTTGCCATCTTTCAGCTGTATCCCATGAGTACAGCCAAATTTCCTCAATGAGCACGAAGACCGTGCGGTATCCTATTCAACTCAGGAGACAGTCTGAGGCTCAGGCTGTCCACAACCCATCTATATTCTTCACTATCCGAGCAACGAAGTCACCAGGAACTGGCTGATCTTGTTTTCTGCAGTCACTGCTGCTGTTTTCTGCCTATATTTACAGACTTTATCTTCCCCTTGTTGCCATTTTCTCTATAATATTCAGGTGGGTCGAGCAGAAAAAATGAATACCAAATATGGCCAGTTCAAGGAAGTGTTTCTTCACGCCATTACGTCATCACGTCATGTGTGAATCACGTTCTGATCACTCCTTCCAAATGTATGTCTGAATAAGTGAAAAACCCCCCTCACAATTAACAATGTCACCTTTCAGTGTTTTGTGGAGAAATTTCACGGCGTGACGTATGTCATTAATGTGTTCGTACAAATTTCAGAAAAATATGGAGTTGCAAATGATTTGCCAGGAAATCGTCTAAACATATCTCCATGTCTCCCACTCACTCGCAAAGAACTGCAAACTCACAGATTCAGAAAGAACCCGGAGATGGAAATCAATGTTCAGCACAGCTAGAAAGATCTGCACTAATCTGTAGCTCAAAAAACTCAAACACTGTATTTTGACCCTTTGACTTACTTGGTCGAAGTAACTCTTTAATGAACAGATCAATCCTGGATTCAAATCCCCTTTAAGCCTGACTGTAACTTGGTTTTCCAACTACTTTATTGAGCAGCACAATAAGACAGGACAGTAACAAAAGCAAAATACTGCAGATGCTGGAAATCTGAAATGAAAACAGAAAGTGCTGGAAATACTCAGCGGGTCTGGTGGCATCTGTGGACAGAGAAGCAGAGTTAACCTTTCAGGTCTGTGACATTTTATCAGAACTGCTGAAATGTTAACTCTGCTCCTCTCTGCACAGATGCTACCAGACCTGCTGAATATTTCCAGCACTTTCTGTTTTTATTTAAAACAGGACTCGATCTGTCTTTGCTGAGCGAAGGATTTCGGAATGGATGTTTGACGATTGTCCCTTCTTGTACAGAAATTCACTGCAAATACTATAAAGGTACCTCAGTCAACCACACCTCCTTTGAGAGAAATTTGTTCATCATTGCATTTGATCTGGAAACCACTCTTGACATTAATCTCACTGAATCAGAGGGTGACGGATTGTATCTGTCAGTGTGTTCACGTCACTATGTGCTGCTTTCTACTGAGTCTGGGACACGATGCAAGGTGGAGGATTTGTCCGAGTTTTGGATTATATTGTCAGTTGAGAATGATAAAAACTGAAAAGAAGCAAATAAGAAATCCTTGTCCCCAGATTTGAGAATCTGGAGATCCACGTTGGGAAAGTGAATCAGAACATAATGAAGGATGAACTGTCTGATTGCCCAGAAGTGATGAAGACACAACTCAGTCAGCACGTTCCCCTGGTTTATGATGCTGGAACATTCCTCACACAGAAATTATTCAACTCAGTAAAAACATTCTTACAGCTGATAACTTTGCTACCAATTGAAGGACTGTCTAATGTTGTTATCAAGTCAGAGTGAAAAGTTTATTAAACTTGGTTCCATTCAATCCAGCTGTCATAAACTTTGAACCTTTATTCATTTTATAAACAGTATTTGAAGGGTCTCAGTAACAATGTTCAGTGTTGATGAGAGTAGGGTCTGGGTGAGAAACTGCTGAGTGTGACAGGGTCAGGACTGAATGCAGGAAGTTCTCTAACAGTCTCTCTCTCTCTTTATCCCTGTCTATTGCTGAAGGGATTGAGTTCATTGACAACTGGCGACTGCTGGTATTTGAATAAATGAAGTTCCTTCCAACCATTTTTTGATTGACAGCTACGAAGAACTTTTTTGTCCCAGGACACAAAAATGAACAGAAGTGGATCAGTGTAGGATGATTCTCGGTCTGTATAAAAGGGGTGTGATTTCAGCTGCCATGGTCCAGTGGTTAAAGATTTCAACATTGAAATCCACTGGACTTATCCCAGTTTGGTTTAAGTCCTGCTCACAGAAGATCTATTCAGTGATTTTAATTATTTTAAATCTTTAATCCTCTATTTCCACAAAACGCAGGCACTGAAATAACTCATACTCCTCACCATTGCTATCCATTATACTGGTAGTGGTTGCATGGTCTAATGGAGACACACTCGGAGGGGTTTGGGAGACGTTTCTTCTCGGGTTTTCGGGATCTTTTGGTCCACCAACAGCAACCGGATGTCTGCAGAGGAACTCGGAGTGCCAGGCCGCTCAGAGGACAGACTTCCCAGGATCAATTTTAATCAGGGGACAAAATATCAATGGAACAGAACATAAAAGGTCCGAGGATTGAAACTGAAATTCCTGATGTTTTGGAAGAAACCTGCAGATGTGGGACGTTAATATTTGCTCGGTGCAGATTCATTTTAGTTCGTTATTGTGTCCTGGGACAAACAAATGGCTGGCAGCTGTCAATCCAAAAAATAAAATTCAGAAGATTCTGGCAATTTCCACCCTGACAGCTCTCAGCAGTCTTGGTTCCATCCCATCCAGTCCTAATGACTTATCAACATGAAGTACAGCCAGCCGTTCCAGTATCTCCTATTTATTAGGAGTTATGTGCAAATGAATCCATTTGCAAATTATTGAAAGTGAGTGGTTTTATTGAAGAGGGTTTAAAGGAGGATGAGAGAATCGTGTGTGACAATGAAGTGGAATCAATGCAAGTAAAATTAGCAGGAACTGGAATGAAGGGGGTGGGGATCTCCTGGTCACATGGACTGATTGCAGAATTTTATAAAGATTTCTTTCATAGAGATTTTAACTCCATTTCATTTTTGCTATTTTTTTCATGGGATGTAAGCATCGCTGGCAAGACCATCATTTATTGCCCATCCCTAATTGCCCTGGTTTTGGTGAGCTGCCTACTTGAACCACTGCAGTCCACATGTTATAGGTACACACACAGTGCTATTAGGGAGGGAGTTCCGGGATTTTGATATGCCCTCGGCAAAATAGATCCAAGTCACGATGTTGTGTGGCTTGGAGGGGAGGTTGCTGGTTGCAGTGTTCCCATGTATCTGCTGCTATTGTCCTTCCAGGGAATCAGGGGGAAATCTCTCCGCTGGTTGGTGTCATACCTAACACAAAGGAAGATGGTTGTGGTTGTTGGAGGTCAATCATCTGAGCTACAGGACATCACTGCAGGAGTTCCTCTGGGTAGTGTCCAAGGCCCAACCATCTTCAGCTGCTTCATCAATGACCTTCCTTCAATCAGAAGGTCAGAAGTGGGGATTTTCGCTGATAATTGCACAATGTTCAGCAGCATTCATGACTGCTCAGACACTGAAGCAGTCTGTGTAGAAATGCAGCAAGACCTGGACAATATCTAGGCTTGGGCTGATAAGTGGCAAGTAACATTCATGCCACACAAGTGCCAGCAATAACCATCTCCAACAAGAGAGAATCTAACCATCTCCCCTTGACATTCAATGGCATTACCAATGCCGAATCCCCCACTATCAACATCCCAGGGGCTACCATTGACCAGAAATTGAACTGGAGTCGCCAAATAAATAATGTGGCTACAAGAGCAGGTCAGAGGCTAGGAATCCTGCGGCAATTAACTCACCTCCTGACTCCACAAAGCATGTCCACCATCGACAAGTCACAAGTCAGGAGTGTGATGGAATACTGTCCACTTGCTGGATAGGTGCAGCTCCAACAACACTCAAGAAGCTCGATACCATCCAGGCCAAAACAGCCCACTTGATTGGCACCCTATCCACAAACATTCACTCCCTCCGCCACTGATGTACAGTGGCAGCAGTGTGCACCTTTTTAAAATTCATTCATGGGATGTGGGCGTCGCTGGCTCGGCCAGCATTTATTGCCCATCTCTAACTGCCCTTGAGAAGGTGATGGTGAGCTGCTGTCTTGAACCACTGCAGTCCATGTGAGGTAGGTACACTCACAGTGCTGTTCGGAGGGGAGTTCCAGGATTTTGACCCAGTGACAGTGAAGGAACTGCGATATAGTTCCAAGTCAGGATAGTGTGTGACTTGTGGGGAACTTGCAGTTGGTGGCGTTTCCATGCATTTGCTGCCCTTGTCTTCTAGTTGGTAGAGGTTGCGGGTTTGGAAGGTGCTGTCGAAGGACCCTTGGTGCGTTGCTGCAGTGCATCTTGTAAAAAAAATGGTGGTAGAGGTCGGGTGTTTGGAAGGTGATGTCTAGGATGTTAAACGCTGCTGCCACTGTCCACCAGTGGTGGAGGGAGTGAATATTTAAGGTGGTGGACGGGGTGTCGATCAAGTGAACTGCTTTGTCCTGGATGGAGTCGAGCTTCCAGAGTGTTGTTGGAGCTGCATTCATCCAGGCAAGTGGAGAGTATTCCATTACACACCTAACTTGTGCCTTGTAGATGATGGACAGGGTTTGGTGAGTCAGAAGGTATGTTACTCAGAGAATAACATAAAAGGCTTTGCTATGGATACCCGCATAGGTCCTAGTTATGCCTGTCTTTTTGTGGTGTATGTCAAACATTCCTTTCTCCAGTCCTACTCAGGGCCCCACCCCCCAGCTCTTTTTCTGGTAGAATGATGACTGTGTCAGTGTCATTTCCTGCTCCTGCCCCGAACTGGAAAAATTCATCAACTTTGTTTCCAATTTCCACCATTCCCTCACCTTCACATGATCTATCTCCGACACTTCCCTTCCCTTTGTGACTTCTCTGTCTCCATCTCTGAGGATAAGGCTGTCCACTAATATTCATTCTAAGCCCACTGACTCCCACAGTTACCTTAACTACACTTCCTCACACCCTTCCTCTTGTAAGGACTCCATTCCATTCTCCCAGTTTTTCCATCTCAGACACATCATTTCTGATGATGCAACCTTCGACAACAGCACTTCTGATGTGTTTTCATTTTTCCTCAACCGAGGATTTCCCCCCAGCTGTGGTTGACAGGGCCCTCAACCGTGTCTGACAAATTTCCTGCACTTGTACCCTCATCCCTTCTCCTCCCTTCCAGAACTGCAATCAAGTTCCACCCGACCTGCCTGCACATCCAAAGGATCATTATCCACCATTTCTGCCACCTCCAGCGTGATGCCATTACCAAACCCATCTTCCCCTCCCCTGTCAGCAATCCAAAGGACTGTTCCCTCCGTGACACCCTTGTCCACTCCTGCATTACCCCTGACACCTTGTCCCCTTCCCATGACATCTTTGCATGTAATTGCAGGAGGCATAGATCCTGTCCTTTTACCACCCCTCTCTTCACCATCCAAGGCCCCAAACACTCCTTCCAGGTGAAACAGTGATTTACTTGTACTTCTTTCAATTTAATACATTGTATTCGCTGCTCACAATGCAGCCACCTCTACATTGGGGAGATCAAACATAGATTGGGTGACTGCTTTGCGGAACATCTCTGCTCAGTCCGCAAGCATAAACCCAAGCTTCCGGTTGCTTGCCATTTCAGTTCACCACCCTGCTCTCATGCCCACATTTCTGTCCTCGGCCTGCTGCAGTGTTCCAGTGAAGCAAGCTCCAGGAACAGAACCTCATTTTCTGATTAGACACTCAACAGCCTTCCGGACTGAACATTGAGTACAATAATTTCAGAGCATGACTGGCTCTTTTAGATTATTTTATTTTATTTTATCATTTTTTGTCACCATGTGTCTGCCTTAATCTTGATTTTTCAAGTTTGTGCTTTTGGACAGAACTGTTCATTATTCTGTCATTAACACTCTCTCGATACTAATGTTTTGCCTTTCACTGCACCCTTAGCACTCTCCCTTTACCGCATGACCTATTTGTCAGTTAATCTCTCCTGCCCTCTGCCCTAACACATACCTTCCATTTTGTTCTCTTCCCCACCTCCACCCCCATCCCTCCGACAACCCCACTTCACTTACTTAAAACCTATTACATTGAGTGTGGGACAAATTCCATCCATCCTTTGTACTGTATGAGATTAATTTTGCCACACTTTCTGGTACATTATATGACAGTGAATTTAATTCTAAATATATCTCTGTGGTACTGTGTCTGAGTGTGAGATTATTTGAGTGTCAGTCTATGGAACTAAATGTGATTGTTTGATTCATTCTGTATGTCATTCATGAGTGTTGTATGGGAATGTGGGGCAGCTTCTGTATCTATCTGCTACTGTGGCTGAATGTGGATATCATTCTGTATCTGTCAATGTCTGGAACTAAATGTGAGTGTGAGCTTCATTGTGTATGCATCAATCTTATTGTCAGAATGTGTTTGATTCATTCTCAATGTGTCAATCTAAGGTACTATGTATGTGCGTGGTATTAATTATGTGTGTCACTTTATGTGAGCTTGGGTCTCATTGTATATCTGTCACTCTCTGGTTCTTTCCGTGACAGTGAGATTAAATCTCTATCTGCTGGTCTCTGAAATTAATTGATTTTGTGATTCACTCTGTGTCTGTCAGTCTATGAAACTGTGAATAATTGGGGGATATATATGGTGTTTGTCTGAACTTGGTATTGAGTATGATTGTCGTGATTCATTGTGTATCTGTCAGTATCCAGACTGAATGTGAAACAAGATGCATTCTGCACATGTAAATAACTGGTATTCTATGGAAGTGAACTCTATAATATGGCTGTCAGTCTTTGACACTGTATCTGATTGTGGTATTGACTCAATATCTTTCAGGTTTTGGTACTATATATGGGTGTGGATCAAGTTCTGCATGTCAGTCTCTGTTACTCTATGTGAGTGTGGGAAAACCTTTATGTAACTGTCAGTCTCTTGCAATGAATGCAAGTGTGGGATTAATTCTCTTTTCAACAGTATCTGGTACTGACTGTGAGCATGTGACTCCTACAATATCTGTCAATGTTTGCTCTTGTATGTGAATGTGCAATGCTTCCAATGTCTTTCAGTGCCTAGTACAGTGTGTACGGGTGGGATTAATTCTGTACCTGTCAGTATCTGGCACTGAATGAGATTGTGGGATTCATTCTTAGAATTAGAATTAGAACATTACAGCGCAGTACAGGCCCTTCGGCCCTCGATGTTGCGCTGACCTGTGAAACCATCTGACCTACACTATTCCATTTTCATCCATATGTCTATCCAATGACCACTTAAATGCCCTTAAAGTTGGCGAGTCCACTACTGTTGCTGGCAGGGCATTCCACGCCCCTACTACTCTGAGTAAAGAAACTACCTCTGACATCTGTCCTATATCTATCACTCCTCAAATTAAAGCTATGTCATCTCGTGTTTGCCATCACCATCCGAGGAAAAAAACTCTCACTATCCACCCTATCCAACCCTCTGATTATCTTATATGTCTCTATTAAGTCACCTCTCCTCCTCCTTCTCTCCAACGAAACAAACCTCAAGTCCCTCAGCCTTTACTCGTAAGACCTTCCCTCCATACCAGGCAACATCCTAGTAAATCTCCTCTGCACCCTTTCCATAGCTTCCACATCCTTCCTATAATGCGGTGACCAGAGCTGCATGCAATACTCCAGGTGCGGTCTCACCAGAGTTTTGTACAGCTGCAGCATGACCTCGTGGCTCCGAAACTCGATCCCCCTACTAATAAAAGCTAACACACCATATGCCTTCTTAACAGCCCTATTAACCTGGGTAGCAACCTTCAGGGATTTATGTACCTGGACACCAAGATCTCTCTGTTCATCTACACTACCAAGAATCTTCCCATTAGCCCAGTACTCTGCATTCCTGTTACTCCTTCCAAAGTGAATCACCTCACACTTTTCTGCATTAAACTCCATTTTCCATCTCTCAACCCAGCTCTGCAGCCTATCTATGTCCCTCTGAACCCTACAACATCCTTCGGCACTATCCACAACTCCACCGACCTTCGTGTCATCCACAAATTTACTAACCCACCCTTCTGCACCCTCTTCCAGGTCATTTATAAAAATGACAAACAGCAGTGGCCCCAAAACAGATCCTTGCGGTACACCACTAGTAACTAAATTCCAGGAAGAACATTTGCCATCAAACACCACCCTCTGTCTTCTTTCAGCTGGCCAATTTCTGATCCAAAGCTCTAAATCACCTTCAACCCCATACTTCCGTATTTTCTGCAATAGCCTACCTTGGGGAACCTTATCAAACGCCTTACTGAAATCCATATACACCACATCCACTGCTTTACCCTCATCCACCTGTTTGGTCACCTTGTCGAAAAACTCAATAAGGTTTGTGAGGCACGACCTACCCTTCACAAAACCGTGCTGACTATCGCTAATGAACTTATTGTTTTCAAGATGATTATAAATCCTGTCTCTTATAACCTTTTCCAACATTTTACCCACAACCGAAGTAAGGCTCACAGGTCTATAATTACCAGGGCTGTCTCCACTCCCCTTCTTGAACAAGGGGACAACATTTGCTATTCTCCAGTCTTCCGGCACTATTCCTGTCGACAATGACGATAAAGATCAAGGACAAAGGCTCTGCAATCTCCTCCCTAGCTTCCCAGTGAATCCTCGGATAAATCCCATCTGGCCCAGGGGACTTATCTATTTTCACACTCTCCAAAATTGATAATACCTCCTCCTGGTGAACCTCAATCCCATCTAGCCTAGTAGCCTGATTCTCAGTATTCTCCTCGACAACATTTTCTGTCTCTACTGTAAATACTGACGCAAAATATTCATTTAACACTTCCCCTACCTCCTCTGATTCCACACACAACTTCCCACTACTATCCTTGATTGGCCCTAATCTAACTCTCGTCATTCTTTTATTCCTGATATCCCTATAGAAAGCCTAAGGGTTTTCCCTGATCCTATCCGCCAATGACTTCTCGTGTCCTCTCCTTGCTCTTCTTAGCTCTCCCTTTCGATCCTTCCTGGCTAGCTTGTAACTCTCAAGCGCCCTAACTGAGCCTTCACGTCTCATCCTAACATAAGCCTTCTTCTTCCTCTTGACATGCGCTTCAACTTATTTAGTAAACCACGGCTCCCTCGCTCGACAACGTCCTCCCTGCCTGACAGGTACATACTTATCAAGGACACGCAGTAGCTGCTCCTTGAATAAGCTCCACATTTCGATTGTTCCCATCCCCTGCAGTTTCCTTCCCCATCCGACACATCCTAAATCTTGCCTAATCGCATCATAATTTCCTTTCCCCCAGCTATAATTTTTGTCCTGCAGTATATACCTGTCCCTGCCCATCGCTAAGATAAACCTAACCGAATTGTGATCACTATCACCAAAGTGCTCACCTACATCTAAATCTAACACCTGGCCGGGTTCATTACCCAGTACCAAATCCAATGTGGCATCCTGGTTGGTCTGTCTACATACTGTGTCAGAAAACCCTCCTGCACACACTGGACAAAAACAGACCCATCTAAAGTACTCGAACTATAGTATTTCCAGTCGATATTTGGAAAGTTAAAGTCCCCCATAACAACTACCCTGTTACTCTCGCCCCTGTCGAGAATCATCTTCGCTATCCTTTCCTCTACATCTCTGGAACTATTTGGCGGTCTATAAAAGACTCCCAACAGGGTGACCTCACCTCTCCTGTTTCTAACCTCGGCCCATACTACCTCAGTAGCCGAGTCCTCAAACGTCCTTTCTGTCGCTGTAATACTCTCCTTGATTAACAATGCCACACCCTCCACCCCCCCCCCCCTCTTTTACCCTCTTCTTTGTTCTTACTGAAACATCTAAATCCCGGAAACTGCAACATCCATTCCTGCCCCTGCTCTCCCCATGTCTCCGAAATGGCCACTACATCGAGATCCCAGGTACCAACCCATGCTGCAAGCTCACCCACCTTGTACCGGATGCTCCTGGCGTTGAAGTAGACACACTTTAAACCAGTTTCTTGCTTGCCAGTGCTCTCTTGCGTCCTTGTAACCTTATCCCTGACCTCACTACTCCACATCCTGCACACTGGCACTACATTTTAGGTTCCCATTCCCCTGCTGAATTAGGTTAAACCCCCCCGAAAAGCACTAGCAATTCTCCCCCCCAGGATATTGGTACCCCTCTGGTTCAGGTGAAGACCATCCTGTTTGTAGAGGTCCCACCTACCCAGAAAGAGCCCCAATTATCCAGGAAACCAAAACCCTCCCTCCTACACCATCCCTGCAGCCACATCTTCAACTCCTCTCTCTCCCTATTCCTCGCTTCGCTATCACGTGGCACGGGCAACAACCCAGAGATAACAACTCTGTTTGTTCTCGCCCTAAGCTTCCACCCTAGCTCCCTGAATTTCTGTCTTAAATCCCCATCTCTCTTCCTACCTATGTCGTTGGTGCCTATGTGGACCACAACTTGGGGCTGCTCCCCCTCCCCCTTAAGGATCCCAAAAACACGATCCGAGACATCACGAACCCTGGCACCTGGGAGGCAACATACCAACCGTGCGTCTCTCTCGTTCCCACAGAACCTCCTATCTGTTCCCCTAACTATGGAGTCCCCAATGACTAAAGCTCTGCTCCTCTTCCCCTTCCCTTCTGAGCAACAGGGACAGACTCTGTGCCAGATACCTGTACCCCATTGCTTACCCCTGGTAAGTCGTCCCCCGCAACAGTATCCAAAACGGTATACCTGTTGTTGAGGGAAAGGGCCAGAGGGGATCCCTGCACTGCCTGCTGGTTCCCTCTCCTTCCCCTGACGGTAACCCATCTACCTACTTTTACCTGAGGTGTGACTACCTCCCCATAACTCCTCTCAATAACCCCCTCCGCCTCCCGAATGATCCGAAGTTCATCCAGCTCCAGCTCCTGTTCCCTAACGCGGTTCTCGAGGAGCTGGAGTTGGGTGCACTTCCCGCAGATGCAGTCAGCAGGGACACTCTTGGCGACCCTGACCTCCCACATTCCGAAGGAGGAACATACAACTGCCTTCACTTCCATTCCCTCTATTCTAAATTCCCAACAAATCTACTGAAAAACCAAAACACTGTCAAAACTTGTTAGGTTAGCAATCCAACGGACAGAACTTCTTAAATAAAAAGCTTACCTTATCAACACAACAGAGTCCTTTTTATTTGTTAGAGGAGGAGGGTGGGTGGGAGACACTACACGTGTAGTGTCTCGGGTACAGGCACCACCCAAATATATAGTTTTTACCTACCCAGCAGTCCCCTGGCCCTCCGAAAACAAAAGGGAATTAACTTTTAAACTCCCACTGAAATTGACTTCCCAGCTGCAAGCTCGCTCTCGCACCTTCGCTACTGTCAAGCTGCAGTCACCAAAACTAAAAGAAAGAGATTATAAACCACCCAAATATATAGTTTTTACTTACCCAGCAGTCCCCTGGTCCTCCGAAAACAAAAGGGAATTAACTTTTAAACTCCCACTGAAATTGACTTCCCAGCTGTAAGCTCGCTCTCGCACCTTCGCTACTGTCAAGCTGCAGTCACCAAAACTAAAAGAAAGAGATTATAAACCACCCAAATATATAGTTTTTACTTACCCAGCAGTCCCCTGGTCCTCCGAAAACAAAAGGGAATTAACTTTTAAACTTCCACTGAAATTGACTTCCCAGCTGTAAGCTCGCTCTCGCACCTTCCCGACTGTCAAACTGCATTCTGTTGTTTGTCAATCTCTGCTACTGTACATGAGTGATATCTGTTATGCATATATTATTTTCTGGTACTGGAAGTGAATGTTGGTTTTATTCTTCAGCTGTTAGTCTCTGGTACTGCATATGAGTCTGGGTCTCATTCAGTATCAGTCAATTTCTGGTACACTCTGCATGTGCACATCCAGGGCTCATTCTGCATTTGGCAGTCTCTGGTACTGAATGTGTGTTACAATTCATTTTTTATGTGTCTGTTTCTCAGACAGTCAGTTACAGTGGGATTAATTTTGTATCTCTCAGCTACTGCCATTGTCTGCAAATGTGATACATTGTGTATCTATGAAATTCTGGTAGAGGATTCCTCTGTACCTGCACTTAATATGTATCTCAGTGATGGTATTGAGAACTATTTGTTTAATGCCATAATGTGTCACGATTTGCTTGCCTCATTTGTATTTCAAAATATGGATCACATTTTAACTGTGTGTTTTATTGAGTTGTGGTGTGAGAATTTTAGGAACATAGGATCATAGGAGCAGGAAATTCAGCCGATTGAGCATGCTCTGCCATTCAATAGGATCATGGCTGATCATCCACTTCAATGCCTTTTTCACACACTATCCTCATTTCCCCTTATGTCATTTGTATTTAGCAATCTGTCACTCTCTGCTTTAAACATACTCAATGACTGAGCTTCCACAGCCCTCTGGGGTACAGAATTCCAAATGTTTAACAACGCTCTGAGTAAAGAGGTTTTTCCTCATTGCTATCTGTTTTGGACTAATATTTAGTCTGTAACTGAACACATTTGTGAATGATGGCATATATTTCAAACTCACAAATGGTGTGCTCAGTACAATTAGAATCATTGAATTGATACTCTATCTTTCGTTACAGCTCTTACAGAGATTATTGGACTGGTATGAAATGAGTAGTGCAGTGTGCACTAATTGACATAATACTATAACTTTATTTTTGATACTGTATGAGATGTTTGTACTACATTGTAATCTGTCACTGAGTATGCAGTCTGGGCTACATGCTAAGGATTCATTCTGTACCTTTCCATCAGCTTCTCTACCTGATATTTAATTTGTAGCTTAGGCTGCACTTTTGTGGGATTAATCCGGTGCCTTTCAATCTGATGGTGGGTGTGATTTTGAACTGAGATTGATAGACCTACCTTTCAGCATTACTGAGTTGGGGTGAATTGGAAACAACTTCTGCCACTCCTGCATTGTTTGATTGTCTGCTGGATTGAAAATGTGTCTCTGGAACTTGGGATCAGTGCGAGTCTGACTACTTCTGCTCTCTGTGCCTGTGGAACTCATGGCCTGTCTGTGTCTCTGTGCTCTGGGTGTGATAATGTACCTATTCTGTGTTAGAAGGAGTGGACTGCACTTTTCCTTGTGCTGGGGAATCACCACCTTCCTTCAGGTTCCTTCAAGCTTTTGCCTACAGGGAGAAAGAAACATATCTCTGTAACTCAAGATCAATTGAGGTAGAAGCTAGAAAAGTCATTGTTACGACCAGGTGAGAAAGGCTCCCCCTCTCAGCCACTTCCTTACCTGTAACAGGGTTTAACTTTTTAAAACACCATGTTTTAGCTTCACTGCTCCCTAATTCTAATGGCAAAGAAATCAACCAGGCATGTTTTCTCAGATTTAAAAAAGAACAGTGTAAGTTTATTAACCTTAAAAATCTAATTCAGTTAAAATGAATAAAGATAGGCAGCACAACCACGCTAGCGTGCATATGTGATAAACAGACACACAAATAGAAACGGAAAAGGGGAAAAGATTTGAAGCAATAGCTGGAGTTCAGTTGCTGGCTTTGGGTTTGATGGAAAGTCTTTGATTGCTGTTATGGCTTGCAGTTCTTGTTGGGGACCAGTGCACACTTTCAAACTTGTTTCGCTGGTCTTCTGTCTTGAGGGTTGAGCTACTCCCATGGGTCTCTGGGACTCTGCATGTGTGTGTGAGAGAGAGAGAGAGACCTGCCTTCTGTTGTCTTCAGATTGCAGTCTCTGTCAGATTTTTATTTCCATCTGGCATTATAGCATAAGAACATAATAACTAAGAGCAGGATTAGGCTATTCTGCCACTCGAGCCTGTTCCACCATTCAATAAGATCATGGCAGATCTAATCATGGCCTCAACTCCACTATCCTGCCTGCCCCTATAACCAATTATTCCCTTGTAGATCAAAAGTCAGTCTAACTCAACCTTGAATATATTCAATGACTAACCGCCACCATCCTCTTGGGTAGATAATTCCAAAGAATAGCAGCCCTTTGTGAGAAGAAATTCCTCCTCAACTCCATCTAAAATGAGAGACTCTTATTTTGAAACTGTTCCCCCATAGTTCTCGATTCCCTCATGTGGGGAAACATCATTTCAGCAAATACCTTGTCAAGCCCCCTCAGAATCTTATGTATTTCAATAAGATTGACTCTCATTCTTCTAAACTCCAATGAGTGCACCACAACCAGGTCAACCTTTCCACATAACACAACACCTTTATCCCAGAAATCAACCTAGTGGTACTTACCTGAACTACCTCCAATGCAAATATATCTCTCCTTAAATAAGGAGACCAAAACTGCATGCAACACTCAAGGTGTGGTCGAACCAACAACCTGCACATTTATACCCCATCCCCCTTGCAATAAACACCAACATTCCATTTGCCTTCCTAATTACTTGCTGTGTTTTCATGCTAACATATTGTGATTCATATATGAGGACACCCAGATCCCTCTGTACCACAGTATTCTGCATTCTCTCTCTAATTAAATAATATTCTGCTTTTCTATACGTCATACCAAAGTGGATAACCTCACATTTTCCCACATTATACTTCATTGCCAAATTTTTGTCCACACACTTAACCTGTCTTTATCCCTTTGCAAACTCATTGTGTCCTCCTCACAACTTGCTTTCCCACCTATCTTTGTATCCCCAGCAAATTTGATTACAATACACTCGATCCCTTCATCCAAGTTATTAATATAGATTGTAAGTAGTTGATGCCCCAACACCAATCCCTGTGGCACCCCACTAGTTAGTTTGCCAACCTGAAAAATGACCCATTTAACCCAATTCTCTGTTTCTTGTTAGTTAGCCAATCCTCTATCCGTGCTAACATATTACACCTGAACACCATGAGCTCTTATCTTGTGTTGTAACTTTTTACATGGCACTTTATCGAACGCCTTTAAAATCCAAATACACTACATCTACTGGTTCCCCTTCATATACCCTGCTTGTTACATCCTCAAAGAACTCTAATAATTTTGTCAAACATGGTTTCCCTTTCATAAATCCATGTTGACTCTGCATGATTGTACTTTAATTTTCTGAATGTTCTGCTACCACTTACTTAATCATGGATTCCAGCATTTTCCCAATGACAGACATTAGGCTGGCAGGCCTATCATTACCTGCTTTTTGAATAGGGGTTTTACATTTGTGGTTTTAATATCCACTGGCACTGTTCCAGAATCTCGTGAATTGACGAAGATTACAACCAACGCATCCACTATGGCTGGAGCCATTTCTTTTAAACTCTGGGATGCAGGCCATCAGGTCGAGGGGATCTGTCAGATTTTAGTCCCATTAGTTTTCCTCATACATTTTTTCCAGCGACAATGATCGTTTCAAGTTCCTTCCCTCCTTTTCCCCTTGATTTTATACTATTCTTTGGATGCTTTTAGTGTTTTCTACCATGAAGACTGAGTCAAAATACATGTTCAAAGTCTCTGCCATTTCCTTGTTTCTCATTGGACCAACCATTCAACCGAAATCGACAGCCGCTGTTTAAAATATTTCCTCGATACTTCTCACCGAGTGACAGCAATAGTTGTTGTTCGCATAACTGCCCACATCCCTACTGCCCGGCTCTATTTCCTCTATTCACTGTTCAAGAACAACAAACAGTGTGAAACTAAAGCCAAACCAGGAACGTGCATTACAGGTTTGAGGACAGAAAACAACAATGATTTTCAATAGCAGATTCTTCCCGTTCTGTCTCCCTTACCTTGTCCACACACAGCCCGAGAATGGCCTCTTCCTTCCTGCACTTGCTCTGTTCCGGGAGCAGATTCTCATTGATCACCGGAGAGAGAAAAAAGAATTCAAACTGTCTCAATGAAAAACAGACCAGAATTGACCCAGATACTTCCATGATTAAATAAATTCATCAGCACCAAACCACTTATCATTAATGCACCGGGAGGGTCTCCAAATTTATGAAATTGAAGGTGGCGGCATTTATTAAATTGTTGATTGACATCATGTAGTTCAGTTCTTCATTTAATTGGGGGTGGGGGGAAGGGTGCAGGGGGATGTGTGAGCAGAGGAGCAGAGCGAAATCCAGAGAGGGAACGGAAAACACACCTGGACAGATGTGAAACTGGTCAATGCACCATTACAATAACTCCATCTCTGACTCCCTCCTGACAGTAACCAACCCCTTCACAGAGACTGTGGGTGGCTCTGAAAAGAGTCTTTGGTTTATTAGATGACATTTTGGCCGCTTTACTTTTTCTGGGAGCTCTGAGCGCTGGTTTTCTTGGGTAGCAGCACGGCCTGGATATTAGGCAGCACACCGCCCTGAGCGATGGCCTCCCTTCCTAGCAGCTTGTTGAGCTCCTCGTCGTTGCGGACGGCCAGTTGCAGGTGCCTGGGGATGATGCGGCTCTTCTTGTTGTCCCGGGCCGCGTTACCGGCCAGCTCGAGGATTTCAGTGGTCAGATACTCGAGCACAGCAGCCAGATAGACCGGGGCTCCGGCACCCACACGCTCAGCATAGTTGCCCTTTCTCAGGAGCCTGTGAACACGGCCCACCGGGAACTGCAGTCCAGCCCGGGAGGAGTGAGACTTGGCCTTGGCCCTGGCCCGAGCTTTCCCGCTGGTCTTTTTTTCTTCCTCTTTTCCCCCAAAATATACTTTATTCATAAAAATCTGTAAAAAAATACAGTACAAAACAGTTCAAAATAACACCAAGTTGACATCCCAAAAAGTGCAAAGGAAATCAGTTTTCTTTGATGCAGGAGTGAGTTTCCTCACAACCCTTCCATTTTACAGCAAACCCATATTCAGTGTATACAGCCCGAGGGGTTTCCCATGGGTCCAGCCCCTCAGTTCACTTTGGTGGGAGAACCTTACACAGTGTTTATACCTCATTGAGACTTTGCAGTGGCTGCCCCTCTTCCAGACACTTATTTTAAATTTCCAAAGTATACTTTATTCATAAAAAACTATAAAAAAAATAGATTACCAAACAGTTCCAAAAAGCACAAAGTCGAAAAATACAAGGAGTGCAAATGAGATTAGTTTCTTTCAATACAGGAGTGAGTTGCCTCACAACCCTTCCATTTCATTTTACATGCTATGTACATTTTACAGCAAACCAAATATTTTCTGGATACAGTTGAGGGGTTTCCCATTGGTCCAGCCCCTCCGTTCACTTTGCTGGGGGGACCTTACACTGTGATCTTTCCACATTGAGCCTTTGCTGCGGCTGCCCCAAGCTTTAGTGCGTCCTTCAGCACGTAGTCCTGGACCTTGGAATGTGCCAGTCCGCAACATTCGGTCCTGGACAACTCTTTGCGCTGGAAGACCAGCAAGTTTTGTGCAGACCAAAGGGCGTCTTTCACCAAATTGATAGTCTTCCAGCAGCAGTTGATGTTTATCTCGGTGTGCGTCCCTGGGAACAGCCCGTGGAGCACAGACCCCTGTGCTACAGAGCTGCTTGGGATGAACCTCGACAAAAACCATTGCATCTCTTTCCACACCTGCTTTGCAAAGACACATTCCAGGAGGAGTTGGGCAACCATCTCTTCCCCACCACAGCCACCTCGAGGGCATTGTGTGGAGGGGGTGAGACTTCGGGCATGCAGGAAGGATCTGACGGGGAGGGCTCTTCTCACCACCAGCCAAGCTACATCTTGGTGCTTGTTTGAAAGTTCTGGTGATGAGGTATTCTGCCAAATGACTTTCGCAGTCTGCTCAGGCCACAATCTCACAAATACTTTCACAAAGAATGCTGAAATCCGCTGACATTGGTCCCTCTGGGCTGGGATGTTAGTGGTGGAGGCTGCTGATTGGTCACTCTGTTACTGCATCTCATGATGTGGTTCATGTTTCCAATCCCAGAGCTGCTTAATTCACCAATCCGGAGATTCCACGCTGAATAACGGCGGAAAATAACGGCGCTAAATTGTCAGACTCCAACCGATTTTTTTAATTTGAAAAGCCCGCTAATATATCTGTAAAACAAGGAGCAGCTTCAATATAGAATATCGCATTAACAGGCAATTTCATTTTACAGCAAAAAAATTTAAAATCTTTCTCCTCTTGTATTATTCTACACTTTGTCACAAGTTCCAGATACACTTTTACAATCCGGTATCTATTCGGGTTTATTCTCAGTCCTTTTTGAAACAGTCTGTAAGCGGAGGCAGAAAGTCTCATTCACAGCATTCTGCAAGCTGACACAATTCAGATCAATCTTTGTCAAGATACCGCATCACTGATTCTAGATTGAACCTATTTGTGGGAGACAAAAGCGGAGAGAAGATTTTTACTGTCAGGTGTTGAAATGTGAGACTGAGGGTTCCTACAACAGCGGGGTTTCCAGATAATGTACTTATTAATTATTGAGGCCGAGCTTGAACAAGGGAAACAAGTGACTGAGAACTGATCTGTCAGCTTTTATTAACGAGATACAGGAAAGGGGTCGAATATGAACGCGTCCGAGATCCAAGCACACTTGGGGTCAGTGATCAGTAATTAATTTACACGGCATTAATAAGTAGAGACACAAAGATCTCAACAGTGAAAGTGAATCACCCAGAATCCATGGGGTTAAAACAGAGATCAGAAAGGCAATTAGAAAGTTCCAGACTCTTCATAAAAAAAAACAAATCGATACCATTGAGATGATGTAGCTTTTTCAGAGAGATTGTGGGTGGCTCTTAAAAGAGCCGTTGTGTTTGGGATGTTTTTCAGTCCATTGTGCAGTTTTACTTGGAGCTGGTGTACTTGGTCACCGCCTTTGTCCCTTCCGACATGGCGTGCTTGGCCAGCTCCCCGGGCAGCAGCAGGCGCACGGCGGTCTGGATCTCCCGGGAGCTGATGGTGCTGCGCTTGTTGTAATGGGCCAGGCGGGAAGCCTCACCCGCGATGCGCTCTAAAATATCGTTCACAAACGAGTTCATGATGCTCATGGCCTTGGAGGAGATGCCGGTGTCGGGGTGAACCTGCTTCATCACTTTGTAGATGTAGATGGAGTAACTCTCCTTCCTCGACTTTCTCCGCTTCTTGCCGCCCTTTGCTGACGGTTTATTTAAGGCTTTCTTGGCGCCCTTCTTAGCAGCTGTTTTCTTCTCTTCAGGCATTTTCAGATTCAATTTCAGACACAGAAATAAACCAAACCCCTTCCGAGTGCGGATTAAATAGACAATCCCACAGCTCTATGCAAATGAGGGATGGGGGAAAGTTAAGATTGTGATTGGGCGATTGGCAATGATGTCACAACGGTTTTATATTGTAATACTACAATTGGTCTCTTCAGCCATCCAATCAGATTTAACATCTACAAACCAATCACTAACTCTTTCACTCCATTCAGGAATTCCATTTCCCAAAGACTCTCTCCAGTCGCAGTTTCTATTGGAAAATCCACCGGGAAATGTGTCCTGGCTGCGAGGGTCCCTTATTCTCAGCAGTTTCTCACATTCCGGCCTCTCTAAGTTGAGCCACTTTTTTGGGTGCTCGGGAGGGAAAGAGTCGCCTTCAGATTGACACTTTGGTTGGCTCAAGAAGACTGAGGACACCAACACCTCACCTGCCTCATCGTCGGGGAGACTGTCAACACTGTTCTTCCCCACTGTATGATCCGGGACCGGTCATCCATTCAATCTGTTACGGGTCGTTTGTCTTTTCTGTCTGTTTGGCTTATGCATTACCATAATTAAACTGTTCATATATAAACTGTTACTTCTTAATATTATATTTAAACTGTTGCTTCTTAATAAACTATTATGAGCTCGACATTATGAGCTCGACCCGCTTCTTTGTGTATCTGTGAACACAGAACCTAAATCTTACAATTCCTTCCCAGGGAATATTTTATTCAAAAAGAGACTTTTTGCACACACTGGAAATCTGGATAATAACAGAAGATTCTGGAAACACTCAGCACTTCCCGCAGCATCTGTGGAGAGAGGAAGGTAGGAGCAACGTTTCAGGTTTATTGAAGGGTCGCAGAACTGGACCATTAACCCGAGCTTCACTTCTCCACAGTTGTTTCCGGACTGGCTGAGTGTTTTCAGTATTTTAGCTTTTATCTTTCTGTATTTCATCGCTTTCTATTTTAACTGTTTGCTGTGAAATTTTCAGCATTCTGCTCAGTTCTTTGCGTAGTTATGTATTCTTTATTTGAAGTAATGTAAATACTATCCTGAAAAAACAGACAGAAATACTGGTCAATGGTAAATACTGGTAAAATATAACAGGGCACATTTACAATCATCGGATCAACGAAGACAGCCTTTATTACGAATCAATTATCTTTATTTTCAATATAAATATATGAAGCAATATCAGTGTAGCACTTACAGACAAAAATCTATTACCTCACATTACCTGCTTCTTTAACCCTGACAGACCATGTCAATTTCTGCCCCTATGTTGCATTTCTCACTTTTAGCTAGAAAACGTCAGCAATTTGTGATATAGTGCAGTTTACAGATCAGACAGTCAGACACAACCTGCAATAATTGTTCAGCTTTTGTTGGACAGATGGGATTTAGAAATACTAAGAAACAAGACGAGCTGTTATTGCATTTAGTTAGCTCAAACATGAGTGATGACCCTGTGCCAAATAAGTGAGCCTGTTGTCCCGTACCTTAGAGTAAGAATCATTCTTTATCTGTGGCGATCTGTCAGTTTCCGTTACTGAAAGAGAATGTGGAATTCATGCTGCCGTCAGTCAGTCTCTAATTCTGTTTGTGAGCTTAGGATTCAGACACTGCCAATAAGTCTCTGTTGCAGTATGTAACTGTGTGATTCATTCTGTATCAGTCAGCCTCTGGTACTGTGTGTGAGAGTAGGATTGCTGTTGTACCTCTCTGCCACTGTAAACCTTTGAATCTGGGCTCATTTAACATCCGTCAGTCTCTGGTACTGCCTATGAGTGTGGGTTTTATTCAGTATGTGCCAGTTTCTGGTACTGCCTATGAGTGTGGGTTTTATTCAGAATCTGTCAGTTTCTGGTACTGCCGATAAGTGTGAGTTTTGTTCAGTGTCTGTCAGTCTCTGGTACTCTATGTGTGGGATGCATTCAGAAATCATTAATCTCTGGGATAGTTTGTATTTCAGAATTCATCCTACACACAATTACATAGAATTTACAACACAGAGACAAGCTATTCTGCCCAAGTGCTGCTGGTTCCACATGAGCCTCCTCCCACCTTACCTCCTCTAATTGTATCTGCAAATCCCTCAAATCTTTTCTGCCTCATATTTAATTTATCAATCATTTAATTTGATGTTAAATGTAACAATTCTCATCAACCCAAGTGCTGCATGTTCCAGATTCTAACCAGGTCCAAAGCAGGGTAAAGAAGTTTCTCCTGAATTAATTATTTGATTTATTCCTGACTATTTCATATTTACAGCTTTTGACTCCACCACAAATGGGAAATATCTCTACCTCTACCCTATCAAATCCTTTCATATAATTCAGTGCTTCTATTCGGTGATCATTCAGCTTCCTCTTTTCCAAACAAAAGAGACCAGACTTGTTCAGTATTTAGAACTTCTGCGAAACAAGTAGCTCAGTTTGCAGTAATGGAATAAATAGTGTATCTCAGTCTGAAACTGTATGCGATTTTAGATAGTGATGTCTCGGATCATGTTTTTGGGATCCTTAGGGGGGAGGGGGAGCAGCCCCAAGTCGTGGTCCACATAGGCACCAACGACATAGGTAGGAAGAGAGATGGAGATTTAAGGCAGAAATTCAGGGAGCTAGGGTGGAAGCTTAGAGCGAGAAAAAACAGAGTTGTTATCTCTGGGTTGTTGCCCGTGCCACGTGATAGCGAAGCGAGGAATAGGGAGAGAGAGGAGTTGAACAAGTGGCTGCAGGGATGGTGCAGGAGGGAGGGTTTTGGTTTCCTGGATAATTGGGGCTCTTTCTGGGGTAGGTGGGACCTCTACAAACAGGATGGTCTTCACCTGAACCAGAGAGGTACCAATATCCTGTGGGGGGGGGGGAGATTTGCTAGTGCTCTTCGGGGGGGGGGGGGTTAAACTAATTCAGCAGGGGAATGGGAACCTAAATTGTAGTTCCAGTGTACAGGATGTTGAGAGTAGTGAGGTAAGGGATAAGGTTACAAGGACGCAAGAGGGCACTGGCAAGCAAGAACCTGGTTTAAAGTGTGTCTACTTCAACGCCAGGAGCATCTGGAATAAGGTGGGTGAGCTTGCAGCATGGGTTGGTACCTGGGATCTCGATGTAGTGGCCATTTCGGAGACATGGGGAGAGCAGGGGCAGGAATGGATGTTGCAGGTTCCGGGATTTAGATGTTTCAGTAAGAACAGAGAAGATGGTAAAAGGGGGGGGGGGGGTGGTGGCATTGTTAATCAAGCAGAGTATTACAGCGACAGAAAGGACGTTTGAGGACTCGTCTACTGAGGTAGTATGGGCCGAGGTTAGAAACAGGAGAGGTGAGGTCACCCTGTTGGGAGTCTTTTATAGACCTCCGAATAGTTCCAGAGATGTAGAGGAAAGGATAGCAAAGATGATTCTCGACAGGGGCGAGAGTAACAGGGTAGTTGTTATGGGGGACTTTAACTTTCCAAATATTGACTGGAAATACTATAGTTCGAGTACTTTAGATGGGTCAGTTTTTGTCCAGTGTGTGCAGGAGGGTTTTCTGACACAGTATGTAGACAGGCCAACCAGGGGCGATGCCACATTGGATTTGGTACTAGGTAATGAACCCGGCCAGGTGTGAGATTTAGATGTAGGTGAGCACTTTGGTGATAGTGATCACAATTCGGTTAGGTTTACCTTAGTGATGGGCAGGGACAGGTATATACCGCAGGGCAAGAATTCTCGTTGGGGGAAAGGAAATTATGATGCGATTAGGCAAGATTTAGGATGCGTAGGATGGGGAAGGAAACTGCAGGGGATGGGAACAATCGAAATGTGGAGCTTTTTCAAGGAGCAGCTACTGCGTGTCCTTGATAAGTATGTACCTGTCAGGCAGGGAGGAAGTTGTCGAGCGAGGGAGCCGTGGTTTACTAAAGAAGTTGAAGCGCTTGTCAAGAGGAAGAAGAAGGCTTATGTTAGGATGAGACGTGAAGGCTCAGTTAGGGTGCTTGAGAGTTACAAGCTAGCCAGGAAGGATCTAAAGGGAGAGCTAAGAAGAGCAAGGAGAGGACACGAGAAGTCATTGGCGGATAGGATCAGGGAAAACCCTAAGGCTTTCTATAGGTATATCAGGAATAAAAGAATGACTAGAGTTAGATTCGGGCCAATCAAGGATAGTAGTGGGAAGTTGTGTGTGGAATCAGAGGAGGTAGGGGAAGTGTTAAATGAATATTTTGCGTCAGTATTTACAGTAGAGAAAGAAAATGTTGTCAAGGAGAATACTGAGATTCAGGCTACTAGGCTAGATGGGATTGAGGTTCACAAGGAGAAGATGTTAGCAATTTTGGAGAGTGTGAAAATGGATAAGTCCCCTGGGCCAGATGGGATTTATCCTCGGATTCTCTGGGAAGCAAGGGAGGAGATTACAGAGCCTTTGTCCTTGATCTTTATGTCGTCATTGTCGACAGGAATAGTGCCGGAAGACTGGAGGATAGCAAATGTTGTCCCCTTGTTCAAGAAGGGGAGTAGAGACAGCCCTGGTAATTATAGACCTGTGAACCTTACCTCGGTTGTGGGTAAAATGTTGGAAAAGGTTATAAGAGACAGGATTTATAATCATCTTGAAAAGAATAAGTTCATTAGCGATAGTCAGCATGGTTTTGTGAAGGGTAGGTCGTGCCTCACAAACCTTATTGAGTTTTTCGAGAAGGTGACCAAACAGGTGGATGAGGGTAAAGCAGTGGATGTGGTGTATATGGATTTCAGTAAGGTGTTTGATAAGGTTCCCCACGGTAGGCTATTGCAGAAAATACGGAAGTATGGAGTTGAAGGTGATTTAGAGCTTTGGATCAGAAATTGGCTAGCTGAAAGAAGACAGAGGGTGGTGGTTGATGGCAAATGTTCATCCTGGAGTTTAGTTACTAGTGGTGTACCGCAAGGATCTGTTTTGGGGCCACTGCTGTGTGTCATTTTTATAAATGACCTGGAAGAGGGTATAAAAGGGTGGGTTGGTAAATTTGTGGATGACACGAAGGTCGGTGGAGTTGTGGATAGTGCCGAAGGATGTTGTAGGGAACAGAGGGACATAGATAGGCTGCGGAGCTGGGCTGAGAGATGGCAAATGGAGTTTAATGCAGAAAAGTGTGAGGTGATTCACTTTGGAAGGAGTAACAGGAATGCAGAGTACTGGGCTAATGGGAAGATTCTTGGTGGTGTAGATGAACAGAGAGATCTTGGTGTCCAGGTACATAAATCCCTGAAAATTGCTACCCAGGTTAATTGGGCTGTTAAGAAGGCATATGGTGTGTTTGCTTTTATTAGTAGGGGGATCGAGTTTCGGAGCCACGAGGTCATGCTGCAGCTGTATAAAACTCTGGTGAGACCGCACCTGGAGTATTGCATGCAGTTCTGGTCACCGCATTTTCGGAAGGATGTGGAAGCTTTGGAAAGGGTGCAGAGGAGATTTACTAGGATGTTGCCTAGTATGGCGGGAAGGTCTTACGAGGAAAGGCTGAGGGACTTGAGGTTGTTTTCGTTGGAGAGAAGGAGGAGGAGAGGTGACTTAATAGAGACATATAAGATAATCAGAGGGTTAGATAGGGTGGATAGTGAGAGTCTTTTTCCTCGGATGGTGATGGCAAACACGAGGAGACATAGCTTTAAGTTGAGGGGTGATAGATATAGGACAGATGTCAGAGGTAGTTTCTTTACTCAGAGAGTAGTAGGGGCGTGGAACGCCCTGCCTGCAGCAGTAGTAGACTCACCAACTTTAAAGAAATTTAAGTGGTCATTGGATAGACATTTGGATGAAAATGGAATAGTGTAGGTCAGATGGTTTCACAGGTCGGCGCAACATCGAGGGCTGAAGGGCCTGTACTGCGCTGTAATGTTCTAATTCTAAAAAAAAAGGTATGTAATGTGTAGCTCAGGCTGCAATAAATAATTGAGACAGTATCTTTCATTCGAACACTATAGATTTATGGCGTGTTATGTTATCTGTACTTCAGTCTGTTCCAATGGAATATATAATGTTATTTCTCAGTCTGATACTGCTTGTTTATTCATTCACAGGATGTTGACATCGCTGGCAAGGTCAGTATTTATTGCCCATCAGTAATTACTCTTACAATTATGCTGAGTGGTTTACTGGGCCATTTCAGAGGACAGTTAAGATGGTATCACATTCCTGTGGGTCTGGAATCACTTATAGGCCAGACTGGGTCAGAATGGCAGATTTCCTTCTCTTAAGGACATTCCTGGATCTGATGGATTTTCTTGCAACAATCTAGTAGTTCCAAGGTCACTAGTATTGATACTAGATTTTTTAATTCCAGATTTTTTTAATTAACTGAAATTAAATTACTCAGATTCTGTCGTAGAATTTGAACTCATGTCTCTGGATCATTAGTCGAGACTTCTGGATTACTAGTCTTGTAGCATAATAACTAAAACAACCTGATATGAGATTTTTTTATACTGCTTTGTAATGTGGAGCTCAGTCTACACAAATGGAATTGATAATCTATTTCACTCTGATAATGTATGAGATGTTTTTGGCTGGTAAATAATCCGTATCTCAGTCTACTGTATTTTTCAATTCCGCAGTCTGGGTAAGTTCTGCACTGGCATCTAATTTACATCACAGTTTAGACTTCATATCAGCATTGCTCAATCTGATACTGCATGTGATTTTTGCACTGGTATTGTTTAGATCAAACTATATGAATGGAATCAATACTGTATTTCAGTTTGATATTGTTTGAGTTTTTAGAATGGTATATAATGTTTAGATCTAATGGAATTGATTCTGTATCTTTCAATTTTACAGTGTGGGTGAGTTCTGAACTGGCATCTAATTTGTGTCTCAGGTTCTAATATCTTTCAGCAGCTTTAAATATTTCACTGTAATGAATGTTGGACTTGTATGTAACTTGTATCTTCAGGTACACTATGGGGATGTTTAAACATCCTTTATAATCAATCGATGTGAACTTTGCCTATGGTATTTAATTTAAATGTCAGGGTATACCATTACGTTAGATTCTGTGTCATCCAATCAGTACCATGTGCCAATTCTATCTGATATTTAATTGATAGCTAAGTCTGCATTATATGTAGATTGACACATTACATTTTAATCTGCTAGTGGGTGTGATTTTGACCTGGGATTGATGTACCTGACTGTCAGTGGGACTGAAGTGGGGTGAAATGGAAACAACTTCTTTCTCTCCTGCTTTGTTTGATTCTTGGATTGAAATGATGTCTCTGGAACGTGGGATCAATGTGGGCCTGACTACTTCTGCAGTCTGACACTGTGGAACTGATGAACCAACTGTGGGTCTGCATTCTGAGTGATAATGTACCTACTGTGTGTGAGAGGAACTGGCTGCACTGTTCCTTGTGCCTCAAGTGCAGCAACCATCACATTCATCATGATTCCTTCAAGTATTTGCCTGGAAGAAGAAAAAGTATATCTTATAACTCAAGAACAGGTGATGTGTAAAATATCAAAGTGATCAATTTAATCTCTCAACGAATAATCATTAATAATAGCCACAAATGAAAACCAGTGTCAGTGTCTGCCTCCACTGAAGTACTGAAGCTCCCAGCTCCTGCAACACAAGTGTTCTGGGCAGATCCATCCAGACAAAACACTGCACTGGGAACATCCCAACTGCTCTCTGCTCCACACATATTTCCAGCCATCCTGCTTCATATGAATGAATGAAAGAAAAATAAAGCCCAATGTGTGTATCCCACAATTCCTTTCTCCCCATACACGTGTTCCACCTCCCCTTAAATGTGTCAATACTATCCGCCGCATCCTCTCCTTGTGATAGCAAATTCCAGATTCCACTCACCACTCACAACATAAATAGGGTTTTCAAGATTTCCTCAATGGTGTTATTAATGATGATTTTATATTTTTGGCTCTTGTTTCGGACACCAACACAAGTAGACACATATCTCCGTGTACCCTATCAAAGCCCTTCACCATTTCCTTACCTTTCTTTCATTTGCTCATAGGTTGTGGGCATCATTGGCCAGGCCAGCATTTATTGTCCGTTCCTTATTGTCCTTGATATAGTGGTGGTGAGCTGCCTTCTTGAACCACTGCAGTCCTTGCTGTGTAGGTACAACCAAAGCGCTGTTTGGAAGGGAGTACCAGGATTTTGACCCAGTGACAGTGAAGGATTGGCAATTTAGTTCCAAGTCAGGATGGTGTGTGGCTTGGAGGGGAACTTTCAGATGGTGGTTTTCTAATGTGTCTGCTGCCCTTGTCCTTTTAGGTGGTAGAGGTGGCGGGTTTGGAAGGTACTGTCCAAGAAGCCTTGGTGAGTTGTTGCAGTGCAGCTTGTAGATGGTACACACTGCTGTCACTGTGCATCAGTGGTAATGGGAGTGAATATTTAAGGTGGCGGATGCGATGCCAATCAAGCGGGCTAATTTGTCCTGGATGGCGTCGAGCTTCTTGAGTGTTGTTAAAGCTGCATTCATCCACGCAAGGGGAGAATATTTGATCACACTTCTGACTTGTGCCTTGTAAATAGTGGGCAGGTATTGGGGAGACAGGAGGTGAGTTACTTGCTGAACAATTCCTAGCCTCTGACCTGCTCTTACAGCCACAGCATTTATGTGGCTGGTATAATTAAGTTTCTGGTCAATGGTATCCCCAAGATGTTAATAGTGGGGGATTCAGCAATGGCAATGTCATTGAACATCAAGGGGAGATGATTAGATTCTTTCTTGTTTGAGATGGTCATTGCCTGGCATTTATGTGGCACGAATGTTACTTGCCAGGAATCAGCCCAAGCCTGGATGTTGTCATCTGGACACGGGCTGCTTCAGTATCTGAGGAGTCATGAATGGTGCTGAACATTGTGCAATCATCAGCCAACATCCCCACCTCTCGCCTTTTGATGGAGGGAAGGTCATTAATGAAGCAGCTGAAGATGGTTGGTCCTTGGACAATACCCTGAGGAACTACTGCAGTGATGTCCTGGGAGTGAGATGACTGACCTGAACAACCACAGCCATCTTCCTTTATGCTTGGTATTAACTTTCTTTTTTAAAAAAAATGTTTTCCCCCTAATTCCCATTGACTCCAGTTTTGCTAGGGCTCCTTGATGCTATACAAGGTCAATGGCTGCCTTGATGTCAAGGGCAGTCACTCTCACCTCACAATGCAATGTTTCTTGAACCCTAAAATAAAAGCAAAATTCTGCAGATGCTGGAAATCTGAAATAAAAACATAAAATACTGAAAATACCCAGCACGTCAGGCAGCATATGTTGAGAGAGAAGCAGAGTTAATTTCTCAGGTCTGTGGCCGTTCATCTTATAATCTGTTGTATGTAAGATCAGGTTCATTCAGTTTGCAGTAATGGAATGAATACTGTGTCTTCCACTCTGACTATTTGTGAGATTTGTGGAGTGGTGTGTAACATGGAGCTCAGTCTGCAGTCTGGGTACATTATTGAGATTAATTCTGTACTTTACAATCAGGTACTGTTTGTCTGTTCCATCTGACATTGAATTTGTAGTTCAGGCTGCTCTCTTGTAAGAGTGACACAATGCCTTGCAATCTGATAGTGGGTGTGATTTTGGACTGGGATTGATGTATCTACCTGTGAGTAGGACTGAGTTGGGGTGAAATGGAAACAACTTCAGTCTTTCCTGCTCTGTGTGACTGTTGGATTGAGTAAATGTCTCTGGAACTTGGGATCAGTGCCGGTCTGACGACTTCTGCTGTCAGTGACTGTGGAATTGATGTCTCTGCTCTCTGTGAGTGATCCTGTACTTACTGTGTGTGAGGAGCTGGCTGCACTTCCCCTTGTGTCGAGGAATCATTACATTTATTTTACTTCCTTCAAGTATTTGCCTGTAGAAAGAAAAAGTATTTATTATAATTCAGGAAGAGATGTGGTAGAAGATACAAAAGTGACCAAAACAATTTTTCAATGAATAATCATTATGAACAATCACAAAAGAAACCCAGCAATGCAAACAGAGTCAGTGTCTGATTCCACTGCAGTCCTGCAGCCCCCAGCTACTGCATACCAGGGGCTTTGGCCATTTTACAACAATTTGATGACATCCAGAAACAATCCACTGGGCCATGAATGGGACTGACCGACGGAACAGGGACTTTTACACAGGTCAGATTTCCAGTTCCCGCTCCCATGGTCTAACCGTTCAAATGAAACCAAACAGCCACTGTTTAAAATGTGTCCTTCACACTTCTCACCTGGTGCTGATAATAGATTCTCTTTGTGTAACTCCCCACATCCTGACTGTCCGCTTCTGTTTCCACACTTCACGGTCCAAAAACAACAACTATGGGATGAATCGCTCCCTTTGCGCTGGCGTGGACAGGATGGGCCGAATGGACTCATTGTTTGCCCCAAATTTTCCATGTTTCTGTTTGCGGAATTGTTGCAGAAATCTGCGCCTGCGCTCCCCTCCCCCAGCACTGCCTGTGAGCGGAAGAAGATGGTTTAAAACAGCCGCGAATGAAAAGATCCAGGTCCCGGGGGAAGGGAGCAAACAGCAGCACATCGCTTTGGGACCGTATCCGCAGATGGACTCAGAGATCAGCATCGAGTCCGGGGTCAAGTTCAGGGAGAGGCGGGGGCTGTTTGTAAGAGGCGGAATGGAGCAGGAACTGGTCCCGGAACATGGAGTGAGTGGGGGAAGGGAGAGACCATTCTCAGCGTGTGTGGACAAGGGGATGGAGACAGAATGGGAAGAATTTGTTATTGAAATTCAATGCTGCTTCCTCTCCCCAGACCAGCAGTGAATATTCCTGGTTTAGTTCCAGTCTCAGCCGGTTTGTTGCTATTTGACAGTGAAGAGCGGAAACAGAGCCAGAGAGCAAGAATGTGGGGAGTTATACAAAGAGCATCTGTAAGTCGCCAGGTGAGACCTAAGACAGGCTCATTTTAAACAGGTTAATGCCATGGGAGCAATAAATGGAAATCTGACCAGTGCAAACGTCTCTGCTCCATCGGATATTTCCATTCATGGAACAGTGCAGGGTTTGGGCTCTGTCTACATATCATTACATTGTTGTCATCGCGCCCAATACTCCAAGGATACAGACCCTGAGTGCTGCAGTACTGCAGTGGAGTCAAATATTTGATAATGTCTGTATCCCTGGGGTTCCTTTGTGGCCGTTCATAATGATTATTAATCGAGACATTAAGCTGATGGTCTTTGTATCTTCCACCTCACCTGTACTTGTGTTGTAAAACATACTTTTGTTTCAACAGGAAAATAAATTAAGAAGCCAGAGTAAATGGGATGTTTCCTCCACCAAGTTACAAGGAAGAGTGTCACCAGCTCCTTCTCACACACAGTCCGTACATTATCACTCACAGAGCGCAGAAACACAGACAGGTCATCAGTTCCACAGTCTCAGACAGCAGAAATAGTTCCAGAGACACATTTTCAATCCATCTATCCAACAGAGCAGGAGAGACAGACGTTGTTTCCCTGTTACCATAACTCAGTACCACTGACAGGTAGATACATAAATCCCAGCCCAAATTCTCACCCACTATCAAATTATCAGTGTGTCAATCCCACAATAGTGCAACCTCAGCTACAAATTAAATACACATAGAACTGACACATGGTTCCTGTTTCAAAGTTACAGAATTAACCTCAATAACATAATCTGAGATTCAAATTAAATACCAGCCCAATATTTACTCACGTTATGATTTTATAAGTTTTAGTATTAATTCCCATAGTGCATCCTGACATATACATTAGATACATAATTATTAATGTTTTAGACGTGAATATAGCAGGTATGATAAGTAAGTTCGCAGATGACACAAAAATTGGTGATGTTGTAATAGTGAGGAGGAAAGCCTTAGGTTACAGGACAATATAGATGGGCTGATAAGATGGACGGAGCAGTGGCAAATGGAATTTCATCCTGAGAAGTGTGAGGAGATGCACTTTGGGAGGACTAACAAGGCAAGGGAATAGACAATGGATGGTAGCACCCTAGGAAGTACAGAAGGTCAGAGGGGACTTGGTGTACTTGTCCATAGATCACTGAAGGCAGCAGCACAGGTAGATAAGGTGGTTAGGAAAGCATATGGGGTACTTGTCTTTATTAGTGGAGGCATAGAATATAAGAGCAGGGAGGTTATGATGGAGCTGTATAAAACGCTAGTTAGGCCACAGCTGGAGTACTGTGTACAGTTCTGGACACCATACTATAGGAAGGATGTGATTGCACTGGAGAGGGTGCAGAGGAGATTCACCAGGATGTTGCCTGGGCTGGAGCATTTCTGCTATGAAGAGAAACTGAAAAGGCTAGGGTTGTTTTCCTTAGAGCAGAGAAGGCTGAGGGGGGACATCATTGAAGAATACAAAATTATGAGGGGCATTGATAGGTTATATAGGAAGAGACTTCTTCCGTTAGCGGAGGGGTCAATAACCAGGGGGCAAAGATTTAAGGTAAAGGGAAAGAGGTTTAGAGGGGAATTTGAGGAAATTGTTTTCCACCCAGAGGGTGGTTGGAATCTGAACACACTGCCTGAAGGGGTGGTAGAGGTAGGAACCCTCACAACATTTAAGAAGCATTTAGATGAGCACTTGAAACGTCATAGCATACAAGGCTGCGGGCCAAGTGCAGGAAAATGGGATTAGAATACTTTGGTGCTTGATGGTCTGCACAGACACGATGGGCCGAATGGCCTGTTTCTGTACTGTATAACTCTATGACTCTATATAAGTCTAAGTCTAAAGTGCGTTATCAGATTGAGAGAATCTGAAAGATAGTATAACCTGAGAAACAAACTGAGATTTCAGTTTAAAACGCACCCAGATTGTGAAACTGAAAGATACAATAGCAATTCAATTTGTATAGACTGAGCTTTGGATCATATTCCAGCCCTCATACAGTATCAGACTGGAAGATCCTGTCGCAATTCCATTAGTGCAGACTCAGCTCTACATGACAGAGCAGGCAACATATTTAAACAACCGGGAACACTTTTACACAAGACGGATCATATTTACACAACTGAGAAGATCCTTACCCAACAGGGAACCATTTTACATAATACCAGAGAGCATCTTTACACAACAGCGAATACAGTAAGAAAGAAAAGAAGCAAATTATTATCGTGCACAGGGAATGTGGGGTGGATTGTGATCTCAGATAGGGAATGTGGGATGGACTGGGATTTCACACAGGGAATGTGGGTGGACTGGGCTCTCACACAGGGAATGTGGGTTGGACTGGGATCTCACACACAGCCTCATGCTGTGCGAAAGACCCAGAGAGCCAGTGAAGGACGTTTAAAACATAGTCACTGTTGTAGGAAATGCTGCATCCAATTTGCCACGAAGATCAATCTGATAATGAGCAGATAATCACTTGTTTTAGTGACGTTGAGGGATAAATACTGGCCAGGACAAGAGGAAGAGCTTAAAACAGAAAACACTGAAAATATTCTATTACACAGCAGGAAATATCTTTAAAAGAACACAGGGGACATCTTAACAGAGAACACGTTTCCATAAATCATCCGTCTTTCGCTGTCTCTTGCTGGTTTGCTCAGTAACTTTCTCTGTCTGTTCCTTTCTGGGTCCTGAAATCTCTTCCTGGTTTTCTGTGTGTCTTTCTCTGCCTGCCTGATTGTCGGTGCTGTTACTCAGTGTCCTTGTGCCATTGTGCAGTGAGGGTGAGTCTGTCAGCGAGTGTGTTGCTGAGTCTGGGTTCTTGAGCAATCTGACAACAATCCGATTTTGTTAAAAAGAAATTGGGGAAATGATCATATTTCACTAATAGGCAGTTGAAATCAAAGTCACCCGGTAGCAGAGTGGCGCAGCGGAAGCGTGCTGGGCCCATAACCCAGAGGTCGATGGATCGAAACCATTCTCTGCTATTCATGTTTTGTAGTAACACAAATTGTTTACTTTCAAAACATCAAGTGTTTATCCACAATCACATCATGCTTCTTCAAACGCTTTATTGCAATCAGCTTTTTTCTTCCACTCAATACATCAATCAGCAACAAGTCTCACAAACCAATTTGTTGCGCACAGGAACACAAGCTGCACCAGCTGCAAACACGTTTCACCCCAGTCTCTCCTCTTTGTTAAACCATTCCTGCAGCGCCTCCTCTCCACCAGCAGATGTAAAACGACGGCAAATGGTCACAGTCAGGAGATGGTGAGTAACAGAAAGTAAAACAATAAGACGGAAAACCTTTACTGAACATTGAATTCAATAATTTCCGAGCATGACAGCACCCACCACACACTCCCCCCACCCTCTCCTTTTTATGTGTAGTTATTTTTCCTTTTTTTCTTTTTAATTTGCTTATTTTATTTTAGGTTTTTTCGTGTGTTTAGTTTGTTTCTACTGTGCCTACCCACTGTTTCTGCTTTTTAATTTTTTTAATGCTTGTGCTTGGACTGCTCTGTGCTTTACAGTCTATTTACACCCTCTCTGCAGTAATGCTTTGTCTTTCAGCACACCATTAACATACTCTGCTGAGTGATTCCAGCATTTCTTGTTTTTGTTTCAGATTTCCAGCATCCGCAGTATTTTGCTTTTATTTTGCCATTAACATACGGTTGGCCTTTGTTCCATGACCTTCTGGTCAGTTATTCTCTGTGACCTTGTCCTATCAACACCTTCTCTTTTGTTATCTCTCCCCCACCCCCCCCCCCCCCACCCACCTGCTTTACTTGCTTCAAATCTTTTACATTTCTAATATTTGTCAGTTCTGAAGAAGGGTCACTCCCTGAAACGTTAACTATGTTTCTCTCTCCACAGATGCTGCCAGAGCTGCTGGGTATTTCCAGCATTTCTTGTGTTTATTTCAGACAAGTGCCCTGTTTCTCTATCTCAGTCTCATTGTCTCTCTCTCGCTCTGTCTGTCCCTCACTTTCTGCTTCCTAATAGTCTATTCTTGGTTTTCTGTGTTTTTCTCTCTGTGTCCCATTGTCGATGGTGTTGCTCAGCGTCCTTGTAACATTGTGTAGCCAGGCTGAGCCTCCCAACACCTGTGTTGCTGTAATAAAAACAGAAAATGTTGGAAATGCTCATTAGATCTGGCGGCATCTGTGGAGAGAGAAACAAAGTTAACTTGAGTTAACGAAACAGACCTGAAATGTTAACTGTTCTCTCTGCACAGATGCTGCCAGACCTACTGAGCATTTCAAGCATTTTCTGTTTATGTTTCAGATTTGCAGTATCCGCAGTATTTTGCTTTTGTACGTGTGTTGCTATGTCTGGGACTGTTTGAGTGCAATGCTATCGCTTCATAAACAGCGTTGAAACAAGCATTTATCTCGCAAACACACAACACCAATACACAGTTGGATAGAAACAGCAGCCTGCAGCAGAGGGCGCAGTGGAATTTATTAACACAAATAATTCACCAACACATTATTTACTGCTACCCGCATTCACAACACGCTTTGTGTTAACACATTTTACTCTTTATTTACATCAACTTCTTGCTTCCAGTCAACACTTCAATCTGGAACACAGCTTCCAAATCACCTTTATTCACGAACCCGAACACAAGCTGCAAATGCTGCAAACACACACCAGCCGAGATTTTCCCCTTTCTGTCAACACATTCTTGCATCATTGCCTCTCCACCAACAGTTGCTACTAGAATCATAAAATCATAGAATGGCTACAGCATAGAAGCAGGCCATTCAGCCTGTCGAACCCGTGCTGGCTCTCTGCCAGAGCAACTCACCTCGTCCCACTCCCCAGTCAGTTTAATTTCGAAGGTGGGGAAACTTATCGAAAGAATAACTCGAGACAACATTAATAGTCTCTTGGACAAATGTGGGTTAATTCAAGAAAGCCAGCATAGATTCCTTAAGGGAAAATCACGTTTAACTGTGCTGCTGGAGTTTTTTTGATGAGGTAACAGAGAGGGTTGATGAGGGCAATGCTGTTGATGTGGTCGACATGGACTGTCAAAAGGTCTGGCAGCATCTGAAAGGTCACTGACCTGAAACGTGAACTTATTTCAGATTTCCAGCATCTGCAGTATTTTGCTTTTATTGCCTTTCAAAAGGTGTTTGATACAATGCAACACAACAGACTTGTGAGCAAATTTATAACTCATGGAGTATAAGGGACAGTAGTAACAGGGATATGGATGGCACAGTGGCACAGTGCAGCACTGCAGCCTCACAGCTCCAGCGACCCGGGTTCAATTCTGTGTACTGCCAGTGTGCAGTTTGCAAGTTCTCCCTGTGTCTGTGTGGGTTTTCGCCGGGTGTTCCAGTTTCCTCCCACAAGCCAAAAGACTTGCAGGTTGGTAAGTAAATTGGCCATTATAAATTGCCCCTAGTATAGGTAGGTGGTAGGGAAATAGAGGGACAGGTGGGGATGTGGTAGGAATATGGGATTAGTGTAGGATTAGTATATATGGGTGGTTGATGGTTGGCACAGACTCGGTGGGTCGAAGGGCTTGTTTCAGTGCTGTATCTCTAAAAAAAAATGGAATTGGCTGAATGACGGGAAACAAAGTGTAGTGATCAATGGATGTTTTTCGGGCTAGGGGAAGGTTTGGAGTGGAGGTCACCAAGGGTCAGTGTTGGGACTCCTGCTTTTCCTGATATATATTAATTACCTAGACCTTGGTATACAGGGCAGAATTTCAAAGTTTGTGGATGTTATGAAAATTGGAAGCATTGTGAACTCTGAGGAGGATAGTGTAGAACTTCAAAAGGACATGGACAAGTTGGTGGAAAGGGCAGACAGATGGCAGGTGAAGTTCAATGTCGAGAAATGTCAATTGATAAATTTTGGTCAGAAGAACATGGAGAGACAATATAAAATAAAGGGTACAATTCTAAATGGGGTGCAGGAGCAGAAGGACCTGAGGGTATAAGTCATTGAAGGTGGCAGGATAGGTTGAGAGAGTTGTTAATAAAGCATACAGTTGCCTCAGCTTTAGTAATAGAGGCATAGAGTACAAGAACAAGGAGGTCATGTTGAACTTGTACAAGACACTAGACTCAGCTGAAGTACTGCGTCCAGTTCTGGGTGCCACACTTTAGGAAAGATGTGAAGGCATTGGAGAGATTATGGAAAAGATTCATGAGAATGGTTCCAGGGATGAGGAACTTCAGTTATGAAGATAGATTGGAGAAGTTAGGACTGATTTACTTGGAGAAACGAAGACTAAGAGGAGATTTCATAGTGGTATTCAAAATGGACAGAGTGGATAGGGAGAAACTATTCCCACTTGTGAAAGGATCGAGAATAAGAGGGCACAGATTTAAAGCTAAAAGAAGCAAAAGCGAGATGCGGAAAAACTTTTTCATGCAGCGAGTGGTTAAAGTATGAACTGCCTGAGAATGTGATGGAGGCAGGTTCAATTGAAGCATTCAAAGGGGAATTAGACTGTTATCTGAAAAGGAAGAACGTGCAGGATTATGGGGAGAGGACGGGGAAGTGACATGAGGTGAATTGCTCATTTGGAGAGTCAGTGCAGACACGATGGGCCAAATGGCCTCCTTCTGTGCAGTAACAATTCTGTGATTCTGTGATTCCAATATTCAAGTCATTTGTATATATGGTGGTCCTGGCACTGACCCTTGTGGACATTACTGTCCACCATCTTCCATTCTGAAAAACAACCAAATACTCACTTTTTTTTGTTATTTCAGCCATTTTTTAATCCAAGCAGATACTGACCCTCCTATTCCAGGAGCCTCAGTTTTGTTACCCAGCCTTTTATGTGGTAGTTTCTCAAACGCTTTCTTAAAATCCATATAGAAAACATCCATTGCTTTCCCTTCATCAACCTTTTCTGTTTCTTCATCAAAAAAATCAGTTAGATTAGTGAAGAAGTGGAAAGGTGCTGAACCTCTCAGTTTTCGGTCTTCCCAAACCAAGATCAAGGCCTGAATAATGAACCGATTGCCTCATTAGTTCTGTGAATAATACAATGATTTCATAGACAAAGTTTTGAAACATTCCTGCCCATAAATCTTGATAACAGAGAGTGTGTGGATCTCCTGACTCAGAATGTTTAATGGATACAGTCCTCAGATCCGACAAGGAACCCCTGAGCATCCACAGCAAAGACAGTGTGGATGAGGAAATGTAAGAGCCGGGAGCTGAAACTCAGGGACGGCCGAGCTCTCCTGTCATTGAGCTTGTGTGTCTGCTCTGCTCGCCGCACTTCCGGCTCTACTTTGTTTCCAATGAAAAGATGAAAAGGGCCGTTCGGTTTTCCTCTCACTGACAGCGTGTTTCACTCGGGTTAATATAACCCGGGACTTTTGCTGCTGAAATGAATTCTGCAAGGTCCCAGAAAACACACCGGCTTCCTCCTTTCACCCCTCTTTCTATCGGATTGTTTTACCAGGAGGGGCTCAATAATAACAAACCCCCTGCAGGGAATGACCACAAATTGAGCATCTAAATGGGGCAAGTGGGCAGCTTTCTGGGTTCTAGGTTCCCCCTACTCCGCCCCTCCCTCCCTCCAGTCCAAGCCCCTCTTCACTTTCTTTCTTTGGGACTTTGATGAGGGTGAAATGGGGAAAGTTCCCATTCATGTCTGAATGCGGAATTGCTGCAAAGATCTGCGCAAGCGCGACATATCCCCGCCCCCAATGTGACGGCACAATCAGGATTGGAGCGCATGCGCAGCCTTTCCCCAACCCAGTCTGTGAGGCCATTCACTCAATGAGGGGAAGACGCTTTAAATCAGCTGCTATAGGAGACTTCCCGGATCCGGGGGAAGGGAACAAACAGCATCTGCTTCCAGCAGCCACTGCTTTGGGAGCGTGTCCGCAGATGTGCTCAGAGATTAGCATTGAGTGGTGGGAAGTTGAGTGGGAGTGTTTGGAACAGGCACTGTGGAGCAGGAGCTGCTCCCGGAACATGGAGTGAGCCGGGAACACGGGGAAGGGAGAGTTCATTCTCGGACAGTGTCTGTACAGGCTCAGGGAGACACAATGGGAAGAAATCACTATTGAAAATCACTGACAATTTCACCACCCAAAGGAGAGGGAATTTTCCTGCTTTAGTTCCAGTCTCTCACTGTTCGTTGGATTGTGAACAGTGGGGGGGAAATAGCCGCAAAATAACGATGTGGACAGTTAGACAAAGAGCATTTATTGCAGACACCAGGTGAGAAGTGTGAAAGGCACATTTTAAATAGTGGCTGCTTGTTTTCCGTTGAAATAGAAATGTGACTGTGTAAAGGTTACTGCTCTATCGGACAGTCCCAGTCATTGAGCAGTGCAGGGCTTGTGTTGTTTCTGAATGTCACAAACTTGTTGTAAAACCACTGCAAACACCTGGTAGACAGAAGCTGAATACTGCAGTACTGCAGTGGAGTCAGACACTGACACTGTTTGTGTTCCTGGTTTTCATTTTGTGATTGTTCATAATGATTATTATTGGGACGATTACATTGATCGCTTTTGTATCTTCTATCTCACCAGTTCTTAAGGTTTAAGAGTTACTTTTCATTCCTGCAGGCAAATACATGAAGGAACCTGAATGGATGTGGCGATGTGGTGATTCCTGGCCACAAGAAAAAGTGCAGCGAGCTCGTTCCAACACACAGTCGGTACAGGATCACTCCCAAAGCACAGAGATACTGCCAGCTCATCAGTTCCACTGGAACAAGCAAAAGAAGTAGTCAGACAGACACTGATCCCAAAGTCGAGAGACACATTTTCAATCCAACAGTCAAACAACAGCAGGAGATACAGAAGTTGTTTCCATTTCACTCCAATTCAGTTCAGCTGACAGGTTGATACATCAATCACAGTCCAAAAAAAAACTCACTATCAGATCTGTATAAACTCTGTCACCATGGTCACATTTTAAATATAAAATCTGAAACAGAACAGACAAAATTTACATGATTGAAAGGTACAGAATGAATTATTTACAATTGGGGGAAGGGTAGATATGATGCTGTCAGGCAGGAACTGAGGAGCATAAGTTGGGAGCATATGCTGGCAGGGAAGGGCACGGTCGAAATGTGGAACTTTTTCAAGGAGCAGATAGTAGGGGCCATTGATAAGCATGTCCCTGTCAGACAGGGAAGGGATGGTCATGTGAGGGAACCGTGGTTGACAAGAGAGGTTGAGAGTCTTGTTAGGAAGAAGAAGGATGCGTATATAAGGTTGAGGAAAAAGGGCACAGGCATAGCTCTGGAGGGATACAAGATGGCCAGGAAGGATCTGAAGAAAGGGATTAGGAGAGCTAAGAGAGGGCATGAAAAATGCTTGGCGGGTAGGATAAAAGAAAACCCCAAGGCCTTTTACGCGTATGTCAGAAATATGAGGATGACTAGGGGGACCGTAGGTCCGGTCAAGGACAATAGCGGGAGACTGTGTGTTGAGCCGGAAGAGATAAGTGAGGTTTTGAATGAGTACTTCTCTTCGGTATTTACGAATGAGAAGGGGTGTATTACTGAAGAGGACGGTGTGAAACAGACTGGTAAGCTCGAGGAAGTGCTCGTTAGGAGGGAAGATGTGTTGGGGTTTTTGAATAACTTGAAGATAGACAAGTCTCCCGGGCCTGACGGGGTATATCCAAGGATGTTATGGGAAGCAAGGGATGAAATTGCAGAGCCGCTGGCAATGATCTTTTCATCTTCTCTGTTGACGGGGGTGGTACCAGGTGATTGGAGGGTGGCAAATGTTGTGCCCCTGTTCAAGAAAGGGAATAGGAACAACCCTGGGAATTACAGGCCAGTTAGTCTTACTTCGGTGGTAGGCAAGTTGATGGAAAAGGTGCTGAGGGATAGGATTTCTGAGCATCTGGAAAGACACTGCTTGATTCGGGACAGTCAGCACGGTTTTGTGAGGGGTAGGTCTTGCCTCACAAGCCTGATTGAATTCTTTGAGCAGGTGACCAAGCAAGTGGATGAGGGTAAACCAGTGGATGTGGTGTACATGGATTTTAGTAAGGCATTTGATAAGGTCCCCCATGGTAGACTTATGGAGAAAGTCAGGAGGCATGGGATAGTGGGGAATGTGGCCAGTTGGATTAAGAATTGGCTAACTGATAGAAGGCAGAGAGTGGTCTTAGATGGTAAATACTCAGCCTGGAGCCCAGTTACCAGTGGCGTGCCACAGGGATCAGTTCTGGGTCCTCTCCTGTTTGTGATTTTTATTAACGACTTGGATGAGGAAGTCGAAGGGTGGGTCAGTAAATTTGCAGATGATACAAAGGTTGGTGGAGTTGTGGATACCGAGGAGGGCTATTGTCGTCTGCAAAGGGACTTGGATAGGTTGCAGTGCTGGGCTGAAAAGTGGCAGATGGAGTTTAACCCTGAAAAGTGTGAGGTCGTCCATTTTGGAAGGACAAACACGAATGCAAAATACTGGGTTAACGGTAGGGTTCTTGGGCATGTGGAGGAGCAGAGAGACCTTGGGGTCTATGTGCATAGATCGTTGAAAGTTGCAACTCAAGTGGATAGGGCTGTGAAGAAGGCATATGGGGTGTTAGCGTTCATTAGCAGAGGGATTGAATTTAAGAGCCGTGAGGTGATGATGCAGCTGTACAGGACCTTGGTAAGGCCTCATTTGGAGTACTGTGTGCAGTTCTGGTCGCCTCATTTTAGGAAGGATGTGGAAGCCTTGGAGAGGGTGCAGAGGAGATTTACCAGGATGTTGCCTGGAATGGAGAATAAGTCTTACGAGGAAAGGCTGAACCTTCTAGGCCTCTTCTCATTAGAACGGAGAAGGATGAGGGGTGACATGATAGAGGTTTATAAGATGATCAGGGGAATAGATAGGGTAGACAGTCAGAAACTTTTTCCCCGGGTGGAGCAAAGCGTTACAAGGGGTCATAAATTTAAGGTGAAGGGTGGGAGATATAAGGGGGATGTCAGGGGAAGGTTCTTTACCCAGAGAGTGGTCGGGGCATGGAATGCCTTGCCTGGGGAAGTTGTTGAGTCAGAAACTTTAGGGACTTTCAAACGGCTTTTAGATAGGTATATGGATAAAGGAGAATGATGGGGTATAGATTAAATTGTCCTTGACAGAGGACAAAGGATCGGCACAACATCGTGGGCCGAAGGGCCTGTTCTGTGCTATATTTTCTATGTTCTATGTTCTATGAATGCAAGGAGGTTTCAAGGGGATTTGGACAAGGTAAGGGAATGGGCAAGAACATGGCAGATGGAATATAATGTGAGTAAGTGTGAAGTTCTCCACTTTGGTAGAAAAAGCAGAAAGACAGAGTATTTGTTAAATGGTGAGAGGTTGGGAAGTGTCGATGTTCAAAGTGACCTGGATTTCTTTTTTATTCATTCATGGGTTGTGGGTGTCACTGGCGAGACCAGCATGTATTGCCCATCCCTAATTGCCCTTGAGAAGTTGGTGGTGAGCTGCCTTCTTGAACCGCTGCAGTCCATGTGGGGTAGGTACACCCACAGTGCTGTTAGGGAGTTCCAGAATTTTGACCCAGCAACTGTGAAGGAATGGCAATATACTTCCAAGTCAGGATGGCGTGTGGCTTGGGGGAGAACTTGCAGCTGGCGGTGTTCCCATGCATTTGCTGCCCTTGTCGTTCTAGGTGGTAGAGGTTGCGGGTTTGGAAGGTTTTGTCGAAGGAGCCTTGGTGTGTTTCTGCCATGCATCTTGTAGATGGTACACACTGGTGCTGCTGTGCGTCAGTGATGGAGGGAGTGAATGTTTGTGAATGGGGTGCCAATCAAGTGGGCTGCTTTGTCCTGGATGGTGTTGAGCTTCTTGAGTGTTGTTGGAGCTGCACCCATCCAGGCAAATGGAGAATATTCCATCACACTCCTGACTTGTGCCTAAGAGATGGTGGACAGGCTTTTGGGAGTCAGGAGATGAGTTACTCGCCACAGGATTCCTAGCCTCTGACCTGCTCTTTTAGCCACGGTATTTATATGGCTACTCCAGTTCAATTTCTGGCCAGTGGTAGCCCCTAGTCTGTTGATAGTGGGGGATTCAGTGATAGTACTACCATTGAATCTCATGGGGAGATGGTTAGATTCTCTCTTGTTGGAGATGGATGTCCTTGTTCATGAGCTACTGGAAGCTAGTATGCAGGTGCAGCAAGCAATTAAGAAGGCAAATTGTATGTTGGCTTCATTGAAAGGGGATTTGAGTACCTGAGTAAAGATGTATTGCTTCAATTGTATAATGACTTGGTGAGACCACACCGAGAATATTCTGTACAATTGTGGTTTCTTTATCTCGGGAAGTATATACTTGTGTTACGACCAGGTGAGAAAGGTGTCTCGGGGTCTGTTAATTTCTTCACCTGGTCTTATTGTAACAGGGCTTAATTTTTAAACACATTGTGTTTTGAGCTCCCCCTTTGTGAATCCTTGTTCACAGCTTTCCAATTATAAGGCAAAGTAATGAGCAAAAACAGGCTTTCTTTGGTTTAAAGAAGAAAACCGATATTTATTAAACTTACATAAACTCTAATACGGTTCACCCATACGGATATACGACGTGCCCACGCTAGCATGCATACGCGATACACACATGCAAATAAGGACAGAAAAGAGAAGAAATTGTTAGATGAAAGGTTTGAGGCAGTCTCTAACGTTTTATTTTACTCTGCTGCATGCTCACTTGATTGTAGTTAGTCTTGCTGTTCGTTGGGGCCTAGTGTTCTTCTTAAACCTTGTTCACGTAGGAGACTTTTCTCTCTTTGAGCTTCATCTGTTTTCACAAGATTCAGTTCCGTGGGGAAGAGATGGAGGCAGGCAGGAGGGAGGTCTTATCAGTCCAGGAGAAAAGTGCTTTCTGATTTCAAGTACTGTTTTCTCCAATTTAAAAACTCTCAGTTCAAACCTCTGGAATAGCCAGTTAGTCATGTGACTAAAACTGGTCTGACCATTTCTTCTGTGCATTGGGGAAGCAACAACTGGGTCCCCATTGTTTCAACACTGTCTGTTACTATGCAAATGTCTTTCCAGTCTGGGGCTTGCAATTTTTAAGTTTTAATGTTCATGCGGTGAAATAATGTGTCCCTCAGTCTTGGCAGGTGGGGGTTTGCCTGACACTTGTCATAGAGGGAGTGCAACAGATGTTCACCAGACTAATCCCCTGGGATGGAAGATGATGAGAGACTGCAGAAACTGGCCCTGTATTCTCTAGAGTTTCAAAGAATGACAGATGATCTAATTGAAACTTACAAAATTCTTCCTGGGTCTGACAGGGTCGATATGGATAGAAGGTTTCTTCTGGCTAGTGAGTTTAGAACAAGAGGACACAGTCTCAAAATAAGGGCCGGGCATTTGAGACTTAGATGAGCAGGAATGTCTTTACTTGGTGTGGCAAATCCGTGGAATTCTCTACCCCAGAGGGCTGTGGAGGCTCAATCATTGAACATATTCAAGACAGAAGTTGATAGATTTCCGAATACTAATGAGATCAAGGGATATGGAGATAGTGGCGAAAAATGGCGTAGAGGTAGATGATCAGCCACGAGCTATTTGAATGGTAGAGCAGGCCGATGGGCCGAATGGCCTACTGCCCCTATTTCCTATGATGCTATAAATCCCAATAATATACATCAGACGTTAGACCGAGCTACACATTACATAACAGTCCAATAATCCCACAAAGTTTAAGACTGAATGATACAGTATCAAATCGATTATGACAAACTGAAGGACTTGGAGCTTGCATACCAGCCCACCGAAGTTATATTTTCATTCACGATCGTTTTCACAGAGCTAAATATTGAATACCAATCCACAACTTGCACAGGACTACCAAATAAAACCTACAGTTGTAAAATACAGTTAATTCATATTTTAAATTAAACACAAGACAAACATAGATTGATACATTGAGAGTAGGGAGCAGCGAGAGTGGAATGGAGCATAAAGACCCCAGAGAGTGACAGCGAGAGACAGATCGAGTTCGGGTTCAAGTTCGCTCAAAGAGCGGGAAACAGCGAGAGTGGAGCGGACAAGAGTCCAGGCCGCCGTAGTGTGAAAACAAAGTGAATAGTGACATCACAGGAAAGCTGCAAGGTGATTGGTTGTGAGCAAATGCTGTTTCGGAGAATCAGTAAATCGTTAGTACACCACTGTTGGGGTGGATGTGCAAATAGCTGGGTTTTCGTTTCTCAACAACTGGCAGACTTAAAAAAAAAGTATCAATAATAAGGAACAAGTGAGTAGCCGGTGAGTATGTTTTTTTCAGTAAGGTTTATTTTAACTAGTGAACTGTATTGATTTTTATTAGGATTTATCAGTACTAGTAAGGTTTTATTCATAATTCTAAGGTGTTGTAGAATTTGTCAGGCTTTATTTTAGCAGCAGCAAAGGGTCAACTAATACATAAAGGAATGGCAGGGGTGCTTCAATCTCGAGCGTGCACCTCCTGTGCTATGTGGGAGCTCCCAGATGCTTCCCGTATCCTGGAGAACCATTTGTGCCAGGAAGTGATGTCAACTTTGGCAGCTTGAGCTCTGGGTTTTGGAACTTGAGCGGTAACTGGCGACACTGTGCTGCATTGGTGAGGATGAGAGCTACATCTATGTGTGGAGCCAGAGGAAATGGCGAGGTACTAAATGAGTACTTTGCATCAGTATTCACCAAAGAGAAGGACTTGGTGGATGATGAGTATAGGGAAGGGAGTGTAGATAGTCTGGGTCATGTCGTTATCAAAAAGGAGGAGGTGTTGGGCATCTTGCAAAGCATTAAGGTAGATAAGTCCCCTGGGCCTGATGGGATCTCCCCCAGAATACTGAGGGAGGCAAGGGAAGAAATAGCTGGGGCCTTGACAGAAATCTTTGTATCCTCATTGGATACAGGTGAGGTCCCAGAAGACTGGAGAATAGCCAATGGTGTTCCTTTGTTTAAAAAGGGTAGCAAGGATAATCCAGGAAATTATAGGCCGGTCAGCCTTAATTCAGTGGTAGGGAAATTATTGGAGCGGATTCTTCGGGATAGGATTTACTCCCATTTGGAAACAAATGGATTTCTTAGCGAGAGGCAGCATAGTGTTCCCTAACTTGATCGAGTTTTTTGAGGAAGTGATGAAGATGATTGATGAAGGAAGGGCAGTAGATGTTGTCTATATGGACTTCAGTAAAGCCTTTGACGAGGTCCCTCATGGCAGACTAGTACAAAAAGTGAAGTCACACGGGATCAGAGGTGAGCTGGCAAGATTGATACAGAACTGGCTCGGTCATAGAAGACAGAGGGTAGCAGTGGAAGGGTGCTTTTCTGAATGGAGGGCTGTGACTAGCGGTGTTCCGCAGGGATCAGTGCTGGGACCATTGCTGTTTGTAGTATAGATAAATGATTTTGAGGAAAATGTAGCTGGTCTGATTAATAAGTTTGCGGATGACACAAAGGTTGGTGGAGTTGCGGATAGTGATGAGGATTGTCAGAGGATACAGCAGGATATAGATCGGTTGGAGACTTCGGCGAAGAAATGGCAGATGGAGCTTAATCCGGACAAATGTGAGGTAATGCATTTTGGAAGATCTAATACTGGTGGGAAGGATACAATAAATGGCAAAACCCTTAGGAGTATTGACAGGCAGAGAGATCTGGGCGTACAGATCCACAGGTCACAGAAAGAGGCAACGCAGGTGGATAAGGTAGTCAAGAAGGCATATGGCATGCTTGCCTTCATCGGTCGGGGCATAGAGTATAAAAATTGGCAAGTCATGCTGCAGCTGTACAGAACTTTAGTTAGGCCACACTTAGAATATTGCGTGCAATTCTGGTCGCCACACTACCAGAGGGACATGGAGGCTTTGGAGAGGGTACAGAAGAGGTTTACCAGGATGTTGCCTGGTCTGGAGGGCATTAGCTATGAGCAGAGGTTGGATAAACTCGGATTGTTTTCACTGGAACGACGGAGGTGGAGGGGCGACATGGTAGAGGCTTACAAAGTTATGAGTGGCATGGACAGAATGAAGAGTCAGAAGCTTTTTCACACGGTGGCAGAGTCAGTTACGAGGGGACATAGGTTTAAGGTGCAAGGGCAAAGTTTAGAGGGGATGTGCAAGGCAAGTTCTTTACATAGAAGGTTGTGAGTGCCTGGAACTTGCTGCCTGGGGAGGTGGTGGAAGCAGGTACGATAGCAACGTTTCAGAGGCATCTTGACAAATACGTGAACAGGATGGGAATAGAGGGATATGGTCCCTGGAAGTGCAGAAGGTTTTAGTTTAGACAGGCATCAAGATGGGCGCAGGCTTGGAGGGCCGAATGGCCTGTTCCTGTGCTGCACTGTTCTTTGTTCTTTCTACATAGATAACACGTTTATAGATGTGGTCACCCCACAGCTTAAGAGTATGCAGGGAGAGAGGGAATGGGTGACCACCAGGCAGTCAAAAGGAATCAGGCAGGTCGTGCAGGACACCCCGAGTGCGTCTCAATCTCCAGCAGGTATTCAGTTCTGAATACAGAGGACAATGATGCTTCAACTGGGGAGTGCAGCCAGAGCCAAGTCCATGGCGCCATGGGTGACTCAGCTGCAAAGGGGAGTACAGGGAAGACTGGAAAAGCCATAGTGATAGGTGATTCAATCGTCAAGGGAACGATCAGGTGTTTCGGTGGCCACAGACGTGAATCCAGGAATGGAGTGTAGGCTCCCTGGTGCCAGGGTCAAGGATGTCATTGAGCAGCTACAGAGCATTCTGAAGGGGGAGGGTGAACAGCCAGCAGGGGTAGTCCACATCAGAACCAACAACATAGGTAGATATAAGGATGTTGTGCTGCATTCAGAAAATAGGGAGCAAGGTAAGAAATTAGCAAGCAGGACATCAAAAGTAATAATCTCCGGATTACTCCCAGTGCCACGTGCAAGTGAGTACAGGAATAGATGGATAAGACAGATGAATGTACAGGAATAGATGGATAAGACAGATGAACGTGTGGCTGGAAAGATGGTGCAGGAGGGAGGACTTTAGATTCTTGGGACAGGTTGGATGGGTTGCACCTGAACCGAGCCGGGACGGAGTTCCTTGCAGGATGTTTTGCTAGTGCTGTTGGGGAGGGTTTAAACTAGTTTGGCAGGGAGATGGGGACCGGAAGGTAGAGTCAGATGGGACAAAATCGGAAATGAAAATGGAAGGCAGAAAATTAATGCAGTTTGGAAGAGAGAGGAAACACTGATTCGGAAATTCAAAACAAAAAATGTTGGCACTGCTCAAGGATATCTAAATCAATGCAAGGAGTATAGCAAATGAAGCAGATGAGCTCAGGGCACAGTTAGACACAAGGCAGTATGATATCATAGCTATTACAGAAACATGGCTTAAGGAGGGACAGGCATGGCAGCTCAATTTTCCTGGTTACAGGGTTTTCAGACGTGAGAGAGAAGGGGATAAAAAAGGAGGGGGAGTGGCAATTTTGGTCAAAGAAACTATTAAAGCTGTCAGGAGAGATGATATGTTGGAAGGTTTATCAAATGAGACCGTATAGATTGAGCTGAGGAACAAAAAAGAGGCAATCACACGACTGGGAGTGTACTATAGACCCCTAAACAGTCAGAGGGAGATGGAAGAGCAGATATGTAGGCAAATATCTGAGAAGTGCAAGAACAATAGGGCAGGAACAGTAGGGGATTTGAACCACCCCAACATTAACTGGGCTACTTTTCGTGTAGAGGGAATTGAGGGAGCAGAATTCTTGAGGTGTATTCAGGAGTACTTTTTTAGCCAATATGTAGCAAGTCCAACAAGAGAGAGTGAAGTTTTAGACTCAGTTTTAGGAAATGAAGAGGGCAGGTGGAAGGAGTGGCAGTGGGAGAGCATTTTGGTGGTAGTGATCATAATTCAGTCAGTTTTAATATAATTATGGAAAGGACAAGGACAGAACAGGAGTTAGAGTTCTCAATTGGGGCAAGGCCAACTTTACTAAGCTGAGGAGTGATTTACCGAAAGTGGACTGGAAACAGGTACTTGAAGGTAAATCAGTGTCAGAGCAGTGGGAAGAATTCAAAGGGGAGATTCAAGGGGTTCAGAGTCAACATGTTCCCACAAAGAAAAAGGGTGGGAAGGCCAAATCTAGAGCCCCATGGATGTCAAGGAGTTTACGGGTATAATAAGGTAGTAAAGGAAAGTTTATGCCCAACACAGAGAACTGAATACTACAGAAAGCCAAGAGGAGTACAGAATGTGGAGGGGGGAAATCAACATTGAAATTAGGAAAGTTAAGCGACAGCATTAAAGAATATTGGCAATCAAAATTATGGTGAACCCAAAGATGTTTTATCAATTCATTGAGAGTAAAAGGATAAATAAGGAAAGAGTAGGGCACAGAAAAGACCAAAAAGGTAACCTATGTGTCGAGCAGAAGAAGCTGGCATTGTTCTGAATAAATGCTTTGCATCTGTCTTCACAAAAGAGGGGGAAGAAGCATATATTGTAGATACGGAAGAGGGGTGTGAAGTATGGATGTGATCAACAGAGGGAGAGAGGACATATTAATGGGATTAGTGGATATGAAAGTGGATAAATCACGAGCGCCGGATGGAATGCACCTCAGGCTGTTAAAAAGAAGCAAGAGAGGAAATAGCAGAAGAGCTGATCATCATTTTCCAGACCTCACTGGATACAGGTGTGGTGATGGAGGATTGGAGGACTGCTAACGTTGTACCTTTGTTTAAAAAGGGAGTGAGGGAGACCAAATAATTACAGGCCAGTCAGTCTAACATCAGTCGTGGGCAAATTATTGGAATCTATTCTGAGAGACAGGATAAAATGTTACTTCGACAGGCACAGATTAATCAAGGATAGTCAGCATGGATTTGTTAAGGGAAGATCTTGTCTAACCAACTTGATCGAAATTTTGAAGAATTAAGAAGGAAGATAGATGAGGGTAGTGCAGTTGATGTAGTCTACATGGATGTAAAGGTAGGAGGTATGAGTTTGCAGATGGCACAAATATTGGCTGTGTGGTAAATAGCAAGGAGGATAGCTGTAGGCTGCAGGAAGATATTCATGGTCTGGTCAGATGGACAGAAAAATGGCAAATAGAATTCAATTCAGAAGTGTGAGTTGATGCATTTGGGGAGGTCAAACAAGGCAAAGGAGTACACAATTAATGGGAGAATACTGAGAGGTGTAGAGGAAGTGAGGGACCTTGGAGTAAATGTCCACAGATCCCTGAAGGTAGCAGGACAGGTCGATAAGGTGGTAAGAAGGCATATGGAATCCTTTCCTTTATTAGCCGATGTATAGATTTAAGAGCAGGGAGGTTATGCTGGAACTGCATAAATCATTGGTCAGGCCACAACGAATACTGTATGCAGTTCTGATCACCTCATTACAGAAAGGATGTAATTGCACTCGAGAGGGTACAGAGGAGATTCACGAGGATGTTGCCGGGATTGGAAAAATGCAGCTATGAGGAAAGACTGGATAGGCTGGGGCTGTTCTCCTTGGCACAGAGAAGGCTGAGGGGAAATCTCATTGAAACATACAAAATTTTGAGGTGCCTGGATAGAGTTGAAGTGAAGGGCCTATTTACCTTAGCAGAGAGGTCAGTGACTACGGGAAATAGATTTAAAGTGATTGGTAGAAAGATTACGGGGGAGATGAGGAAAAGTTTTTTTCAGCCAGAGGGTGGTGGGGGTCTGGAACTCACTGCCTCAATTCATTCAAAAGAAGTCTGGATATACACTTCAAGTGCTGTAATCTGCAGGGCTACAGACCAAATGCTGGAAGGTGGAATTAGAACGGGTGGAAATTTTTTCATCTGGCACAGACACGATGGGCCAAGTGGCCTCTTTCTGTGCCTTCACCTTTCTTTGATTCTATGATACTATAATTACCCAGCTGTTGTAATGGAAATTGAACTTGTTTCTCTGGACCATTAGTGGAGACTTCAGGATTACTCGTCCTGTAATGTCACCACAAAACCACCATACCGCTGTACGAGATTTTTTACTGGTTTGTTCTGTGGATTTCAATCTACACAAATGGAATTGATAATCTATTTCACACTGATAATGTTTGAGATGTTTTTGGCTGGTAAATAATGTGTATCTCAGTCGACTGTATTTTTAAATTCCGCAGTCTGGGTGAGTTCAGGCATCTAATTTACATCATAGTTTGCACTTTCTGTCAGCATTACTTAATCTAATACTGTTTTATTTTTGGACTGGCCATGTTTAGATCAATCTACACTCATGGAATTGATACTGTATTTCAGTTTGATATTGTCTGAGTTTTTAGAATGGGATATAATATTTAGATCAATCTACACTAATGGAATTGATTCTGTATCTTTCCATTTCACAGTGTGGGTGAGTTCTGAACTGGTATCTAATTTGTGTCTCGGGTTACAATATCTTTCAGCACCTTAGAACTTTCACTGAAATGAATGTTGAACTTGTATGTAACTTGTATCTCAGGGGACACTATGGGGATGTTTAAACATCCTTTATCATGAATGGATGCGAGCTTTGAGTATGGTATTTAATTTAAATCTCAGGGTACAGCATTACATGAGATTCTGTGCCATTCAATCAATACTGTGTGCCAATTCTATCTGATATTTAATTGATAGCTAAGTCTGCATTATATTTAGATTGACACATTGTATTTCAATCTGTTAATGAGGGTGACTTTGACCTGGGATTGAGGTATCTGACTGTCAATGGGACTGAATTGGGGTGAAATGGAAACAACTTATTTCTCTCCTGCTTTGTTTGATTGTTGGATTGAAAATGTGTCTCTGGAACTTGGAATCAATGTGAGCCTGACTACTTCTGCAGTCTGAGACGAGGGAACTGATTAACTGTCGATACCTCTGTACTCTGAGTGATAATGTACCTACTGTGTGTGAGAGGAGCTGGCTGCACTGTTCCTTGTGCCTCGAGTGCAGCAACCATCACATTCATCACAATATCTTCAAGTATTTGCCTGCATGAAGAAAAAATATGTCTTACCTCAAAAACAGCGGAGGTGCAAAATAACAAAGAGGTGACTTTAATTTTGCAATTAATAATCATTAAAAACACCCACAAATGAAAACCAGTGTCAGTATCTGTCTCCACTGAAGTACTGAAGCTCCCAGCTCCTGCATCACAAGTATTCTGGGCAGTTCCATCGAGACAAAACACTGCACTGGGATCGTCCCAACTTCTCTATGCTCTACACATATTTCCAGCCACCCTGCTTCATATGCACAAATAAAGAAAAATAAAGCCCCATATGTATATCCCTCAATTCCTTTCTTCCCATACAGTTGTTCCACCTCCCCTTAAATGCATCAATACTATTCGCCTCGACCTCTCCCTGTGGTTGCAAATTCCAGATTCTAACCAATCACTACATAAATACCTTTTTCATGAATTCCTCATTGGTTTTATGAATGTCGATTTTATATTTTTGGCTCTTGTTTCAGACACCACCACAAGTGGAAACATGTCTCCGTGTATTCTATAAAAGCCCTTCACTATTTCCTCACTTTTTTCATTTGTCAGTGTGATGTCGGCATCACTGGCTATGCCAGCATTTATTGCCCATTCCAAATTGCCCTTGTCAAAGTGGTGGTGAGCTGCCTTCTTAAGCCGCTGCAGTCCTTGAGCTGCAGGAATTCCAGCAGTGCTGTTTGGAAAGGAGTTCCAGGATTTTTACCCAGCGACAGTGAAGGAATGGTGATATAGTTCCAGGTCAGGATGGTGTGTGGCTTGGAGGGGAACTTGCAGGTGGTAGTTTTCCCATGCATCTGCTGCCCTTGTCGGTGGTCGAGGTTCTGGGTTTGGAAGGTACTGTCGAAGAAGCCTTGGTGTGATGCTGCAGTGCATCTTTTAGCTGGTACGCACTGCTGCCACTGTGCATCAGTGGTGAATGGAGTGAATATTGAAGGTGGTGGATGTGGGCAATCAAATAGGCTACTTGAGTGTTGTTGGAGCTGCACTCATCCAGGCAAGTGGGCAGTATTCCATCACACTCCTGACTTGTGTCTTGTGAATGGTGGACGGATGTGGGGAAACAGGAGGTAAGTTACTCGCCGCAGAATTCCTAGCCTCTGACCTGCTCTTGCAGTCACAGCATTTATATGGCTGGTCCAGTTCAGTTTCTGGTCAATGGTAACCAATGGTCAATGTTAATGGTGGGGGATTCAGTGATGGTAATGCCATTGAACATCAAGGGGAGATGATTAGATTCTCTCTTGTTTGAGATGGTCATTGCCTGGCACTTATCTGATGCCAATGTTACTTGCCACTTATCAACCCAAGCCTGGATGTTGTGCAGGTCTTGCTGCATCTGGACATGGGCTGCTTCAGTATCTGAGGAGTCATGAATGGTGCTGAACATTGTGCAATCATCAGAAAACATCCACACTTCTGGCCTTGTGATGGAGGGAAGGTCGTTGATGAAGCTGCTGCAGATGGTTGAGCCGAGAACACCACTCTGAGGAATTCCAGCTGTAATGTCCGGAGACTGAGATGATTGACCTGAACAACAACAGCCATCTTCCTTCGTGCTAGGTATGACTGCAAACAGCAGAGCATTTTGCCCCGATTTCTATTTACACTGGTTTTGCTAGGGCTGCCTTGTTGCCATACATGTCAAAGGCTGCCTTGATGTCAAGGGCAGTCACTCCCACCTCACAATGCAATGTTTCTTTAACTCTAAAATAAATGCAAAAGTCTGCAGATGCTGGAAATCTGAAATAAACAAAAATGCTGGAAATACTCAGCAGTTCAGGCAGCATTTGTGGAGGGAGAAACACAATTAACATTTCAGGTCTGTGTCCTTTCATTTTACAATATGCTTTATGTCCTGGCAGATAACAGTGCATTCAGTTTGTAGTAATGGAATTAATACTGTATCCTCCAGTCTGACCACTTGTGATATTTGTGGAGTTGTGTGTAACATGTAGCTCAGTCTGCAGTCTGGTTACATTATTGAGATTAATTCTGTACTTCACAATCAGGTACTGTTTGTCCGTTCTATCTGACATTGAATTTGTAGTTCAGGCTGCTGTCCTGCGCACTCCAGCTCCAGCTCCGGAAGTCAGGAACAGTGATGTCTTTGAGGAGGGACCGAGGGGAAAGACACCAACAGCAGAGGACAACCCAAGCCTTGCTGCCTACAAGACCCGCCCCCCACCCGCCGATGTCACCCCAGTGGAACAAAACCCTCATGAATAACCATGAGGGGTTTCTGGGCTCAACGAATGTGAAACAGCTTGCGTACACTATGGGTATGCAGGAACATACTCAAGGACTGGGACTAGCAAGGACACCTGGTGTGGTAAGCAACACCCAACTTTATAGTGGATATAAAGATTGCTTCGATTAACATGCATTGTGTTAAATCCACCACGTGATGTGTTTCAACCTTGGATGACTTCGCAAAGGTCAAAGCCGGCGTACTGTTTTGTCAGGAGTGTGGAATCCTGCACCGCAGCACATACAGGCAATGGTCACGATGGTGATCCCATGGGACATCGATCTGGTCCAGGGGAAATGATTCCTGTTCCTCCGGCCTGGGGATTCTGCTGCGGGGAGGCAATTTAACCATCTCTGAAGTTAAGATGCTGGTGGGCGGTCGCCTTCTCGTAGCAGATGTAATGTACAACAATGCTCCGCTCCATTTAAGCAACGTATATGCCCCGGTCGAATACAGTGAGCGGCTGACCATCCTCCAGCAACTCACACTGCTGCTGGTGACATCCAGGCCGATCATTCTTGGAGGTGACTTCAACTGCATCATTGATGCAGCTGGACAATCTGGCAGTGACGACAGAAAACTGGACGCTACGCCCAGATTCTTAAAAAATGCCAAACTGCACAATGTCTTCAGCAAACCTGCAGACAGAGAGCAGCGTAGATACACCTGGTCAAGATCGGACGGGTCTGCCCGTTCCAGGATTGACTTCCTGTATGTGTCCCCTGTTTTCACGGTCAGATCCACCGACGTCAAGCCGGTGTTCTTCTCCAGCCACTGCCTCTTACTGGCTGACTGTCACTTACAGGATGACCAGCGGGTTGGCAGGGGGACATGGAAGCTCAATGCTACACTACTAACCTCAGAGAACATTGAGCAACTCAAAAGAGATTGAAAAAGTTGGAGAACAGTGAGACCCTCCTTGAGTATCCGGTGCACTGGTGGGAAGTGATCAAGGTGAATATCAAGAGGTTCTTTATCTCCAAAGGTGTTCAGAGGGCGAGAGAGAGACAAAGGGAAATGTCCCAACTCCCGAAAAGTATGCAAAATCTGCTACGGCTGCAGTCGATGGGGGTCGAGGTCAAGGAGGATCTCCAAGAGGTGTAGAGCCAGCAGGCCTCGCTCTTTGCCACGGAGGCCTCCAAGATCATCTTCCGGTCCAGAGTCCGCTCCATTGAGCAGGATGAGACGTGCTCGCGTTTCTTCTTCCAAAAGGTACACAGAGAGAGCTCTGTGATCAGCAGCCTGAAGGAAGAGGATGGCTCGGTCACAACTTCACACTCCGACATACTAAGGATCAGCAAATCCTTGAATGCTGGGCTGTAAGACGTGAAGTCTATGGACAGCACGTCCTCCCAGTCCTTCCTGTCATCTATCACAGAGGTCTGAGATGACAGCATGCAGGAGAATCTGGACAAACCGCTAACTCTGGACAAGCTGACAAAGGCCATCAAGTCTTTTGAGACGAAGAAAACTCCCGGAAGCGACGGCTTACCAGTTGAGTTGTATTCGGCCCTGTGGTACTGGGTCAGCCCAGACCTGCTGGAAGTGTACGAGAGTATGCTCCTGGCCGGCAGCATGTCAGAATCCATGAGGAAAGGCATCATCACCCTCATCTACAAGCAGAAGGGGGAGAGGGCAGAAATCAGAAATTGGCGGCCCATCTCACTGCTTAATGTAGACTACAAGGTTCTGTCCAAAGTCATCGCCAGTCGAGTCAAGTCTGCTCTGGAGTTGGTGATTCACCCTGACCAGACCTGTACTGTACCCAGCAGGAAGATCTCTGATAGTGTCGTGCTACTTAGGGATACGATCGCCTATGTACGGGTCAGGCGGGTGGACACCTGCCTCATCAGCCTGGACCAGGAGAAGGCTTTTGACAGGATATCGCACACATACATGATGGATATGCTCTCCAAAATGGGGTTTGAGGAGGGAATCTGCAATTGGATCAAACTGCTCTCCACAAACATCAGTAGTACAGTCCAAAACATTGGGTGGGAATCAGAAAGTTTCCAGTCAAATCTGGAGTCAGACAGGGCTGTCCTCTTTCCCCTGCCTTGTGTGTTTGCTGTATCGAACCCTTTGCTGAGTCTATTTGGAAGGATGCGGGCATAAGAGGGGTGACAATCCCAGGCAGCGGAGTCACTCAGGTCAAAGCCTCCCTGTACATGGATGATGTTGCTGTAGTCTGATCGGATCCGCTGTCCATTCACAGACTGATGAGCATCTGCGACCAGTTCGAACTGGATTCGGGAGCCACTGTTAAGCATGGCAAGAGCGAGGCCATGTTCCTTGGAAACTGGGCTGACCGATCCTTTGTCCCCTTCACCGTCAGGTCAGACTACCTGAAGGTGCTGGGGATATGGTTTGTAAGGGCCGGGACGCGCACCAAAACCTGGGAGGAGCGAGTAGCCAGGGTACAACATAAACTGAGCAAGTGGGAGCAGCGATCTCTCTCTATTATGGGTAAGAACCTGGTCATCATGTGCAAGGTGCTCACGTTGTTGCTGTAAGTGGCACAGGTCTAGCCCATACCCCACTCCTGCGCTGTGGCGATCACCCGAGCCAATTCCCGCTTTATCTGAAGACACAAAATGGACAGGGTCCAGAGGGACACGATGTTCAAACCTCTGGATAAAGGCGAAAAAATGTACTCAACATCGCCCTCAACCTGATGGCCGCCTTAGTATGTGGCTGCATCAAGCTGTGCGGAGAGCCCCAGTATGCAAACAGCAACTGTCACTATGTGCTGAGGTTCTATCTGACCCCGGTGTTGCGAAGGATGGATCTGGTCACATTGCCACGGAACGCTCCATCCAGTTGGACTGTGCGTTCGTGGAAATGTTTGTGTGGAAAAACACCTTTGACCACCAATCCATCAGGCAGTGGTCTGCACGGAATGTCCTCAAGTATATTTTTGGAAAAGAAAAGTCTGGAAGAGGAAAGACCGGCGGGAAAGCTCGGTCCAAGGCCAAGTCTCGCTCCTCCTGGGCTGGACTGCAGTTCCCGGTGGGCCGTGTTCACAGGCTCCTGAGAAAGGGCAACTATGCTGAGCATGTGGGTGTCGGAGCCCCGGTCTATCTGGCTGCTGTGCTCGAATATCTGACCGCTGAAATCCTCGAGTTGGCCAGTAACGCGGCCCAGGACAACAGGAAGACCCGCAACATCCTCAGACACCTACAGCTGGCTGTCCAGAATGACGAGGAGCTCACCAATCTGCTGGGAGGGGTGACCATCACTCAGGGCTGGGTGCTGCCTAATATCTAGGCCATGCTGCTGCCCAAGAAAACCAGCGCTCCGGGCACCAAAACCAAGGCAATCTGCCAGGATTTTATCAAATACCCAAAGGTTCTTTTCAGAGCCACCCACAGTATCATTCTTGTAAATCTCCTCTGTACTCTCTACACAGCAATTATGTCATTTCTGTAATGTGATGACCAGAACTGTACGCAATACTCCAGCTGTGGCCAAACCACCGTTTTAAACAGTTCTCGCATTACATCCCTGCTTTTGTCGACCAAGAAAGGAAAGCATTCCATATGCCTTCTTCACCACTCTATCTACCTATCCTGTCACTTTCAGGGACCTGTGGACATGCGCTCCAAAGTCTCTCACTTCCTCTACCCATCTCAGTATCTTCCCGTTTATTGTGTATTCCCTTGCTTTGTTTGCCCTTCCCAAATGCATTACCTCACACTTCTCCAGATTGAATTCCATTTGCCACTTTTCCGCCCACTTAATTAATCCATTCATATCATTCTGAAGTCCACAGCCATCCTCCTCACTATTAATTACACGGCCAATTTTTGTGTCATCAGCAAATTTCCCAATCATAGCTCCCACATTTAATTCCAAATAATTAATTTTTTTTGAAGAGATACAGCACTGAAAGAGGCCCTTCTGCCCACCGAGTCTGTGCCGACCACAAACCATCCATGTTATCCTAATCCTACACTAATTCCATATTCCTACCACATCCCCACCTGCCCCTATATTTCCCTACCACCTACCGAAACTAGGGACAATTTATAATGGCCAATTAACCTAACAACCAGCAAGTCTTTGGCATGTGGGAGGAAACTGGAGCACCCGGAGGAAACACACGCAGACACAGGGAGAACTTGCATACTCCACACAGGCAGTACCCAGAATTGAACCAGGGTCGCTGGAGCTGTGAGGCTGCAGTGCTAACCACTGCGCCACTGTGCTGCCCGTGTGGTAATATACACCACAAACAGCAAGGGACCCAACACTGAGACCTGTGGAACGCCACGAAAAACCGCTTTCCATTTGCAAAAACATCCGTTGACTACTATCCTTTGTTTGCTGTCACTGAGTCAATTTTGGATCCAACCTGCCACATTCCCCTGTATCCCATGGGCTTTCATTTTATTGACCAGACTGCCATGTGGGACCTTAGCAAATGCCTTACTAAAATCCATGTAAACCACATCCACCGCACTATCCTCATCAATATTCCTTGTTACTTCCTCAAAAAACTCAATAAAGTTAGTGAGACATGACCTTCCCTTATCAAATCCATGCTGACTATCCCTGATTAATCCGTGCCTTTCTAAGTGGTAGTTTATCCTGTCCCTCAGAATTGATTCGAATAATTTACCCACCACTGAGGTCAGACTTACCACATCCTTTTAAAATAATAGTACAACGTTCGCAGAGCTCCAATCCTCCGGCACCTCCCCCATATCCAGTGAGGATTTGAAGATGATCCTCAGCGCATCCACTATTTACTCCCTGGCTTCCTTTAACAACCTCAGATGCAAACCATCCGGCCCTGGTGATTTATTCATTTTGAAGGATGTCAGACTCTCTAGTACTTCCACTCGCATTATGCTTATCGTATCTAATATTTCACACTCCTCTTCTTTTACTACAATGTCTGCATCATCCCTCTCCTTTGTGAAGGCAGAGACAAAAAACTCATTAAGAACCCCGCCCATATCTTCTGGATCCACACAGAAGTTCCCTTGTACATCTCTGATAGGCCATACCCTTTCCTTAGTTATCCTCTTGCTCTTAATGGACTGATAAAACATCTTTGGGTTTCCTTCAAGTAGTTGTATCCAGTCCACATCCACCAAATCACCTCTCAGTTTTGTAAAATTTGCCTTCCCCCAATTTAGAACTTTTACTTTTCGAGCTGCCCTGCCATTACTTAGCTTTACAAACTCATTATTGCTCGTGTAATAAGTGTAATAAGTAGAATAATTTACCAGTTACTCACCGATCAGCTTCTTCCCCTATACCATGGAGGCTGAAAAGGCAGAAGAGACCAAAGAGCACCTCCTTCCCCCAGTCAGTGAAGTCCCTCACACATCAACTCACAGCTTTACACTCTGTCCAAACAGCACTTTCTAATTAGTAATTATTCATAAATTACACTAACTAAAACATTAGTGACCTGACCAATTACAAGGTAGCTATTTGAGGGTTTTTAAACAAAGAGCTTTTTTCCCTATCCCAAAGGCTCTTTTCAGATCCACCCACAGTATCTGAAAGGGTTGATTACTGTCTGAAGTCTGCTGTACCCACACCTCTGTCTATCCCTCTTCATCTAGAACAACCAGCATCATCTTCCATTCCTTTCACCATCATGTGTTTAACTCGCTTCTCCTTATAGACAGTCAGATATCAATGTAATAATGAAATGATCTGTGTCAGTGCTGGCCATTTCCCTGTCCTGATTTCAGACCCTACTCTGGACACTTGTTTCCCATTCCAGGACCTTCTTGTATTAATATTCAGCACCACCTGTCAGTCAGAAACTTGTCTCAATGAACCGATCCTTTTACTGAACTTCCAACTGCTGCTGTCTATTTCTCGAGGGAAAGAGCTGCTCACTGGATAAGGATGTGAGGGGAATGTAACCCGGCTGCTGGTGAGACGGTCCCGTCTTCTTAATCAAAATTTTACTACAGTGATTCCCAGATTCCCAGCTGGTCTGTTGAGGATTTTGTTTTCACAGAAATATCTTGTTAAATACAAATCTGATTCCAACATGTCAGTAACAGGACAGAATGGGAACCTTTTAAAAGGATGAAGCAACTATTTCAGTGGCTTCTCACTGTCCCCCTGAAGCCTGTGTGAAGGGGAATTACCAATAGTCTGTAATTTATTACTTCCACACCGAGTTTGAGTTATTTGTCGCGTGAAAGATTGCTGAACGGAGTCTTTTACTGTCAGTTACGGATGAGAAGTTGACAAAAATTGGCAAAATAAAGCTGTTCATAAAATAGCACCAGCAATTTGAGTCGGTAAAAGCAAAATTGTGTTTTAAAAGTTTATTTAAACCGCTATGGGAAAATAGATTTTTATGTACTTTTCCAGTCGATCACTTCTTTTCCAAAGTGAAATTGGCGGCTTTCACAAATTCAAATATTCTGCCAGGTTGACAGGTTCAACCAATGATTTTTTATATTTTGTGCTTCGAGATTCTCTGATTGAATCATTCATGTAAGCTAATGGCTGTGTGGCCTAATGGATAAGGCGTCTGACTTCGATATATTCTATGATGTTATCAGAAGATTGCAGGTTCGAGTCCTGCCACGGTCATTTTGACCCGCAAGGATTTGGGGATTGAGTCGGGGACTGAACAGATTGGAAACCCGACATGGACTCAATGGGGCGAATGGCCTCCTCATGTGCTGTCACTGACTTTATGAGAAGAGGGTGACCAATCAGAAGTGGGCTGGGGTTCCAGCGGGTTCAAACTGCAGGAATTCCTGGTCCCTGAATGACTGAGCTGAAACTGCTCAGTTTCACTGCAGGAAACACCGTCTCGGGGGAAATAACATCACAAATAATTCCATTTGACTAATTATTCAATTATAAAACAATGTGAAGGTGTGATGTTACTTTTCACTGTGAGGGGAGAATCCGCCATCTGGGTAAATCAGCAACTTTATAACATCGTCTGTACGTTTAGAAAAGAAACGATGAAAACTCTCCCCATAACCCTGGTGTGGTGGAAAGGCTCAATTCAGAGATTGGAATATAACGAGAGCAGAACATAAATCATTAACTGATATTTCCGGCATAAAACACACCCCAGCTCCCGTTCCCATGTCACTGCTGTCCCTATGAGGCGGTGGGTGACTCTGAAAAGAGACTTTGTTTTGTGTTTCTGCAGGAAAACCACAAAGATCCTCCCAGGCAGTGAAACGCATCTTCCCAGAATCTCCATACCAGATTGAAACAGAAAACACAAAGACAGTGAGAAAGTTCCAGAGAGTTACTGAGCATTAAAACCAATGAAATAACCCAATTCTAGAGAGATGTTGGTGCAGTTTTTTCAGAGCGATTGTGGGTGGCTCTTAAAAGAGCCGTTGTGTTTCGAGTGTTTTCACTACATGGTGGAGTTTTACTTGGAGTTGATGTACTTGGTCACTCACTTTGTCCCTTCTCACATTCCGAGCGCTTTGTTGGGTGGAAATATTTATTCAGGCAGTTTCAACAACTCAGAGCCGACATTGAGTCAGAAACCAGAAATGGGATTACGGGACACAGACAAGGAATTTATGCTGGACCTTTAGAAATCTCACTGGTTATAGGCCTCAGTTAGAGCGTTGTGTATAATTCCATGCTCCACACTTTAGCAGGAATGTCAAGGCCTCAGAGAGGGTGCAGAGGAGATTTACTGGAATGGTATCAGAAATGCAGGAATTCAGCTAATGTGGAAAGAATAGGGGTCTGGGGTGTGTGAAGCTGGGGTCCTTCTTCTTAGAGCAGAATGGCAGTTAATAGTTGTGTTCAACATTGTGAAGAGTTTTTATAAGAATAAAGAAGTTTGACTGCAATTAGACAGAGCCTTGGTGAGATCACACATTATGGGCGGCACAGTGGCGCAGTGGTTAGCACCGCAGCCTCACAGCTCCAGCAACCCGGGTTCAATTCTGGGTACTGCCCAGGTGTAGTTTGCAAGTTCTCCCTGTGTCTGTGTGGGTTTTCTCCAGGTGCTCCGGTTTCTTCCCACAAGCCAAAAGACTTGTTGGTAGGTAAATTGGCCATGATAAATTGTCCCTGGTTTAGGTAGGTGGGAGGGAAATATAGGGTCGGTGGGGATGTGGTAGGAATATGGGATTAGTGTAGGATTAGTATAAATGGGTGGTTGTTGGTCGGCACAGACTCGGTGGGCCGAAGGGCCTTTTTCAGTGCTGTATCTCTCTGTGACTCTAGAGATGTGGATGCTCGTTGGGTATATCCAAGAGAGAGATCGATAGGTTTTTGGAGACTAAGGGAATCAAGGGATCTGTGCCAGTGTGGTAAGATGGAGTTGATGTAGGAAATCAGCTGCGATCTTATTGAATGGCAGAGCTATTTCCATGGGCCGAATGGCCCACTCCTATTTTTTATGTAACGTTCCATTCCTCTCAGGGAATATTTTATTTTCAAAAAGAGAAATACTGCACACACTGGAAATCTGAATAATAACAGAAGATTCTGGAAACACTCAGCAGTTCCAGCAATATCTGTGGAGAGAGGAAGGTAGGAGCAATGTTTCAGGTCTATAGAAGGGTCACAGAACTGGACCACTAACCCGAGCTTCTCTTCTCCACAGTTGTTTCCGGACTGGCTGAGTGTTTTCAGTATTTTAGGCTTTTTCTTTCTGTATTTCATCCTTTTCTCACTTGACTATTTGCTGTGAAACTTTCAGCGTTGTGCTCAATTCTTTGTGTCGTTGTGTTGCCTTTATTTGAAGTAATGTAAATAGTTTCCTGAAATGAATTTGCCAAATGGTTGGGCAAATTGTTCCAACCAGTTTTTGAGCAAGTTCACCACATGCACAGTGAAGGATTCCTTCACATTTGCGAAGACCATACAGGACTTGCATATCGATAGCAATGCCGTGTCCATGTGTCATTTGACATTGCTAGCCCATTCACCAATGTACCACTTCAGGAAGCCATAGATATTTGCAATGCAGTGCTATATCATGGTGATCTATACCCGTCACCATTGTGTGAATCTGTATTCATTGAACTTATGAACTCGGCAACTTGCACAGTTGAGTTCAGTTTTATTGACACCATGCATTGCTGGTGTTGCCATGGGATCCCCTCTAGGCCCAGCTCTCACAAACATCTTTGTTGGATTCCATGACAAAACTGTTTTTAAGGGAATGACACCTAACCTCCGACCGCTTGCATATTTCCAAAAGTAGATGATACGTTTGCTAAATTTGAATCCGCATCTGCATGAAATAATTTCCTTGCACGTCTTCATGGGCTCCATCCTACACTCAGATTCACCTTTGGAATGGAGCAGTCAAATGAGCTCCCTTTCCTTGATGTACTAGTTGAGAAATCTGCTAAGGGGTTTTCTACCACAGTCTACCGCAAACCTACCTTCACTGGTCAATACACGCGTTGGGATTATTACAGTTCCACGCGCTATAAAATTGGTCTTATCGACAACGTCATAAATAGGGCTGAGCCATTTGCTCACCATGCAAGCTTGATGCTGAAATAGGGCGAATCAAAGACATCCTGCATTACAATGGCTACACTGATAAGATCATTTCTCACTGTATATCACACAAACTTATAAATGGGCTGAAGGACGTCATTTTGAGCCCTGAAAAGTGCCCAGTCTCCCTCAAATTACCCTGGAAGGGTAATATATCCCCAGTATTTGAGTAACAGGTGAAGCGAGCTGTTTCCTGCTGTTACTATGCAGGAGCAACAAGTGTGGTGTTCGCCACTAACAGGATGCTGCTGTCAAGCAAAAGAGACATCCTGCCTATCACACAAATAAGTAACGTGATATATGAATTTCAATACCAGTGTGATGCTAGGTTTCTAGACCGTACATCCCAAAACTGGCGGATTGTATCAAATAACATGTCCCTTCCGCTGTTCGCAATGGGCCCAACCCAACCAACCCGTGCTTGCAAAACTCAAAACACAGTATCCAACATGAGATGTGATTCCACAATAGGACAACATTTGCTAAATAATTCTCAGTGTGCTAAGAATTACACTGACAACCGATTTAAGACTGTCAGTAGGGCTCGCAGTGTGGTGCACTGGTGTGTACTGTAAGCTACATATATTAATACACAGGGCCCTGTTCTTTGCAGACAGAAAGAACATGCACACATGTTGTGCCAGTTTCAGCTAAACAAAATAAGTGACAGCCATTCACTGGCTCATTCCACAGGGCAATGCCGTGACCAATCAGAGTCAAGCTGCCTGGTTTAAATTTCAGACAAAGCTGGGCAGTTATCTGTCAGTTACCATAAACTGATGCATTCTGAATGGCAATGCCTCGACCAATCAGAGTTCACTTGCCAACCAATCAGCACTCTCTTCTCATACAGAAGAAAGTTGTTGTTTTCCCTTAAATTGGTATTCTTGTGGATTGCCCTGCTGAGTGCAAGACGAAAACAACTGGCTACCAAAGTTTGGACAACATGTCACTATTTTCACGAAATGATTACTTTTATTTTCAATATAAAAATATAAAGCAATGTGAGTGTAACATTTACAGACAAATTCTATTACCTCACATTGCCTGATTCTTTCACACTGACAGACTATGTGAACTACTGTCCCGATTTTGCAGTTCTCACTTCCAGTTAGCAAATGTCAGCAATCTGTGATACAGTGCAGTTTACAGACCAGACCGTCAATCACAACATGCAATAATTGTTCAGCTTATGTTGGACTGGTGGGATTTATAAATACTAGGAATTGAGATGAGCTGTTATTGTATTTAATTATTTGTTTCATGGGATGTGGACGTCGCCAGCCAGGCCAGCATTTATTGTCCATCCCTAATTGCCCATGAGAAGGTGGTGATGAGCTTCCTTCTTGAACCACTGCAGTCCATGTGGGGTAGGTACACCCACAGTGCTATTAGGAAGGGAGTTCCAGGATTTTTACCCAGCGACAGTGAAGGAAGGAATAGCGATATAGTTCCAAGTCAAGATGATGTGTAGCTTGGAGGAGAACTTTCAGGTGGTGGTATTCCCATGCATCTGCTGCCCTTGTCCTTCTAGGCAGTAGAGGATGCAGGTTTGGAAGGTGCTGCCTGACTAGCCTTGGTGCATTGTTGCAGTGCATCTTGTAGATGGTACACACTGCTGCCACTGTACGTCAGTGGTGAAGGGAGTGAATGTTGTGGACGGAGTGCCAATCAAGCGTGTTGCTTTGTCCTGGATGGTGTCGAGCTTCTTGAATGTTGTTGGAGCTGCACCCATCCGGGCAAGTGGATAGTATTCCATCACACTCCAGACTTGTGCCTTGTAAATGGTGGACAGGCTTGGGGAGTCAGGAGGTGAGTTACTCACCGCATGATTCCTACCCTCTGACCAGCTCATGTAGTCACACTATTTATAAGGCTACTCCAGTTCAGTTTCTGGTCAATGGGAACCCCCAGGAAGTTGATAGTGGGGGATTCAGCGATCGTAATGCCGTTGAATGTCAATGGGAGATCGTTAGATTCTCTCTTGTTCGAGATGGTCATTGCCTGGCACTTGTGTGGCGCGAATGTGACTTGCCACTTATCAGCCCAAGCCTGGATATTGTCCAGGTCTTGCTGCATTTCTACATGGACTGCTTCACTATCTGAGGAGTCGCGAATGGTGCTAAATTTTGCAATCATCAGTGAACATCCCCACTTCTGACCTTATGATTGAAGGAAGGTCACTGATGAAGTAGTGAAGAAGGTTGGGCCGAGGATACTACCCTGAGGAACTCCAGCAGTAATGTCCTGGAGCTGAGATGATTGACCTCCAACAATCACAACCATTTTCCTTTGTGCTAGGTACGATTCCAACCAGTGCAGAGTTTTCCTCTTGATTCCCATTGACTCCAGTTTTGCTCTGGCTCCTTGATGCCATACTCAGTCAAATGCTACCTTGATGTCAAGGGCAGACACTCTCACCTCACCTCTTGAGTTCAGCTCTTTTGTCCTTGTTTGAACCAAGGCTGTAATGAGGTCAGGAGCTGAATGGCCCTGGCGGAACCCAACTGAGCGTCACTGAACAGGTTATTGCAAAGCAAGTGCCCCGTCGATGACATCTTCCATCACGATACTGATGATTGAGAGTAGACTGATTTGGCAGCAATTGGCTGGGTTGGAATTGTCCTGCTATTTGTGTACAGGACATACCTGGGCAATTTTCCACATTGCCGGGTAGATGCCAGTATTGTACCTGTACTGGAACAGCTTGGCTAGGGGCGCGGCACGTTCTGGAGCACAGGTCTTCAGTACTATTGCTGGAATATTGTCAGGGCACGTAGCCTTTGCTGTATCCAGTGCCTTCAGTCGTTTCTTGATATCACATTGAGTGAATCGAATTGGCTGAAGACTGGCATCTGTGATGCTGGGGACTTCAGAAGGAGGCCGAGATGGATCATCAACCCAGCACTTCTGGCTGCAGATTGTTTCAAATTCTTCATCCCTATCTTTTGCACTGATGTGCTGGGCTCCCCCATCATTGAGGTTGGGGATATTTGTGGAGCCACCTCCTCCTGTTGGTTGTTTAATTGTCCACCACCATTCATCATTGGATGTGGCAGGGTGTAGATCTGATCCATTGGTTGTGGGATCACTTAGCCCTGTCTATTGCATGCTGCTTCTGCTGTTTGGCATGAAAGTAGTCCTGGGCTGTAGCTTCATCAGGCTGATGCCTCATTTCAAGGTATGCCTGGTGCTGCTCCTGGCATGCCCTCCTGCACTCTTCATTGAATTAGGGTTGATCCCCCAGCTTGTTGGTAATGTTAGAGTGGGGGAATATTCCGGGCCATGAGGTTATAGAATGTGGTTGACTACAATTCTGCTGCTGCTAATGGTCCACAGCACCTCATGGATGCCCAGTTATACATTGCTGGTTCTGTTCAAAATCTATCCCATTTAGCACAGTCCTAGTGGCACACAACACGATAGAGGGTATCCTCAATGTGAAGACGGGACTTCATCTCCACAAGGACTGTGCAGTGGTCACTCCTACCAATACTGTCATGGACTGATGCATCTGCGGCAGGCAGATTGGTGACGATGAGTTCAAGTATGTTTTTCCCTCTTGTTCGTTCCCTCACCACCTCCCGCAGACCCAATCGAGCAGCTATGTCCGTTAGGACTCGGCCAGCATGGTCAGTAGTGGTGCTACCGAGCCACTCATGGTGATAGACATTGAAATCCCCCAGCCAGACTACATTCTGGACCCTTGCCACCCTCAGTGCTCCCTCCAAGTGGTGTTCATCAGTCTTTCGCTGTCTCTTGCTGGTTTGCTCAGTACCGTTCTCTGTCTGTTCCTTTCTGAGTCCTGATAATATCTTCCTGGTTTTCTGTGTGTCTTTCTCTGCCTGCCTCATTGTCGGTGCTGTTACTCCGTGTCCTTGTGTCATTGCGCAGTGAGGGTGAGTCCGTCAGCATGTGTGTTGCTGAGTCCGGGATTCTTGAGAAATCCGACGACAATCCTATTTTTATCAAAACATTGGGGAAATGAACATATTTCACTAACGGGCAGCCAAAATTTAAAACAGCAGTTAGCAGAGTGGCGCAGTGGAAGCGTGCTGGGCTCATAACCCAGAGGTCAATGGATCGAAACCATTTTCTGCTATTTATGCTTCGTAATAATGCAAACTGTTCACTTTCAAAACATCAAGTATTTCCCCAGAATAACAAGATGCTTCCAAAGGCACTCCATTGCAATCAGCTTCTTCCTTCCAGTGAACACATCAATCAGTAACAAATCACATTTGCTCACACGAACACAAGCTGCAAACACGGACCAGCCGAGTCTCTCCCACTTTGTCAACCCCTTCCTGCAGAGCCTCCTCTCCACCACCAGATGGTGATGTTGGCCACAATAAAACCAGGACAAATGGTCACAGTGAGGAGACGGTCAGTCACAGAAAATAAAACAATAACAGGGAAAACCTTTGCACAACAACAGGGGACATCTTTACACAACAGAAAACATATTTACACACCAGGAAATACCTTTAGACAACAGGGAGAACACAATCATACAAATGCCTTGTTTCTCCGTCTCAGTCTCGTTGTCTCTCTCTCTGTCCCTCAGTTTTGCTTCCTCACTGTCTATTGGTTTTCTGTGTGTTTTTCTCTCTGTCCCGTTGTCGATGGTGTTACTCAGCGTCCTTGTAACATTGTGTAGCCAGGCTGAGCCTCCCAACACCTGTATTGCTGTAATAAAAACAGAAAATGCTGGAAATGCTCAGTACGTCTGGCAGCATCTGTGGAGAAAGAAACAGTTAACAGTTCAGATCTGTTTCCTTAGCTCACATTAACTTTGTTCTCTCTCCACAGATGCCGCCAGACCTGCTGACTATTTCAAGCATTATCTGTTTATGTTTCAGATTTCCAGCATCCACAGTATTTTGCTTTTGTACGTGTGTTGCTATGTCTGGGACTGTTTGAGTGCAATGCTATTGCTTTATAAACAGCGTTGAAACAAACATTTATCTCGCTAACACACAGCACTAATACACAGCTGGATATAAACAGCAGCCTGCAGCAGAGGGCGCAGTGGAAGTTTATTAACACAAATAATTCACCAACACTATATTTACTGCTATCCCCAATCACACCACGCTTCGTCTTAACATGTTTTACTCTTTATTTGCATCAACATCTTCCTTCCAGTAAACACTTCAATTTGGAACACAGCTTCCAAATCACCTTTATTCACAAACCCGAACACACACCAGCCCAGACTTTCCCCTTCCTGTCAACCCATTCCTGCATCACTGCCTCTCCACCAACAGTTGTTGCTAGAATTATACAATCATAGAATGGCGACAGCACAGAAGGAGGCCATTCAGCCTGTCGAACCCGTGCTGGCTCTCTGTTAGAGCTCTAAAGTAAAAGCAAAATACTGCGGATGCTGGAAATCTGAAACAAAAACAAGAAATGCTGGATTCACTCAGCAGGTCTGGCAGCATCTGTGGAAGGGTCACTGACCCGAAACGTTAACTCTGCTTCTCTTTCCACAGATACTGCCAGACCTGCTGAGTGAATCCAGCATTTCTTGTTTTTGTCTCTGTTAGAGCAACTCACCTCATTTCACTCCCCAGTCAGTTCAATTTTGGAGGTGGGAAAACTTCTCGAAAGAATAATTCGGGACAAAATTAATAGTCCCATGGACAAATGTGGGTTAATTCAAGAAAGCCAGCATGGATTTCTTAAGGGAAAATCATGTTTAACTGTCCTGCTGGAGATTTTGATGAGGTAACAGAGAGGGTTGATGAGGGCAATGCTGTTGATGTGGTCTACATGGACTTTCAAAAGGTCTGGCAGCATCTGAAAGGTCACTGACCTGAAACGTTAACTTTGCTTCTCTCTGTACAGATGCTGCCTGACCTGCTGAGTATTTCCAGCATTTCTTGTTTTCATTATGGCACAGAGTTCCCTTTTCAAACTTACAGAATTAACCACAATAGTGTACTCTGAGATTCAAGTTAAATATCAGCCCAATATCTACACACATTATGAGTTTATAAGTTTCAGTATTAATTCCCATAGTGCATCCTGACATATACATTAGATATAACATAACATAAGAACAGAAGAAATAGGAGCAGGAGTAGGCCATTCGGCCCCTCAAGCCTGCCCTGCCATTCAGTAAGATCATGGCTGATCTGCCCCAGACCTCAACTCCTCTTTCATGCCAGCTCTTCATAGACCTCAACTCTCCAATATTTCAAAGATCTATTTGCATCCTCTTTAAATACTTTCAGTGATTTAGCCTCCAATACTGACTCTTCCTGGTTTTCTGTGTGTCTTTCTCTGTCTGTTCCCTTCTGGGTCCGAATGATCTCTACCCGGTTTTCTGTGTGTCTTTCTCTGCCTGCCTCATTGTCGGTGCTGTTACTCTGTGTCCTTGTGTCATTGGGCAGTGAGGGTGAGTCCGTCAGCACGTGTGTTGCTGAGTCCGGGATTCTTGAGAAATCCGACTCCAATCCTATTTTTATAAAAACATTGGGGAAATGAACATATTTCACGAACAGGCAGCTAAAATTTAAACCAGCAGTTTGCAGAGTGGCGCAGCGGAAGCGTGCTGGGTCGATGGATCGAAACCATTCTCTGCTATTTATGTTTGGTCGGAAGACAAACAATTCACTTTCAAAACATCAAGTGTTTCCCCATAATAACAAGATGCGCTCGATTGCGATCAGCTTTTTCCTTCTCGTGAACACATCAATCAGTAACAACTCACTTTTGCTCACACGAACACAAGCTGCAAACACGGACCAGCCGAGTCTCTCCCACTTTGTCAACCCCCTTCCTGCAGAGCCTCCTCTCCACCACCAGATGGTGATGTTGGCCACAATAAAACCAGGACAAATGGTCACAGTGAGGAGACGGTCAGCAACAGAAAATAAAACAATAACAGGGAAAACCTTTGCACAACAACAGGAGACATCTTTACACAACAGAAAACATATTTACACAACAGGAAATACCGTTACACAACAGGGAGTACACAATCATACAAATGCCTTGTTTCTCCATCTCAGTTTCGTTGTCTGTCTCTCTCTCTCCGTTCCTCACTTTTATTTCCTCACAGTCTATTAGTTTTCTGTGTGTTTTTCTCTCTGTCCCGTTGTCGATGGTGTCACTCAGCGTCCTTGTAACATTGCGTAGCCAGGCTGAGCCTCCCAACACCTGTGTTAGAGAACATAGAACATAGAACAGTACAGCACAGTACATGCCCTTCGGCCCACGATGTTGTGCCGAACCTTTAACCTACTCTAAGATCAAAACTACCGACATACCTTTCATTCTACTATCATCCATGTACCTATCCAAGAGACGCTTAAATGTCCCTAATGTATCTGCTTCTACTACCACCGCTGGCAGTGCATTCCACGCACCCACCACTCTCTGTGTAAAGAACCTACCTCTGACATCTCCCTGAAACCTTCCTCCATCACCTTAAAATTATGCCCCCTGGTGATAGCCCTTTCCACCCTGGGAAAAAGTCTCTGGCTATCCACTCTATCTATGCCTATCATCATCTTGTACCCCTCTATCAAGTCACCTCTCATCCTTCTTCGTTCCAATGGGAAAAGCCCCAGCACCCTCAACCTTTCTTCGTAAGACATGCCCTCCAGTCCAGACAGCATCCTGATAAATCTCCTCTGCACCCTCTCTAAAGCTTCCACATCCTTCCTATAATGAGACGACCAGAACTGAAAACAATATTCCAAGTGTGGTCTAACCAGGGCTTTATAGAGCTGCAGCATAACCTCGCGGCTCTTAAACTCAATCCCCCTGTTAATGAAAGCCAACACACCATACGCCTTCTTAACAACCCTATCAAACTTGGGTGGCAACTTTGAGCGATCTATGGACATGGGCCCCAAGATCCCTCTGTTCCTCCACACTACCAAGAATCCTGTCTTTTAGCCTGTATTCTGCATTCAAATTCGACCTTCCAAAATGAATCACTTCACACTTTTCCAGGTTGAACTCCATCTGACACTGCTCAGCCCAGCTCTGCACCCTGTCAATGTCCCGTTGCAACCTACAACAGCCTTCGACACTATCCACAACTCCAGCAACCTTCGTGTCATCGGCAAACTTGCTAACCCAGACTTCCACTTCCTCATCCAAGTCATTTATAAAAATCACAAAGCGCAGTGGTCCCAGAACAGATCCCTGCGGAACACCACTGGTCACCGAGCTCCAGGCTGAATACTTTCCATCTACTACCACCCTCTGTCTTCTATGGGCCAGCCAATTCTGTATCCAGACAGCCAACTTTCCCTGCATCCCATGCCTCCTTACTTTCTGAATGAGCCTACCATGGGGAACCTTATCAAACTCCTTGCTAAAATCCATATACACCACATCCACTGCTCTTCCTTCATCGATGTGTTTTGTCACATCTTCAAAGAATTCAATAAGTCTTGTGAGGCATGACCTGCCCCTCACAAAGCCATGCTGACTGTCTCTAATCAAACTATGCTTTTCCAACTAATCATAAATCCTGTCTCTCAGAATCCTCTCCAATAATTTGCCCACTACCGACATAAGACTGACTGGTCTATAATTCCCAGGGTTATCCCTATTCCCTTTCTTGAACAAGGGAATAACATTTGCCACCCTCCAATCATCTGGTACTACTCCAGTGGACAGTGAGGACGCAAAGAACATCGGCAAAGGCGCGGCAATCTCTTCCCTCGCTTCCCGTAATATCCTTGGGTATATCCCGGCTGGCCCCAGGGACTTATCTGTCCTCATGTCTTTCAAAATTTCCAGCACATCCTCCCTCTTAACATCAACCTGTTCGAGCATATCAGCCTGTTCCACGCTGTCCTCACAAACGTCCAGGTCCCTCTCACTAGTGAATACTGAAGCAAAGTATTCATTTAGGACCTCCCCTACCTCCTCCGACTCCAGGCACAAGTTCCCTCCACTATCCCTGATCGGCCCTACCCTCAGTCTGGCCATCCTCTTGTTCCTCACATAAGTGTAGAACGCATTGGGATTTTCCTTAATCCTCCCCGCCAAGACTTTTTCATGTCCCCTTCTAGCTCTCCTAAGTCCATTCTTCAGTTCCTTCCTGGCTACCTTGTAACCCTCTGGAGCCCTGTCTGATCCTTGCTTCCTCAACCTTAAGTAAGCTTCCTTCTTCCTCTTGACTAGCTGTTCCACATTTCTTGTCATCCAAGGTTCCTTCACCCTACCATCCCTTCCTTGCCTCATCGGGACAAACCTATCCAGCAGTCGCAGCAAGTGCTCCCTAAACAACCTCCACATTTCTGTCGTGCATTTCCCTGAGAACATCTGTTCCCAATTTATGCACCCCAGTTCCTGCCTAATAGCATTGTAATTCCCCCTCCCCCAATTAAATATTTTCCCATCCCGTCCGCTCCTGTCCCTCTCCATGACTACAGTAAAGGTCAGGGAGTTGTGATCACTATCACCGAAATGTTCTCCCACCGAGAGATCTGCCACCTGGCCTGGTTCGTTGCCAAGCACCAAATCCAACATAGCCTCCCCTCTAGTCGGCTTATCTACATATTGAGTCAGGAAACCTTCCTGGACACACCTGACAAAAACTGCTCCATCCAAACTATTTGCACGAAGGAGGTTCCAATCAATATTAGGGAAGTTGAAGTCACCCATGACAACAACCCTGTTACTTCTGCACCTTTCCAAAATCTGCCTCCCAATCTGTTCCTCCGTGTCTCTGTTGCTATTGGGGGGTCTATAGAAAACTCCCAATAAAGTGACTGCTCCTTTCCTGTTTCTGACTTCCACCCATAATGACTCAGTAGACAAACCCTCCTCGATGACCTCCCTTTCTGCAGCTGTGATACTATCCCTGATTAACAATGCAACTCCCCCACTTCTTTTACCTCCCTCCCTATTCCTTTTGAAACATCCAAACCCGGGAACATCCAACATCCATTCCTGCCCCTGTGATCTCCAAGTGTCCGTAATGGCCACAATATCGTAGCTCGAAGTACTGATCCATGCTCTAAGTTCATCACCCTTATTCCTGACACTTCTTGCATTAAAATAGACACACTTCAACCCATCATACTGGCTGAAACTTTGCCCTGTCAACTGTCTAACCTTCCTCACAGACTCTCTGCACTCTGTATCTGCCTGTTCAACAGCTACCCCATCCACTGATCCGTAGCTCCGGTTCCCATACCTCTGCCAAACTAGTTTAAACCCTCCCGAAGAGCTGTAGCAAACCTCCCGCCCAGGATTTTGGTGTCCCTCCAGTTCAGATGCAACCCGTCCTTCTTGTCCAGGTCCCACCTTCCCCAGAAGGTATCCCAATGATCCACATAACTGAAGCCCTCCCTCCTACACCAGCTCTGTAGCCACGTGTTCAGCTGCACTCGCTCTCTGTTTCTAGCCTCACTAGCACGTGGCACCGGTATCAATCCTGAGATTACTACTCTGCTCGTCTTGCCTTTTAGCTTCCAACCGAACTCCTATATTCGCTTTTCAGGTCCTCATCCCTTTTCCCAGCTATGTCATATGTACCACGACTTCTGGCTGCTCCCCCTCCCCTTTAAGAATCCGAAAGACTCGATCTGAGACATCCCTGACCCTGGCACCCAGGAGGCAACATACCATCCGGGAGTCTCGTTCGTGACCACAGAATCTCCTGTCTGTTCCTCTAACCATTGAATCTCCTATCACTATCGCTCTCCTATTCTCCACCCTTCCCTTCTGAGCCGCAGAGCCAGGCTCAGTGCCAGAGACCTGGCCGCTGTGGCTTTCCCCTGGTAGGTCCCCCCCCCCACAACCGTATACAAAACGGTATACTTATTCTTGAGGGGAACGGCCACAGGGGATCCCTGCACTGTGTGCCTATTCACTTTCCCTCCCCTGACGGTCACCCAGCAACCTTTATCCTGTGACTTAGGTGTCAGGACTTCCCTGTAACTGCTCTCTATCATCCCCTCTGCCTCCCGCATGATCCGAAGTTCATCCAGCTCCAGCTCCCGTTCCCTAACGCGGTCTGTGAGGAGCTGGAGTTGGGTGCACTTCTCACAGGTGAAGTCAGCAGGGACACAAGTGGTGACCCTTACCTCCCACATCCTGCAAGAGGAGTATGCAACTGCCCTAGCTTCCATCCCCTCTGCTCCAAATTGACGACAGAGAATAAAAAAATATAAAGGAAAACCTTACCTTACCAAACCCTCCACACAAGAGTCCTTTTTTTTGGTTGGAGGAGGAGGATGAGTGGGAGACACGACACGTGTAGTGTTTCGGGTTTAGCCACTGCCCGAATATATAAGTTCACTTACCCAGCAGTCCCCGTGTCCGCGTCCGCCGAATCGTCAGGTAAGTACTTTATAGTGAAACGTACCTTCCCGGCTGCCCCCTGGCTCGCACTATCACCGCTACTGCTGATCAAAGGTGTTGCTGTAATAAAAACAGAAAATGCTGGAAATGCTCAGTAGGTCTGGCAGCATCTGTGCAGAGAGAAACAGTTAACAGTTCAGGTCTGTTTCCTTCGCTCACATTAACTTTGTTTCTTTCTCCACAGATGCTGCCAGACCTGCTGACTATTTCAAGCATTTTCTGTTTATGTTTCAGATTTCCAGCATCTGCAGTATTTTGCTTTTGTACGTGTGTTGCTATGTCTGGGACTGTTTGAGTGCAATGCTATTGCTTCATAAACAGCGTTGAAACAAACATTTATCTAGTGAACACACAGCACTAATACACAGCTGGAAAAAACAGCAGCCTGCAGCAGAGGGTGCAGTGGAAGTTTATTAACACAAATAATTCACCAACAATATATTTACTGCGATCCTCAATCACACCACCCTTCATCTTAACACGTTTTATTCTTCATTGACATCAACTTCTTGCTTCCAATAAACACTTCAATTTGGAACACAGCTTCCAAATCACCTTTATTCACAAACCCGAACACAAGCTGCAAATGCTGCAAACACACACCAGCCCAGACTTTCCCCTTTCTGTCAACCCATTCCTGCATCACTGCCTCTCCACCAACAGTTGCTGCTAGAATCATACAATCATAGAATGGCTAAAGCACAGAAGGAGGCTATTCGGCCTGACGAACCCATGCTGGCTCTCTGCTAAAGCAACTCACCTCGTCTCACTCCCCAGTCAGTTCAATGTCGGTGGTGGGAAAACTTCTCGAAAGAATAATTCGGGACAAAATTAATAGTCCCATGGACAAATGTGGGTTAATTCAGGAAAGACAGCATGGATTTCTTCAGGGAAAATCATGTTTAACTGTCCTGCGGGAGTTTTTTGATGAGGTAACAGCGAGGGATGATGAGGGCAATGCTGTTGATGTGGTCTACATGGACTTTCAAAAGGTCTGGCAGCATCTGAATGGTCACTGACCTGAAACATTAACTTTGTTTCTCTCTCCACAGATGTTGCCAGACCTGCTGAGTATTTCCAGCACTTTTTGTTTACATTTCAGATTTCTAGCATCTGCAGTATTTTGCTTTTATTGACTTTCAAAAGGAGTTTGATACAATGCAACACAACAGACTTGTGAACAAAGTTATAACTCATGGAATAAAAGGGACAGTAGTAACATGGACATGGAATTGGCTGAGTGACAGGAAACAAAGAGTAGTGATCAATGGATGTTCTTCGGGCGAGAGGAAGGTTTGTTGTGGAGTTCCCCAGGAGTCAGTGTTGGGACCCTTGCCTTTCCTGATATATATTAATGACCTAAACCTTGGTGTACAGGGCAGAATTTCAAAGTTTATGGATGATACGAAAATTGGAAGCATTGTGAATTTGTAGTAACAATTCTGTGATTCTGTGATTCCAATATTCAAGTCATTTATATATATGGTGGTCCTGACACTGACACTTGTGGACATCACTGTTCACCATCTTCCATTCTGAAAAACAACTAAATACCACAACTCGCTTTTCTTGATATTTCATACATTTTTTAATCTAAGCAGATACTGACCCTCCTATTCCAGGAGCCTGAGTTTTGTTACCCAGCCTTTTATGTGGTAGTTTGTCAAACGCTTTCTTAAAATCCATATAGACAACATCCATTGCTTTCCCTTCATCAACCATTCTGTTACTTCATCAAAAAAATCAGTTATTTATTAATAGATGCAGTACTGAAACAGGCCCTTCGGCCCATCAAGTCTGTGCCGACCAACAACCACCCATTTATACTAATCTGACATTAATCCCATATTCCCTATCACAGCCCCACCATTCTTCTCCCACCTCCCTGCACTGGGGGCAATTTACAACGGCCAATTTACCTATCAATCTGCAAGTCTTTGGCTGTGCGAAGAAACCCACGCAGTCACAGGGAGAACTCAAACTGCGCACAGGGACTGAACACGGGTCGCTGGAGCTGTGAGGCTGCGGTGCTGAACACTGATCGCCCAAAATGACCGTGGCAGGATTCGAACCAACAATCTTCTGATAACCTTGTTAAATACACCGAAGTCAGACGCCTTATCCATTAGGCCACAAGGCCAATAGCGAAGAAGTAAAAAGGTGCTGAACCTCTCAGTTTTCGGTCTACCCAAACCAAGTTCAAGGCCTGAAAAATGAACCGATTGCCTCATTCGTTCTGTGAATAATACAATGATTTCATAGACAAAGGTTTGAAACATTCCTGCCCATAAATCTTGATAACAGAGAGTGTGTGGATCTCCTGACTCAGAATGTTTCATGGATACAGTCCTCAGATCCGACAAGGAACCCCTGAACATCCACAGTAAAGACAGTGTGGATGAGGAAATGTAAGAGCTGGGAGCTGAAACTCAGGGACGGCCGAGCTCTCCTGTCATTGAGCTTGTGTGTCTGCTCTGCTCGCCGCACTTCCGGCTCTACTTTGTTTCCAATGAAAAGATGAAAAGGGCCGTTCGGTTTTCCTCTCACTGACAGCGTGTTTCACTCGGGTTAATATAACCCGGGACTTTTGCTGCTGAAATGAATTCTGCAAGGTCCCAGCAAACACACCGGCTCCCTCCTTTCTCCCCTCTTTCTATTGGATTGTTTTACCAGGAGGGGCTCAATAATAACAAACCCCCTGCAGGGAATGACCGCAAATTGAGCATCCAAATGGGGCAAGTGGGCAGCTTTCTGGGTTCTAGGTTCCCCCTACACCGCCCCTCCCTCCCTCCAGTCCAAGCCCCTCTTCATTTTCTTTGGGACTTTGATGAGGGTGAAATGGGGAAAGTTCCCATTGATGTTTGAATGCTGAATTGCTGCAAAGATCGGCGCACGCGCGACATAACCCCGCCCCCCAGTGGGACGTCACAATGAGGAGTGGAGCGCATGCGCATCCTTCCCCAACCCAGTCTGTGAGGCCATTCACTCAATCAGGGGAAGATGCTTTAAATCAGCTGCGAATGGAGACTTCCCGGGCCCGGGGGAAGGGAACAAACAGCATCTGCTTCCAGCAGCCACTGCTTTGGGAGCGTGTCCGCAGATGTGCTCAGAGATTAGCATTGAGTGGTGGGAAGTTGAGGGGGAGTCGGGGAGTGTTTGAAACAGACACTGTGGAGCAGGAGCTGCTCCTGGAACATGGAGTGAGCCGGGGACACGGGGAAGGGAGAGTTCATTCTCGGACAGTGTCTGTACAGGCTCAGGGAGACACAATGGGAAGAAATCACTATTGAAAATCACTGACAATTTCACCACCCAAAGGAGAGGGAATTTTCCTGCTTTAGTTCCAGTCTCTCACTGTTTGTTGGATTGTGAACAGTGGGGGGAAAATAGCTGCAAAATAACGATGTGGACAGTTAGACAAAGAACATATATTGCAGATAACAGGTGAGAAGTGTGAAAGGCACATTTTAAATAGTGGCTGCAGGTTTTTTCGTTGAAATAGAAATGTGACAGTGTGAAGGTCACTGCTCTATCGGACAGTCCCAGTCATTGAGCAGTTCAGGGCTTGTGTTGTTTCTGAATGTCACAAACTTCTTGTAAAACCACTGCAAACACCTGGTAAACAGAAGCTGAATACTGCAGTGCTGCAGTGGAGTCAGACACTGACACTGTTTGTGTTCCTGGTTTTCATTTCGCGATTGTTCATAATGATTATAATTGGGACGATTACATTGATCGTTTTTGTATCTTCTACCTCATCAATTCTTTCATTCCTGCAGGAAAATACATGAAGGAACCTGACTGGATGTGGTGATTCTTGGACACAAAGAAAAGTGCAGCGAGCTCGTTCCAACACACAGTCGGTACAGGATCACTCCCAAAGCACAGAGATACTGCCAGCTCATCAGTTCCACTGGAACAAATAAAAGTAGTCAGACAGACACTGATCCCAAAATCGAGAGACACATTTTCAATCCAACAGTCAAACAACAGCAGGACAGACAGAAGTTGTTTCCATTTCACTCCAATTCAGTACAGCTGACAGGTTGATACATCAATCACAGTATAAAAACAAACTCACTATCAGATCTAAATAAAGTCTGTCACCATGGTTACATTTTAAATATAAAACTTGAAACAGAACAGACACAATTTACCTCATTGAAAGGTACAGAATGAATGCAAGGAGGCTTCAAGGGGATTTGGACAGGGTAAGTGAATGGGCAAGAACATGGCAGATGGAATATAATGTAAATAAGTGTGAAGTTCTCCACTTTGGTAGAATAAACAGAAAGACAGAGTATTTCTTAAATGGTGAGAGGTTGAGAAGTGTCGATGTCCAAAGGGACCTGGGTGTCCTTGTTCACGAGACACTAAAAGCTGGTGTGCAGGTGCCGCAAGCAATTAGGAAGGCAAATGGTATGTTGGCTTCATTGAAAGCGTATTTGAGTACATGGTTAAACATGTTTTGCTTCAATTGTATAAAGTCTAGCTGAGACTGCACCTGGAGTATTCTGTACTATTTTGGTTTCCTCATTGAAGGAAGGATAGACCTGTCACAGAGGGAGTGCAACAGAGATTCACCAGACTAATCCCCTGGGATGGTGGGATTGTCTTATGATGAGAGACTGCAGAAACTGGGCCGAAATTCTCTGGAGTTTCGAAGAATGAAAGGTGATCTCATTGAAACTTACAAAATTCTTATGGGGTGCGACAGGGTAGATATGGATAGGATGTTTCCTCTGTCTAGTGAGTCCAGAACAAGGGGACACAGTCTCAGAATAAGGGCAGGCCATTTGAGACTGAGATGAGCAGGAATTTCTTTACTCAGAGGGTGAGAAATCTGTGGAATTCTTTATCCCAGTGGGCTGTGGAAGATCAATCATTGAACATATTCAAGACAGAAATCGATAGATTTCTAAATACTAACGGGATCAAGGGATATGGAGAGAGCAGGGAAAAATGGCGTAGAGACAGATGATCAGTCACGATCTGTTTGAATATTGGAGCAGGCTTGATGGGCTGAATGGTCTAATGCCCCAATTTCCTATCATCCTTTGAATCCCAATAATGTACATCAGAACGTTAGACCAAGTTATGCATTACATACCAGTTCAAAAATCCCACAGAGATTAAGACTGAAAGATACAGTATCAATTCCATTACTACAAAATGAAGGACTTGGAGCTTGCAGACCAGCCCATGTATAAGATTGAAAGTTATATTTTCATTCACTATTGTTTTCACAGAGCTAAATATTGAATACCAATCCACAACTTGTACAGGACTACCAAATAAAACCTACAACTGTAAAATACAGTTAATCCATATTTTGAATTAAACACAAGGCAAATAAATATTGATACATTAAGAGAGCTGGAAACAGTGAGAGCAGAGTGGAGCATAAAGAGCCCAGGAGAGGGAGCATGAGTTCACTCGGAGAGCAGGGAACAGTGAGAGCAGGCGTCAAAAAAGGCAAAGGAATCCACAATTAATGGGAGAACACTGAATGGTGCAGAGGAAGTGAGGGACGTTGGAGTGAATGTCCACAGATCCCTGAAGTAGCAGTACAGGTCAATAAGGTGGTTCAGAAGGTATATGGAATCCTTTCCTTTATTAACTGAGGTATAGAATGTAAGGGTGACCTGGGTGTCCATGTCAATAAGTCACTGACAGCTAACATGCAGGTGCAGCAAGCAATTAGGAAGGCTAATAGTATGTTAGCCTTTATCACAAGAGGATTTGAGTACAGGAGTAGTGAATTCTTGCTTCAATTGTATCGAACCTTGGTTAGACTGCACTTGGAGTACTGTGTACAGTTTTGGTCTCCTTACCTTACGCAGGATATTATTGCCATGGAGGGAGTTCAATGAAGGTTCATCAAACTTGTTCCTGGGATGGTGGGATTGTCCTATGAAGAGAGATTGGGGAAACTGGGGCTGTATTCTCTAGAGTTTTGAAGAATGAGAGGTGATCCCATTGAAACGCACAAAATATTGAAAGGACAGTGAGGGTAGATGCAGCTAAGATGTTTCCCCTGGTTGGGGAGTCGAGAACCAGGGGACGCAATTTCAAAATAAGGGGGAAGCTCCTTAGGACAGAGATGAGGAGAAATTTCTTTACTCGGAGGGTTGTGAATCTTTGGAATTCTGTACACCAGAGGGCTGTGGAAGCTCAGTCATTGAGTATGTTTAAAGCAGAGATTGATAGATTTCTAAATACAAATGACATAAGGGAATATGAGGAAAGTGTGGGGAAAAGGGCATTGAAGTGGATGATCAGCCATGATCATATTGAATGGTGGAGTAGGCTCGATGGGCTGAATGGCCGACTCCTGCTCCTATGTTTCAATGTTCCTAATTCCACATGATCGGCGAGACACAGCCTCAGGCCGACTTGTCGGGTGTTGCAAACAGATAACACTGCTTCTGATCTTCACCAGAACAGAGAGTGAGATGTAACATTGATCATCAAACAAACTGTGAGAGAATACAACAGAATAAAACAAATGGAGAGACATTGTGGAATAACAAATAGATTTGATTGGAATGTTGAATTTTGATTGGAATGGATAAAACACCAGAAACAGCAGATGAAATTGGGATTCTCATCATTATATTGATCTGAAACAGAAAAGAGAAACTGATGGGAAGAAGGAAGAATGGAACTGTTCAGTTTTTTTGAGTTTTTCACTCACCCATGAAAGCTGATTAAAAAAAGATGCAAATAACAGAGAATTTCACCAAAAAGGGAGATTAAATGCTGCCGAAACCTTGGATGGAAGGATGCCCCAACAGATCACCTGTTTAACTGTCTCCTCACTGGGGGATTTCAATCAGTGAGCAATATTGTTCTCTACCTTTTTTTTGTTAAATGAACCCAGAACTGTCACTTGGAGTTAATATCTGCATTCCGACTCCTGAATATTTTCTGGACACATTTCCTGCTGAAAGAACGAAGAACTCTTTTCTAATTTACACAATACTATATACACATTCATCAAACCTCTTAAGCTAGCATCCTTGGTGCTGCTCTCTCTTCTCCCAAACCTCATCTCATGTGACTGTTACATCACCACTCTGACAGTGGGAGGGGTTGATCCCACTGTCTTCAGCATTAACCCTTTACATTCTTATACTACACTGTCTGTCCAAACAAATGGGTGGAGGGAACTTCCTTCATTTATTCAAACACTTGAAAATCAACTCAAAGCCATCAGAGAGAGAGAGAGAGAGAGAGAGAGAGAGAGAGAGAGAGAGAGTGTCAGAGCACTTCCTGCATCCAGTCCTGACCCTGTCACACTCAGCAGCTGCTCACCCAGACCCCACTCTCATCAACACTGAACATTGTTACAGAGACCCTTCAAATAATGTTTATAAAAGGCGGAAAAATTCAAAGTTCATCGCAGCCGGATTGAATGGAACAAAGTTTAATATCTTCTCACCGTCTCTCAAAACCCACGAGACATAGGTTTTCTTATTTGGTTCCTTTGATTTTTCTTGTTCCTGATTGACAAATATTCCAAACCTCGGATCAACCCTCCCACTTGCGTCATGTCCCCAGTCTCGGTTAAAAGCAACACATAACGACACAAACACTCTGAAATATACAACGCAGTCACACTTTCCTTCAGTGAGATTAATGTCGAGCTGTTTTCCAGATTGAATGTAACCGTGAACAAATTTGTATCAAAGAAGTTGCCTTTGGCGTATCAGCACTGAATTTCTGGACAAGGAGGAACAGCCATTCCCAACTCACATCCTTCACAAAGGCTGTTTTCTCCAGTGACTGAAATTCATCATGTAATTTGAATTCCAAGTTCAAGTTCACAAAACAGAGATATAAATGATTGATAAGGAAACTTCTAAAGCGTATCACAAATGTGAAATGAGGCTCTGCTGGGAGTTGAACCCAGTCTTTTCTATTTACTAGAGAGGTGCTTTAACCAACTAAGCGACAGAGCCAGATCACAAATGATTGCGTCGTTGAAATCAGAGGAGGATCTGTTTATTCTCATCACACTTCTCCACTGGTCACAACATATTTTAACTTTTCCTACTTACTGATACAGTCATATACTCTATTTTTCCCAAAACTGAGAATGGAGGTGGAGGGGCGACATGATAGAGGTTGACAAAGTTATGAGTGGCAGAGACAGAGTGGATAGTCAGAAGCTTTTTCACAGGGTGGCAGAGTCAGTTACGAGGGGACATAGGTTTAAGGCGAGAGTGGCAAAGTTTAGAGGGGATATGCGAGGCAAGTTCTTTACACAGAGGGTGGTGAGTGCCTGGAACTTGCTGCCGGGGAAGGTGGTGGAAGCAGGGAAGATAGCGATGTTTAAGAGGCATCTTGACAAATACATGAATAGGATGGGAAGAGAGGGATACGGTCCCCTGAAGTGCAGAAGGTTTTAGTTTAGACAGGCATCAAGATCGGCGCGGGCTTGGAGGGCCGAATGGCCTGTTCCTGTGCTGTACTGTTCTTTGTTTATAGATGTGGTCACCCCACAGCTTAAGTGTATGCCGGGAGAGAGGGAATGGGTGACCACCAGGCAGTCAAAAAGAATCAGGCAGGTAGTGCAGGACACCCCGAGTGCGTCTCACTCTCCAGCAGGTATTCAGTTCTGAATACAGAGGACAATGATGCTTCACCTGGGGAGTGCAGCCGGAGCCAAGTCCATGACACCATGGGTGACTCAGCTGCAAAGGGGAGTACAGGGAAGACTGGAAAAGCCATAGTGATAGGTGATTCAATCGTCAAGGGAACAATCAGGTGTTTCTATGGCCACAGACGTGAATCCAGGAATGGAGTGTTGGCTCCCTGGTGCCAGGGTCAAGGATGTCATTGAGCAGTTACAGAACATCCTGAAGGGGGAGGGTTAACAGCCAGCAGTGGTAGTCCACATCAGAACCAACAACATAGGTAGATATAAGGATGTTGTGCTGCAGTCAGAACTTAGGGAGTGAGGTAAGAAATTAGCAAGCAGGACATCAAAAGTAATAATCTCCGGATTACTCTCAGTGCCACGTGCAAGTGAGTACAGGAATAGATGGATAAGACAGATGAATGTACAGGAATAGATGGATAAGACAGATGAACGTGTGGCTGGAAAAATGGTGCAGGAGGGAGGACTTTAGATTTTTGGGACAGGTTGGACGGGTTGCACCTGAACCGAGCCAGGACGGAGTTCCTTGCAGGATGTTTTGCTAGTGCTGTTGGGAAGGGTTTAAGCTAGTTTGGCAGGGAGATGGGGACTGGAAGGTAGAGTCAGATGGGACAAAATCAGAAATAAAAATGGCAGGCAGAAAATTAATGGAGTCTGGAAGAGAGAGGAAACACTGATTAGAAAATTCAAAACAAAAAATGTTGGCAGTGCTCAAGGATATCTAAATTAATGCAAGGAGTATAGCAAATGAAGCAGATGAGCTCAGGGCACAGTTAGACACATGGCAGTATGATATCATAGCTATTACAGAAACATGGCTAAAGGAGGGACAGGCATGGCAGCTCAATTTTCCTGGTTACAGGGTTTTCAGACGTGAGAGGGAAGGGGATAAAAAAGGAGGGGGAGTGGCAATTTTGGTCAAAGAGACTATTACAGCTGTGAGGAGGGATGATATGTTGGAAGGTTTATCAAATGAGACCGTATAGATTGAGCTGAGGAACAAAAAAGAAGCAATCACACTGCTGGGAGTGTACTATAGACCCCTAAACAGTCAGAGGGAGATGGAAGAGCAGATATGTAGGCAAATCGCTGAGAAGTGCAAGAATAATAGGGCAGGAACAGTGGGGGATTTGTACCACCCAAACATTAACTGGGATACTTTTTGTGTGGAGGGAATTGAGGGAGCAGAATTCTTGAGGTGCATTCAGGAGTACTTTTTTAGCCAATATGTAGCAAGTCCAACAAGAGAGGGTGAAGTTTTAGACTTAGTTTTAGGAAATGAAGAGGGGCAGGTGGAAGGAGCGGCAGTGGGACAGCATTTTGGTGGTAGTGATCATAATTCAGTCAGTTTTAATATAATTATGGAAAGGACAAGGACAGAACAGGAGTTAGAGTTCTCAGTTGGGGCAAGACCAACTTTACCAGGCTGGAGAGTGATTTACCGAAAGTGGACTGGAAACAGGTACTTGACAGTAAATCAGTGTCACAGCAGTGGGAAGAATTCAAAGGGGAGATTCAAGGGGTTCGGAGTCAACATGTTCCCACAAAGAAAAAGGGTGGGAAGGCCAAATCTAGAGCCCCATGGATGTCAAGGAGTTTACGGGTATAATAAGGCAGTAAAGGAAAGTTTATGCCCAACACAGAGAACTGAATACTACAGAAAGCCGAGAGGAGTACAGAATGTGGAGGGGGGAAATCAACATTGAAATTAGGAAAGTTAAGCGAGAGCATTAAAGAATATTGGCAATCAAAATCATGGTGAACCCAAAGATGTTTTATCAATACATTGAGAGTAAAAGGATAAATAAGGAAAGAGTAGGGCACAGAAAAGACCAAAAAGGTAACCTATGTGTAGAGCAGAAGATGCTGACATTGTTCTGAATAAATGCTTTGCATCTGTCTTCACAAAAGAGGGGGAAGATGCATATATTGTAGATAAGGAAGAGGGGTGTGAAGTATGGATGTGATTCATACAGAGGGAGAGAGGACATATTAATGGGATTAGTGTATATGAAAGTTGATAAATCATGAGCGCCGGATGGAATGCACCTCAGGCTGTTAAAAAGAAGCAAGAGAGGAAATAGCAGAAGAGCTGATCATCATTTTCCAGACCTCACTGGATACAGGTGTGGTGATGGAGGATTGGAGGACTGCTAACGTTGTACCTTTGTTTAAAAAGGGAGTGAGGGAGACCAAATAATTACAGGCCAGTCAGTCTAACATCAGTATTGGGCAAATTATTGGAATCTATTCTGAGAGACAGAATAAAATGTTACTTCGAAAGGCACAGATTAATCAAGGATAGTCAGCATGGATTTGTTAAGGGAAGATCTTGTCTGCCCAACTTGATCGAAATTTTGAAGAATTAAGAAGGAAGATAGATGAGGGTAGTGCAGTTGATGTAGTCTACATGGATGTAAATGTAGGGGGTATGAGTTTGCAGATGGCAAAAAGATTGGCTGTGTGGTAAATAGCAAGGAGGATAGCTGTAGGCTGCAGGAAGATCTTCATGGTCTGGTCAGATGGGCAGAAAAATGGCAAATAGAATTCAATTCAGAAGTGTGAGTTGCTGCATTTGGGGAGGTCAAACAAGGCAAAGGAATACACAATTAATGGGAGAGTACTGAGAGGTGTAGAGGAAGAGAGGGACCTTGGAGTAAATGCCCACAGATCCCTGAAGGTAGCAGGACAGGTCGATAAGGTGGTAAGAAGCCATATGGAATCCTTTCCTTTATTAGCCGAGGTATAGATTTAAGAGCAGGGAGGTTATGCTGGAACTGTATAAATCATTAGTCAGGCCACAATGAATACTGTATGCAGTTCTGATCACCTTATTACAGAAAGGATGTAATTGCACTAGAGAGGGTACAGAGGAGATTCACGAGAATGTTGCCGGGATTGGAAAAATGCAGCTATGAGGAAAGACTGGATAGGCTGAGGCTGTTCTCCTTGGCACAGAGAAGGCTGAGGAGAAATCTCATTGAAACATACAAAATTTTGAGGTGCCTGGATAGAGTTGAAGTGAAGGGCCTATTTACCTCAGCAGAGAGGTCAGTGACTAGGGGAAATAGATTTAAAGTGATTGGTAGAAAGATTACGGGGGAGATGAGGAAAAGTTTTTTTCAGCCAGAGGGTGGTGGGGGTCTGGAACTCACTGCCTCAATTCATTCAAAAGAAGTTTGGATATACATTCAAGTGCTGTATTCTGCAGGGCTACAGACCAAATGCTAGAAGGTAGAATTAGAATGGGTGGAAAGTTTTTCATCTGGCACAGACACGATGGTCCAAGTGGCCTCTTTCTGTGCCTTCACCTTTCTTTGATTCTATGATACTATAATTACCCAGCTGTTGTAATGGAAATTGAACTTGTTTCTCTGGACCATTAGTGGAGGCTTCAGGATTACTCGTCCTGTAATGTGACCACAAAACCACCATACCGCTGTATGAGATTTTTTACTGGTTTGTTCTGTGGATTTCAGTCTACACAAATGGAATTGATAATCTATTTCACTCTGATAATGTTTGAGATGTTTTTGGCTGGTAAATAATGTGTATCTCAGTCGACTGTATTTTTAAATTCCGGAGTCTGGGTGAGTTCAGGCATCTAATTTACATCACAGTTTGCACTTTCTATCAGCATTACTTAATCTAATACTGTTTTAATTTTGGACTGGCAATGTTTAGATCAATCTACACTCATGGAATTGATACTGTATTTCAGTTTGATATTGTATGAGTTTTTAGAATGGTATAGAATATTTAGATCAATCTACACTAATGGAATTGATTCTGTATCTTTCCATTTCACAGTGTGAGTGAGTTCTGAACTGGTATCTAATTTGTGTCTCAGGTTACAATATCTTTCAGCACCTTAGAAACTTTCACTGTAATGAATGTTGGACTTGTATGTAACTTGTATCTCAGGGGACACTATGGGGATGTTTAAACATCCTTTATCATGAATGGATGTGAGCTTTGAGTATGGTATTTAATTTAAATCTCAGGGTACAGCATTACAAGAGATTCTGTGCCATTCAATCAATACCGTGTGCCAATTCTATCTGATATTTAATTGATAGCGAAGTCTGCATTATATTTAGATTGACACATTGTATTTCAATCTGTTAATGAGGGTGACTTTGACCTGGGATTGATGTATCTGACTGTCAATGGGACTGAATTGGGGTGAAATGGAAACAACTTATTTTTCTCCTGCTTTGTTTGATTGTTGGATTGAAAATGTGTCTCTGGAACTCGGGATCAATGTGGGCCTGACTACTTCTGCAGTCTGAGACTAGGGAACTGATGAACTGTCTATCCCTCTGTACTCTGAGTGATCATGTACCTACTGTGTGTGAGAGGAGCTGGCTGCACTGTTCCTTGTGCCTCGAGTGCAGCAACCATCACATTCATCACGATACCTTCAAGTATTTGCCTGCATGAAGAAAAAATATGTCTTAACTCAAGAACAGGGGAGGTGCAAAATATCAAAGAGGTGAATTTAATTTCGCAATTTATAATCATTAAAAACACCCACAAATGAAAACCAGTGTCAGTATCTGTCTCCACTGAAGTACTGAAGCTCCCAGCTCCTGCATCACAAGTATTCTGGGCAGATCCATCTAGACAAAACACTGCACTGGGATCGTCCCAACTTCTCTATGCTCTACACATATTTCCAGCCACCCTTCTTCATATGCACAAATAAACAAAAATAAAGCCCATTCTGTATATCCCTCAATTCCTTTCTTCCCATACAGTTGTTCCACCTCCCCTTAAATGCATCAATACTATTTGCCTCGACCTCTCCCTGTGGTTGCAAATTCCAGATTCTAACCACTCACTACGTAAATACATTTTTCATGAATTCCTCATTGGTTTTATGAATGTCGATTTTATATTTTTGGCTCGTTTCAGACACCACAAGTGGAAACATGTCTCTGTGTATTCTATAAAAGCCCTTCAATATTTCCTCACTTTTTTCATTTGTTAGTGTGATGTAGGCATCACTGGCTATGCCAGCATTTATTGCCCATTCCAAATTGTCCTTGACAAAGTGTTGGTGAGCTGCCTTCTTAAGCCGCTGCAGTCCTTGAGCCACAGGAATTCCAGCAGTGCTGTTTGGAAGGGAGTTCCAGGATTTTTACCCAGCGACAGTGAAGGAATGGTGATATAGTTCCAAGTCAGGATGGTGTCTGGCTTGGAGGGGAACTTGCAGGTGGTAGTGTTCCCATGCATCTGCTGCCCTTGTCCTTGTTGGTGGTGGAGGTTCTGGGTTTGGAAGGTACTGTCGAAGAAGCCTTGGTGTGATGCTGCAGTGCATCTTTTAGCTGGTATGCACTGCTGCCACTGTGCATCAGTGGTGAATGGAGTGAATATTGAAGGTGGTGGATGTGGGCAATCAAACAGGCTACTTGAGTGTTGTTGGAGCTGCCTTCATCCAGGCAAGTGGACAGTATTCCATCACAATCCTGACTTGTGTCTTGTGAATGGTGGACGGATGTGGGGAAACAGGAGGTCAGTTACTCGCCGCAGAATTCGTAGCCTCTGACCTGCTCTTGCAGTCACAGCATTTATATGGCTGGTCCAGTTCAGTTTCTGGTCGATGGTAACCAATGGTCAATGTTAATAGTGGAGGATTCAGTGATGGTAATGCCATTGAACATCAAGGGGAGATGATTAGATTCTCTTTTGTTTGAGATGGTCATTGCCTGGCACTTATCTGATGCCAATGTTACTTGCCACTTATCAACCCAAGCCTGGGCGTTGTCCAGGTCTTGCTGCATCTGGACACGGGCTGCTTCAGTATCTGAGGAGTCATGAATGGTGCTGAACATTGTGCAATCATCAGAAAACATCCACACTTCTGGCCTTGTGATGGAGGGAAGGTCATTGATGAAGCTGCTGAAGATGGTTGGGCCTAGAACACCTCTCTGAGGAATTCCAGCTGTAATGTCCGGAGACTGAGATGATTAACCTGAACAACCACAGCCATCTTCCTTCGTGCTAGGTATGACTGCAAACAGCAGAGCATTTTGCCCTGATTTCTATTAACACTGGTTTTGCTAGGGCTGCCTTGTTGCCATGCACGTCAAAGGCTGCCTTGATGTCAAGGGCAGTCACTCTCACCTCACAGAGCCCCATCTCTGGGCAAAAAGTCTCACTTCTCAAGGGGTGTCTCGAGAAGACACAGTGGCGCAGTGGTTAGCACCGCAGCCTCACAGCTCCAGAGTCCCCGATTCGATTCTGGGTACTGCCTGTGTAGAGTTTGCAAGTTCTCCCTGTGTCTGTGTGGGTTTTCCCCGGGTGCTCCGGTTTCCTCCCACAGCCAAAGACTTGCAGGTGATAAGTAAAATGGCCATTGTAAATTGCCCCAAGTGCAGGTAGGTGATAGGGAATAAGGGATTACTGTCGGGTTAGTATAAATGGGTGGTTGTTGGTCGGCACAGACACGGTGGGCCGAAGAGCCTGTTTCAGTGCTGTATCTCTAAATAAATAAAAAAATGCAATGTTTCTTTAACTCTAAAATAAAAGCAAAAGTCTGTAGATGCTGGAAATCTGAAATAAACAAAAATGCTGGAAATACTCAGCAGTTTAGGCAGCATTTGTGGAGGGAGAAACGCAATTAACATTTCAGGTCTGTGTCCTTTCATTTTACAATATGTTTTATGTCCTGGTAGATAACAGTGCATTCAGTTTGCAGTAATGGAATTAATACTGTGTCTTCCAGCCTGACTATTTGTGAGATTTGTGGAGTGGTGTGTAACATGTAGCTCAGTCTGCAGTCTGGTTACATTATTGAGATTAATTCTGTACTTTACAATCGGGTACTGTTTGTCTGTTCTATCTGACATTGAATTTGTAGTTCAGGCTGCTGTCTTGTGAGAGTGACACAGTGCCTTGCAATCTGACAGTGGATGTGATTTTGGACTGGGATTGATGTATCTACCTGTCAGTGGGACAGAGTTGGGGTGAAATGGAAACAACTTCAGTCTGTCATGCTCTGTGTGACTGTTGGATTGACTGTTAGTCTCTGGAACTTGGGATCAGTGCCGGTCTGACTAGTACTGCTGGCAGTGATTGTGGAACTGATGTTTCTTTTCTCTCTGAATGATACTGTACTTACTGTGTGTGAGGAGCCGGCTGCACTTCCCCTTGTGCTGAGGCATCATTATATTTATTCTACTTCCTTCAAGTATTTGCCTGTAGAAAGAAAACGTATTTATTATAATTCAGGAAGAGGTGTGGTGGAAGTGACAAGAGAGACCAAAACAATCTTTGAATGAATAATCATTGTGAACAATCACAAAGGAAACCCAGCAATACAAACAGAGTCAGTGTCTGATTCCACTGCAGTCCTGCAGCCCCCAGCTACTGCATACCAGGGGCTTTGGCCGTTTTACAACAATTAAATGACATCCAGACATAATCCGCTGGGCCATGAATGGGACTGACCGACGGAACAGGGACTTTTACACAGGTCAGATTTCCAGTTCCCGCTCCCATGGTCTAACCGTTTAGTCGAAACCAAACAGCTGTTGTTCAAAATGTGTCCTTCACACTTCTCACCTGGTGCCTATAATAGATTCTCTTTGTGTAAATCTCCACATCCTGACTGTCCGCTTCTGTTTCCACACTTCACTGTCCAATAACAAGAAACTGTGGGAACAGGCTGGATCGCTCTCTTTGCGCTGGCACGGACATGATGGGCCGAATGGCCTCATTCTGCGCCGGAAATTTTCCATGTTTCTGTTTGCTGAATTATTGCCGGAATCTGCGCCTGCGCTCCCCTCCCCCAGCACTGCCTGTGAGCGGAAGAAGATGGTTTAAAACAGCCGCGAATGGAGAGATCCCGGTCCCGGGGGAAGGGAGCAAACAGCAGCCTCCTTCCAGCAGCACATCGCTTTGGGAGCGTGTCCGCAGACTGACTCAGAGATCACTATCGAGTCCAGGGCAAGTTCAGGGGCAGGCGGGGGCTGTTTGTAAGAGGTGGAATGGAGAATCAACTGGTCCCGGAACATGGAGTGAGTGGGGGAAGGGAGAGGCCATTCTCAGGCTGTGTGTCGACAGGGAAAGGAGACAGAATGGGAAGAACCTGTTACTGCAGTGCAGTCAAACAATGATAATATTTGTATGACTGGGCTTCCTTTGTGGGGGCTCATTATTATTCGAGAGATTAAATTCATTAAAATCCTGTATCTTCTATCTCACCTGTATTTTAGTTATAAACATACTTTTGTTCAAACAGACAAATAATTGAATGAACCAGAATAAATGTGATGTTTCCTCCACCCAAGTTACAAGGAAGAGTGTCACCAGCTCCTTCTCACACACAGTCCGGACATTATCATTCACAGAGCGCAGAGACACAGACAGGTCATCAGTTCCACAGTCTCAGACAGCAGAAATAGTTCCAGAGACACATTTTCAATCCATCTATCCAACAGAACAGGAGAGACAGACGTTGTTTCCATGTCACCCCAACTCAGTACCACTGACAGGTAGATACATAAATCCCAGCCCAAATTCTCACCCACTATCAAATTATCAGTGTGTCAATCCCACAATAGTGCAACCTCAGCTACAAATTAAATACACAAAGAACTGACACATGGTTCCCTTTTCAAAGTTACAGAATTAAGGGCGGCGCAGTGGTTAGCACCGCAGCCTCACATCTCCAGCGACCCGGGTTCAATTCTGGGTACTGCCTGTGTGGAGTTTGCAAGGCCTCCCTGTGTCTGCGTGGGTTTCCTCCTGGTGCTCTGGTTTCCTCCCACATGACCAAAAGATTTACAGGTTGATAGGTAAATTGGCCATGATAAATTGCCCCTAGTATAGGTAGGTGGTAGGGAAATATAGGGACAGGTGGGGATGTGGTAGGAATATGGAATTATTGTAGGATTAGTATAAATGGGTGGTTGATGGTTGGCACAGACTCGGTGGGCCGAAGGGCCTGTTTCAGTGCTGTATCTCTAAACTAAACTAATATAATCTGAGATTCAAGTTAAATACCAGCCCAAGATTTACACATGTTATCAGTTTATTATCAGTATTAATTCCCATAATGTGTCCAGACATATACATTAGATACAAGTCCAAATCTAAAATGCATAATCAGATTGAGAGATTCTGAAATATCGTATAACCTGAGATACAAACTCAGATTCCAGTTTAAAACTCATCCGGATTGTGAAACTAAAAGATACATTATAAATTTGATGAGTTTAGTCTGAGCTATAAATTACATACCAGTCCTAAAACCTCATAGTGTCAGATGGAAGATACTGTACAATTCCAGACTGAGCTCATTTTACACACAAGTCCAAGATTCTCCCTCAGAGTCAGACTGAATGGCATTGATCAAATTGATTAGTACAGCCTGAGTTACACTTGCACATCAATCCTGTATCAGATTGAAAGATACATTATCTTTCACTATTATGTTCACAGTGACAGATATTTAATACTTGGCAAAACTTCAAACATATTGTCTGCTTAAAACCGACCACATCTGTGGCCTGTTGCTGTGCTGACATTTTATGCAGAATGAATCCAGACTTGCAAACAGTCCCAGGGACGGAAGGTTATATAATGAATCCCCCACTCACACAGAGTACCAGATATTGACAGATAAAGTGATGCTGATACACATGCTCAGTGCCAGATGCTGAAAAGTATAGGTTGATTATTGCACTCACTCACAGTACCTCAGCCTGAGTCATCTAAAGCAACCTAACACACAAATAGTAGCACTGAGAGATTGAGAAAGAGTCCAAAACTCACATAGAGTACCAGACACTGACAGATACAAACTGAAAACTACACGCACATGGATATAGGATTGGCTAACTCACAGAAAAGAGAGTGGGGATAAATGGAGCATATTCAGATTGGCAAACTGTAACTAATGGAGTGCCACAGGTACAGTGCTGGGGCCTCAACTATTTATGGTCTATATTAATAACTTGCATGAAGGGACCAAGTATATTGTTGCCAAATTTGTAGATGGTACAAAGATATTTAGGAAAGCAAGTTGTGAGGAGGACACAATGTGTCTGTGAAGAGATATAGAAAGGTTAAGTCAGTGGGAAAACATTTGGCAGATGGAGTATAATATGGGGAAATGTGAGATTGTCTACTTTGGCAGGTAGAATAGAAAAACAGAATATTATTTATATAGAGAGAGACTGCAGAATGCTGCTGTACCAAGGAATTACAAAAATGTTAGCATGAAGGTATAGCAAGTAATTGGCATTTTTAGCAAGGGGAATGGAGTATAAAAGTAAGGAAGTTTTGCCATAACTTTACAGGGCATTAGTGACATCCCAACCCCATACAGTTTTGGTCTCCTTACATAAGGAGGAATATACTTGCATTGGAATCACTTCAAAGAAGGTTCACTCGGCTGATTGCTGGGATGTTTGATTGTCTTAAGAGAAAAAGTTGAGCAGGCTGGGCCTATACTCACTGGAGTTTAGAAGATTGAGAGGTGATCATATTGAAACCTGCAAGATTCTCAGTGGGCTGGACAGGTAGATGCTGAGAGGACGTTTCTCCTTGTAGGGGATTGTAGAATTAGGGGCCAGAGTTTCAGATAAGCAGTCTCTCTTTCAAGAAGGAGATGAGGAGGAATTTCTTCTCTGAGAGGGTTATTAATCTTTGGAATTCTGCTCTCCAGAGGACTGTGGAGGCTGTGTCATTGAATATATTCAACGCAGCAATAGACAGATTTTTGATCTACAACAGAGTCAATGGTTATGGGGGCAGGCAGGAAAGTGAAGTTAAGGCCACAATCAGAACAGCCACGATCTTATTGAGTGGCGGAGCAGGCTTGATGGGCCAAATGGTCTACTCCTGTCCTATTTCGTATCTTCTTATGTTCTTATGCACACACACACACACACACAACCAATGTGTGGCGGATCTAGAATTAATCCCACTTTCATACACAATACCAGTGACTGAAAGGTACAGAATTAATCCCACAGATAGATACGGTACCACCGACAGGTACAGAATGAATCCCATGCTCACAGTCAGCACCCGGGATTGAAAGATACATCTGATTCCTACCCTCACATAACAATATCAGACTGAGTTACAGAATGATTTCCAATTTCATACTGGGCACCAATGACTGCTAATTAATTCATCCCACAATCACACACACTACCAAAGGCTGACAGATACAGAATTAATCCCACACTCCTATGTAGTAGCAAAGACTGACACATACAAAATCATTCACAAATACTCCTACAGTAGCTGGCAGATTCAGTGACTGCCAAACTCACATAAATCACCAGAGACTGACAGATAAAGAATGAACTCACACACACACTGAGCTACTGACAGATATAGCTTGAATTCCACATATACAGAACAACTGACAGATTAAGACAAAGTCCCAAATTACATAACATTCCAGAGACTAACAGAATGAATAAAATCCTCACATACTGTGGAACTGACAGAATGTATTCCACACTCACATACAATACTGAAGACTGACAAATACAGAATGTAACTCACACTTTCACAAATTACCAGTGAGTGACAGGTACAGAATGAATCCCACATTCACACATGACACTAGAGATGGATCGCCAAAAAAACAATAAGGCTGCCAGAATAGATAGAATTCACATCAAAATTCTAAAATATGGCAGAGAAACACTCGACACAAATACATGTCTCATTTCCCTCATCTGGAAGGAGGAGAGCATGTCAGGGGATCACCGTGATGCGGTAATTGTGATCATCTTTAAAAAAGGTTGACACAACCGACTGTGTTAACTATAGAGGGGTATCCCTGCTGTCCACCACAGGGAAGGTCATCACAAGAGCCCTTCTCAACTGCCTCCTCCCCGTGGCTGAAGAGCTCCTACTGGAAACACAATGTGGATTGTGTCCATCAACAGGCACAGTGAACATAATCTTCACAGCAAGACAACTTCAAGAAAATGTAGGGAGCAGCAGCAACATTTATACATGGCCTTCTCTGACCTGACAAAGGCCTTCGACTCTAACAGCCGAGAGGGATTATGGAATGTCCTCCTCAAACATACTGCACTACGACATGCAAGCTGTAATCCTTGCCAACGGATCTATCACTGACCCAATCCGAGTGCAAACGACGTCAAGTAAGGCTGTCATCGGCACCAATGCTCTTTTCCATCTTCCTTGCTGCAACACTCCACCTCATCTCCTCACACTCAAACACAGTACCTGACAGAGACAGAATGAATCCATACAGCACCAGAGACTGAGAGTTACCAAATTACATAAAACACTCGAACACAGTAGCCGAGACTAAAAAGGAAATTAATTGCACACTCACATGCAATAGCAGAGACACAACGACACAGAATCAGTCAATAAGTGTCCTCCCAACAACAGCCAGGACATTTCGAGGAAGCGCGACACAGTGAGCAGCTCTTTCAATATAAACTGGGGCTGGGGAGAGTCTTTGTGCAATATACTTCCTGATTGCAGTCAGGGTGTTTGTGATTGGTTGCAAATATTTAATCTGATTGGATGGCGAAAGAGACCACTGACAGAATTACAATAAAAAACCATTGTGACATTACTCCCAATCACGCAATCACAATCTTTACTTTTCCCCATCCCTCATTAGCATAGAGCTGTGGGATTGTCTATTTAATCCGCACTCGGAAGGGGTTTGGTTTATTTCTGTGTCTGAAATTGAATCTGAAGATGGTTGAGGAGAAGAAGAAAGCAGCTGCTAAGAAGGGCGCCAAGAAAACTGTGAGTAAACCGTCAGCAAAGGGTGGCTAGAAGCGGAGAAAGTCGAGGAAGGAGAGTTACTCCATCTACATCTACAAAGTGATGAAGCAGGTTCACCCCGACACCGGCATCTCCTCCAAGGCCATGAGTATCATGAACTCGTTTGTGAACGATATTTTCGAGCGCATCGCGGGTGAGGCTTCCCGCCTGGCCCATTACAACAAGCGCAGCACCATCAGCTCCCGGGAGATCCAGACCGCCGTGCGCCTGCTGCTGCCCGGGGAGCTGGCCAAGCACGCCGTGTCGGAAGGGACAAAGGCGGTGACCAAGTACACCAGCTCCAAGTAAAACTGCACAATGGACTGAAAAACATCCCAAACACAACGGCTCTTTTAAGAGCCACCCACAATCTCTCTGAAATAGCTGCATCCGAACATCTCTATGAAATCATTTTAAGACAATGTGTAACATAATGAATGTCCCACTCTTGTGTTTTTGTCTGCTGTCCGATAAACCGAACTCAAACCCATAATCCGCTCATCCGCCTTTCCTTTTTTGCATAAAGCTGTTATTGTGGTTTTGCACAGCCCCTGAATGACCTCATTAACAGCTGCTTTCAGCGGTAAGGGTCAGACCTCAGTCCCTTCACTCTATTCCTGAAATGTGAACTAATTCATCATTTTATTAACAGCAACTCTCCGCACTGTAACAGCCCGGAATGGGATTATTACACAGCAGACTAAGGGCAGTTTGAGGACTCGATCCGGCTCCCTCTTTTCAGAGAAGGACACTGGGCTCTGATTGAAGATAAACTGAACGTTTCGCTTCAGGGAAATGCTGTGAACAGGGATTTAGTCCCGGTACAGTTTGAAAGCGATTGGAGAAAGATCCACAATTTAAACAACATTTTAAACCCGCGCCTGTAATTGGTGACGGAACGAGTTGAATAGAAAAAAATAAAGAGAAGGGATTTTAAATATTTGACTCAGGATGACATTTATTTTGATCCGCTCCTTTCTGACAATGAAATTGTGAAATTGGCGGGCTTTTTGAAATTGACACATTTTCTGCTTCTGATGTTGTGGCGGGAAAATCCCGCCCACTGTGTTTGTCAGTGACTTGATTGGTGAAGAATATAGGCAAATGAGGTGAATTTTGTAGCGACCAATGGGGAGAGTTTTCAGTCTATAAGTAAAGTAAATGCTGCAGAAAATATCCATTCTTTGTGAAAGTCTTTGTGAGATTGTGGAAATGTCTGGAAGAGGAAAGACCAGCGGCAAAGCTCGGGCCAAGGCCAAGTCTCGCTCCTCCCGGGCTGGACTGCAGTTCCCGGTGGGTCGTGTTCACAGGCACCTAAGAAAGGGTAACTATGCTGAGCGTGTGGGTGCCGGAGCCCCGGTCTATCTGGCTGCTGTGCTCGAGTATCTGACCGCTGAAATCCTCGAGCTGGCTGGTAACGCGGCCCGGGACAACAAAAAGACCCGCATCATCCCCAGACACCTGCAGCTGGCCGTCCGCAACGACGAGGAGCTCAACAAGCTGCTGGGAGGGGTGACTATCGCTCAGGGCGGGGTGCTGCCTAATATCCAGGCCGTGCTGCTGCCCAAGAAAACCAGCGCTCAGAGCTCCCAGAAAAAGTAAAGCGGCCAAAATGTCATCTAATAAACCAAAGGCTCTTTTCAGAGCCACCCACAGTCTCTGTGAAAGGGCTGGTTCCTGTTTGATTCCAAAATGTCAGTAACAGGACCGAATGAGAACTATTTCAAATGTTTAAGCATCTGTTTCAGTGATTTCTCACTCCCCTCAAAGCCTGTCTAATTTATTACTTTAACACCAAGTTTGAGTTATTTGTCCCGTTACAGATTGCTGAATAGAGTCTTTTCCCGCCAGATACAGATAAGTAGACAAAAAATTAGATTAGAACGACGTAATATATATAACCCATCAAAAACTTTTTCAATTCCGCTTTTATCAGCACAAAGTCCTGGCGCGATTTTACGAACAGCTTTAAACTAACGCCAGATTTTCCATCAATTCGCTTCTTTCCGACACTGAAATTGGCGGCTTTTTCGAATTCAAACTGTCTGCCAATTTAAGCCAGTGACTGTTGTATTTCCTAATTCGAAGCTCTGCGATTGGTTAAGACATGTGAATGAGAAGAGGGTGACCAATCAGAAGTGGGCTCGGGATAGCGCGAGCTCAAACTGCGGGAATTCCAGGTCCCTGAATGATTGAGCTGAAACTGATCAGTTTCACAAACCCTGTCAGTTTCAGTGCAGGAAACACCGTCTCGGGGGAAATAACATCACAAGTGGGTTTGGCTCCAGTGACCGATTCAACGGCTGCTGCTAAACTCCCGGATTCCCTTACTGCAGCGAAATCATTTTGAAATTCTATGAAAACAATGAGTGATTCTGGAGGAGTGATGTGGCTTTTCACTGAGGGCATGTGTCGACTGGGGACATAACTAACTGTAGAGTCTCGGGCACAGTTTACACAGCCCGTTTAGAAAATCAAATCCACTGCACATCCTTGCTGCAAATGAAATGTCAAATTCGGGGATTCCATTTTTTTTCATCCCGAACACAGCAGATTGATTGAACAAAGAAGTAAAAGCAAAATACTGCGAATGCTGGAAATCTGAAATATTTCAGATTGATTGAACTGTTCTAAACAGCCTATCCCAGCTCCCATTTCTAGGTCACTGCTCGCTCTGTGAGGCAGTGGGTGGCTCTTAGAAGAGCCTTTGTTGTGTGTTTGCTGAAAAGGGTCGAATTGTTCAGCCGCCGAATCCGGAGAGTGCAGCCCTGCCGTTTCAGTGCGTACACCACATCCATGGCAGTGACCGTCTTGCGCTTGGCGTGCTCAGTGCAGGTGATTACATCTGAGTGCGAGACAAATTCCATCCATCTTTTGTACTTCATGAGATTAATTTTGACACTTTCAGGTACATTATGTGACAGCGAGTTTAATTCTACATCTATCTGTCTGTGGTACTGTGTCTGAGTGTGAGATTATTTGAGTATCAGTCTATGAAACTAAATGTGATTGTGTGATTCATTCTGTATGTCAATCATGAGTATTGCATGCGTGGCAGCTTCTGTATCTATCTGCTACTGTGGCTGAATGTGGATATCATTCTGTATCTGTCAGTGTCTGGAACTAAATGTGAGTGTGAGATTCATTCTGTATGCACCACTCTTCACAGTCAGAATGTGACTGTGTGATTCATTCTCTATGTGTCAGTCTAAAGTACTATATATGCCATGGTTTTAATTATGTGTCTGTCATTTTATGTGAGCTTGGGTATCAATGTATATATGTCAATCTCTGGTTCTTTCTGTGAGAGTGAGATTAATTCTCTATCTGCTGGTCTCTGAAATTAATTGATTTTGTGATTCACTCTGTGTCTGTCAGTCTATGAGACTGTGAATAAGTGGGGGGTATATATGGTGTCTGTCTGAACTTGGTATTGAACATGATTGTAGGATTCATTGTGTATCTATCAGTATCCAGACTGAATGTGAAATAAGGTTCATTCTGTACATGAAAATCTCTGGTATTCTATGGAAGTGAACTCAAATATGCCTATCAGTCTTTGACACTGTATCTGATTATGGGATTGACTCAATACCTTTCAGACTTTGCTACTATGCATATGTGTGGTTCAAGTTCTGCACGTCAGTCTCTGTTACTCTATTTGAGTGTGGATATCTTTTATGCATCTCAGTCTCTCGCAATGAATACAAGTGTGGGATTAACTCTCTTTTCAACAGTATCTGGTAATGATTGTGAGCATGTGAGTCCGACAGTATCTGTCAGTATTTTCTATTGTATGTGACTGTGCAATTCTTCCTTTGTCTTTCAGTGCCTAGTACAGTGTGTATGGGATTCATTCTGTACCTGTCAGTATCTGGTACTGAATGAGATTGTGGGATTCATTCTGTTGTCTGTCAATCTCTGCTAATGTATGTGAGTGATATCTGTTATGCATATATTATTTTCTGGTAGTGGAAGTGAATATTGTATTTATTCTTTACCTGTTAGCCTCTGGTACTACGTATGAGTGTGGGTCTCATTCTGTATCAGTCAGTTTCTGGTACAGTCTGCGTGTGCATATCCAGGGCTCATTTTGCATTTGGCAGTCTCTGGTACTGAATGTGTGTTACAATTTATTTTTTATGTGTCTATCTCTAGGACAGTCCATTACAGTAGGATTCATTTTGTATCTCTCAGCTACTGGTATTGTCTGCAATCGTGATACATTCTGTATCGATGTGACGCTGGTGCTGTATGAGTGTGGAATTCTTCTGTACCTGTACTTAATATGTATCTACGGGATGCTATTGAGAACTATTTGTTGGACACCATAATGTATCACTATTTTCTTGTCTCACTGGTATTTTAAAATATAAACCACTGCACATTTTAACTGTGTGTTTTACTCAGTTGTGGTCTGAGCTTTTTGGACTAGTATTTAGTCTGCAACTGTATGAACACATTTGTGAATGACAACATATATTTCAAACTCACACATGGCATGCTCAGTATAATCAGAATCATTCATTTGATACGATATCATTCAGTACAGCTCTTACAGAGATTATTGGATTGGTATGTAATGTGTAGTGCAGTGTGCACTAATTGACATAATACTGTAACTTTCCTTTTGATACTGTATCAGATTTTTGTACTACATTGTAATCTGTCACTCAGTCTGCAGTCTGGGCTACATTATTAGGATTCATTCTGCACGTTTCCATCAGCTGCTCTACCTCATATTTAATTTGTAGCTTAGGGTGCACTCTTGTGGGATTGATCCGGTGCCTTTCAATCTGATAGTGGGTGTGATTTTGAACTGAGATTGATGGATCTACCTTTCAGCAGTACTGAGTTGGGGTGAATTGGAAACAACTTCTGCCTCTCCTGCTTTGTTTGATTGTCTGCTGGATTGAAAATGTGTCTCTGGAACTTGGGATCAGTGTGAGTCTGACTGCTTCTGCTCTCTGTGACTGTGGAACTCATGGCCTGTCTGTGTCTCTGAGCTCTGGGAGTGATAATGTACCTACTCTGTGTTAGAAGGAGTGGACTGTACATATCCTTGTGCTGGGGAATCATCACAATCCTTCTGGTTCCTTCAAGTATTTCCTGACAGAAATAAAGAAAAATATCTCTTGTAACTCAAGATCAATTGAGGTAGAAACTAGAAAAGACATGAATGTAATATTTCAATTAATAATCATTATGACCAACCACACAGGATGATCAGTAATACAAAGAATGTCAGTGTCTGATTCCACTGCAGCACTCAGCTTCTGCTGATCAGGTTTTCTTTGGTAGTTTTAGAACAATTTAGTGACATCCAGGAACAACATCTGCACTGCTCCATAAATGAGAATAACTGCTGGAGCAGGGATATTTGCACAAGTCAAGTTTTTAATTCCACCTGGCATTATAATGCAAGAACATAATAACACGGAGCAGGATTAGGCCATTCCGCCACTCAGTCTGTTCCACCATTCAATAAGATCATGGCAGATCTGATCAAAGTCTCAACTCCACTGTCCTGCGTGTCCCAATAACACTTCACTCCCTTGTAAATCAAAAGTCAGTCTAACTCAGCCTTGAATATATTCAATGACCAGCCTCCACCATCCTCTTGGGTAGAGAATTCTAAAGAACAACAACCCTTTGAGAGAAGAAATTCCTCTTCAATTCCATCGAAAATGGGAGCCCCCTTATGTTGAAACTGTTCCCCCTAGTTCTTGATTCCCTCATGAGGGGAAACACCATCTCAGTAAATACCCTGTCAAGCCCCTTCAGTATCTTATATGTTTCATAAGATCACCTCTCATTCTTCTAAACTCCAATGAGTGTAGCACAACCAGGTCAAACGTTCCTCATAAGACAACATCTTCATCCCTGGAATCAACCTAGTGATGTTTGCCTGAACTACCTCCAATGCAAGTATTTTCCTCCTTAAATAGGGAGACCAAAACTGTATACACACTCAAGGTGTGGTCTCACCAACACGCTGTACAGTGGTAGCAAGACTTCCCTACTTTTCTACTCCAACCCCATTGCAATAAAGGCCAAAATTCCAATAGCCTTCCTAATTACTTGCTGTACTTCCATGCTAACTTTTTGTGATTCATATAAGAGGACACCCAGATCCCTCTATACCACAGCATTCTGCAGTCTCTCCCTATTTAATATTCTTCTTTTCTCTACATCATACCAAAGTGGATAACCTCACATTTTCCCACATTATACTTAAAATGCCAAATTTTTCCCACACACTTAACCTGTCTTTATCTCTTTGCAGACTCATTGTGTCCTCCGCACAACTTGCTTTCACACCTTTCTTTGTATCAACAGCAAATTTAGTTACAATACACTCGATCCCTTCATCCAAATCATTAATCCAGGCTGTAAGTAGTTGAGGCCCCAGCACTGATCCCTGTGGCACTCCACGAGTTCCAGTTTGCAAACCTGAAAATAACACATTTATCCTAATTCTCTGGTTCTTGTTAGTTAGCATGTACCAGCGACCTGGGTTCGATTCTGGGTACTACCTGTGCAGAGTTTGCAAGTTCTCCCTGTGACCGCGTGGGTTTTCGCCGGGTGCTCCGGTTTCCTCCCACAGCCAAAGACTTGCAGGTTGATAGGTAAATTGGCCATTATAAATTGCCCCTAGTATAGGTAGGTGGTAGAGGAATTGAGGGAAGTTGGGGATGTGAGAGGGTAATGGGATTAATGTAGGATTAGTATAAATGGGTGGTTGATGGTCAGCACAGACTCGGTGGCTGAAGGGCCTGTTTCAGTACTGTATCTCTAAATAAATAAAATAAATAATATAGTACTCGTTAACACCACAAGCGCTGAGCTTGTGTAAGAACATTTTGCATGGCACTTTAGCGAATGCCTTTTCAAAATACAAATACATTACATCTACTGGTTCCCCTTCAGTTACCGTGCTTCTTACATCCTCAAAGAACGCTCATAATGTTGGCAAACTTGATTTCCTTTTCATAAATCCATGTTGACTCTGCATGATTGTATTATAATTTTCTAAATGTTCCACAGATTGGAGGGTGGCAAATGTAACCTCACTATTTAAAAAAGGAGAGAGAGAAAAAACAGGGAATTACGGACCAGTTAGCCTTACATCAGTAGTGGGGAAAGTGCGAGAGTCTATTATAAAGGATGTGGTAGCAGAACACCTGGAAAGCATAAACGGGTTTGGACAAAGACAGCATGGGTTAACGAAAGGGAAATCTTGCTGAACAAATCTACTGGCGTTTTTGAGGATGGAACTAGTAGAATAGATAAAGGAGAACCAGGGGATGTGTTGTTGCTGGATTTTAAGAAGGCTTTTGATAAGGTCCCACATAAGAGGTTCGTGTGCAAAATTAAAGCTGATGGAATTGGGGGTAATATACTGGCATTGATTGATAATTGGTTGACAAACAGGAAACAGAGAGGAGGAATAAACGGGCCTTTTGCCAGGTGGCAGGCAGTGACAAGTGGCGTACTACAGGGATCAATGCCTGGGCCCCAGCTATTCACAATATATATTAATGACTTGGGTGAGGGAACATTTCCAGGTTTGCAGACGACACAAAGCTGGGGAGGAAACTGAGTTGTGAGGAGTATGCAAAGAGGCTCCAATGTGATTTGGACAAGTTGGGTGAGTGGGCAAATGCATGGCAGATGCAGTATAACGTGGATTAATGTGAGGTTATTCACTTCGGTTGTAAAAACAGAAAGGCAGATTATTATCTGAATGGTGACAGATTGGGAAAGGGGGAGGTACAAAGAGACCTGGGTGTCCTTGTACACCAGTCGCTGAAAGCAAATATTCAGGTGCAGCAAGCAGTTAGGAAGGCAAATGGTATGTTGGCCTTCATTGCAAGCGGATTTGAGTACAGGAGCAAGGAAGTCTTACTACAGTTATACAGGGCTTTGGTGAGAGCACATCTGGAGTATTGTGTGCAGTTTTGGTCTCCTTATCTGAGGAAGGATGTTCTTGCCATGGAGGGAGTGCAAAGAAGATTTACCAGGCTGATTCCTGGGATGGCAGGATTGACATTGAGGAGAGATTGGGTTGACTAGGCCTATATTCACTAGAGTTTAGAATAATGAGAGGGAATCTCATAGAAACCTATAAAATTCTAACAGGACTAGGCAGGCTAGATGCAGGGAGGATGTTCCTGATGGCTGGGGAGTCCAGAATCAGGGGTCACGGTCTCAGGATACGGGTATGCCATTTAGAACCGAGATGAGGAGAAATTTCTTCACTCAGAGGGTGATGAACCTGTGGAATTCTCTGCAAAGAAAATTACAGCACAGGAACAGGCCCTTCGGCCCTCCAAGCCTGCACCGATCCAGATCCTCTATCTAAACATGTCGCCTATTTTCTAAGGGTCTGTATTTCTTTGCTTCCTGCCCATTCATGTATCTGTCTAGATACATCTTAAAAGACGCTATCGTGTCCACGTCTACCACCTCCGCTGGCAACGTGTTCCAGGCACCCACCACCCTCTGCGTAAAGAACTTTCCACGCATATCCCCCCTAAACTTTTCCCCTCTCACTTTGAACTCATGACCCGTAATAATTGAATCCCCCACTCTGGGAAAAAGCTTCTTGCTATCCACCCTGTCTATACCTCTCATGATTTTGTACTGCAGAAGGCAGTGGAGGCCAAGTCATTAAATATATTCAAGAAGGAGATAGATATATTTCTTAATACAAAAGGGATCAAGGGATATGGGGAGAAAGCGGGAAGAGGGTACTGAATTATATGATCAGACTTGATCATTTTTGAATGGCAGAGCAGGGCCGAATGGCCTACTCCTGCTCCAAATTGTCTATGTTTTCTGCGATAACTGACTTAATCATTGGTTCCAGCATCTTCTCAATGGCAGACATTAGGCTAACAGGCCTATCGTTGCCTGCTTTCTCTTTACTGCTTTCTTGAACAGGGACATTACATTTGCAGTTTAATATCCACTGGAACTGTTGCAGGATCGAGGGAATTTAAGAAGATTACAACCAATGCATCCACTATCTATGCAGACACTTCTTTTAAACCTTAGAATGTAGGCCATCAGATCCAGTGGACTTGTCAACCTTTAGTCCCATTAGTTTTCCAAAAACATGTTTTTCTCGCGATGGTGATGTTTTAAGGTCCCCCCTCCTTACTCCCCTTGATTTTCTACTATTCTTGGGATGTTTTTTGTGTCTACTTCTGTGAAGACAGATGAAAAATTCTTGTTCAGAGTATCTGCCATTTCCTTGCTTCTCTTGGATCAATCGTTCAACGGAAACCGACAGCTGCTGTTTAAAATGTTTCCTTGACACTACTCACCTGGCGCCAGCAATAGGTGTTGTTTGCATAACTGTCCCCATCCCTACTGTCTGGCTCTGTTCCCTGTATTCACTGCTCAATAACAACACAGTGTGAAACTGGAGCTAAACCATGAACATGCATTACAGGTTTGAGGAGAGAAAACAACAATGATTTTCAACAGCAGCTTCTTCCTGCTCTGTCTCCGTTACCTTGTCCACAAACAGCCTGAGAAAGGCTTCTCCTTCCGCGCTCACTCCATGTTCCTGCTCCACTCCGCCTCTTACAAACAGCCCCCAACTCCCCCTGAACTTGCTCCGTAGTCAATGCTGATCTCTGAGCCCCTCTGCGGACAGGCTCTCAAAGCAATGTGCTGCTGGAAGGAGACTGCTGTTTACTCACTTATCCCGGGGCTCTCAGTCTCCATTCCCGTCTGTTTCAAACAAACTTCTTCCGCTCACTAATTAAATGACGCAGAAGGACACGGCTGGAGGAGGCACATCGCGCATGCGCTTCTTTCCCCACTCATTGACAAAAAAAAAAAAAATTGGAAGAAAAGCAAAATACTGCGGATGCTGGAAATCTGAAATAAAAACAAGAAATGCTGGAACCACTCAGCAGGTCTGGCAGTATCTGTGAAAAGTGAAGCAGAGTTAACGTTTCGGGTCAGTGACCCTTCATCGGAACTGACAAAAATAAACTGGAACTTTCCCCAGTTCAGTTTTCTCCGAGTTTGAGCAAAGGAACTGGGGCTGTGGGGAAAGGTCAGAGAACGTTTCAAGCTGGGGGATTCCCCCTTTCTGAAGCTCAGTTTGACATCATTCCCTGCAGTGTGTTTGCTCTTCATTCACCCGTCTTCTCAAAGCAATCCTCCGAGGGAGTCGCTGTGTTTGCTGCGATCGCGCAGGAGTTAATATCTGACAGTAACAGTCCCAGATTAAAGTCATCACATTGAAACTGTCCCTCACTGACAGTCATATCGAACGGTGTGAGCTGAGAGATTACAGAGATCAACAGGGCCAAGAGCCTTAAATTTGGAACATTGTTCACCTCACTCTCTAACTGCACCCAGAGTCTAGGAATAATACTGTGTCTGTTTCTGAGACAATATCAGTTAGAGATGAGACTGCACCGTCTGTCTCCCACGGATCTTTCAAGATAAAATGAGGCTTCCAGGTCAGCCTGTAACTGCTGATGGGGATCTCTCTCTCTCTCTCACTTATTCACTTTCAGCTCTGTCTCTGGTGCTCTATAAAAACGTGGGACCCAGTTATTGGGTGTGATATGGACACACGAATAGAAAATGCACTATTGACACTCCCTCTCTAATGCTGTACATATGTTTGGGATACCATTATTTAGGATGATATGTATGCACTTTATTGTGTTACTAATACTGTCTCTGATGATACATAAGAATGTGTAATACAGTGTGATATGGACACACTGTTACGAATGGCCGGACTGATTCTCTCTCTCTCTGTGGTGCTGTATATGAAAAGGGGATAATGTTAGTGAGCATCATAGAATCATAGAAGGTTTAAGGCAGAGAAAGAGACCACTTCGCCCATCATCGTATGCGGCAGCCGAAAAACAGTGAACCTAAAGGAATGGCAGGGGGGCTTCAACCTCGAGAGTGCACCTCCTGTGCTATGTGGAAGCTCCTGGATGCTTCCCGTGTCCTGGAAAACCATTTGGCGGTCATCACCTCGTAGCAGATGTAATGTACAACAATACTCCGCTCTCGTTGATTGACGTCTACGCCCCGGATCAATGCAGCGAGCATCTGACCGTCTTCCAGCATCTCCCACTGCTGCTGGAGAAGTCCAGGCCGGTCATCCTAGGCAGTGACTTCAACGGCATCATCGATGCACCTGGATGATCCGGCAGAGACGTCAGCAAATTGGATGCTATGTCCATATTCTTAATAGAAACAGTAAAAGATGCCAAACTGCACGACGTCTTCAGCAAACCTGCAGACAGAGCGCAGCATAGATACACATGGTCAAGAAAGGACGGGTCTGCCCATTCCAGGATTGACTTCCTATTTGTGTCCCGTGTTTTCACGGTCAGATTCACCGACGTCAAGCCGGTGTTCTTCTCCAAGCATTGCCTTTTACTGGCTGACTTTCACTTACAGGATGACCAGCGGGTTGGCAGGGGGACATGGAAGCTCAATGCTACACTGCTAACCCCAGAGAATCTTGAGGAACTCAAAAGAGATTACAAAGGTTGGAGGACCGTGAAACCCCACCTTTGAGTCTCCAGTTCCCTGGTGGGAAGCGATCAAGGAGAACATCAAGAGGTTCTTTATCTTCAAAGGGGTTCAGAGGGTGAGAGAGAGAGACAGATGGAAATGTCACGACTCCAGAAAAGTATGCAAAATCTGCTCTGGCTTCAGTCGATGGGGGTCAAGGTCAAGGAGGACCTTCATGAGGTGAAGAGCCAGCAGTCCTCGCTCTTTGCCACGGAGGCCGACAAGATCATCTTCCAGTCCAGAGTCCGCTCCATTGAGCAGGATGAGATGTGCTCGTGTTACTTCTTCTAAAAGGTACACAGAGAGAGCTCTGTTATCAGCAGCCTGAAGGAAGAGGATGGCTCGGTAACGTCTTCGCAGTCTGACATACTAAGGACCAGCAAATCCTTTTATGTTGGGCTGTATGACGCGAAGCCCACAGACAGCAGAGCCTCCCAGTCCTTCCTGTCATCTATCAAAGAGGTCTTCGATGACAGCAGGAGGGAGAGACTGGACAAACCGCGAATTCTGGATGAGCTCACTAAGGCCATCAAATCCTTCGAGATAAATAAAACTCCTGGAAGCGACGGCTTACCGGTTGAGTTGTATTTGGTCCTGTGGGACTGGGTCGGCCCGGACCTGCTGGAAATATACGACAGTATGCTCCTAGCCGGCAGCATGTCAGAATCCATGAGGAAAGGCATCATCACCCTCATCAACAAGGGGAAGGGGAGAGGGCAGAAATCAGAAATTGGCGGCCCATCTCACTGCTTAATGTCGACTACAAGATACTGTCAAAAGTCATAGCCAGTCGAGTCAAGTCTGCTCTGGAGTTGGTGATCCACCCTGATCAGACCTGTACTTTACCCACTCAGGGACACGATCACCCACATACGGGACAGGAGGGTGGACACCTGCCTCATCAGCCTGGACCAGGAGAAGGCTTTTGACAGGATATCGCACACCTGCATGATGGACGTACTTTCCAAAATGGGGATTGGGGAGGGAATCTGCAATTGGATCAAACTGCTCTGCACAAACATCAGTAGCACAGTCTCAATCAATGGGTGGGAATCGGAAAGTTTCCCAATCCAATCCGGAGTCAGACAGGGTTGTCCTCTCTCCCCTGTCTTGTTTATTTGCTGGATTGAACCCTTTGCTGAGTCTATCAGGAAGGATGCGAGCATAAGAGGGGTGACAATCCCAGACAGTGGAGGCACTCAGGTTAAAACCTCCCTGGACATGGATGACGTCGCGGCCTTCTGCTCGAACCCGCTGTCTGTGCGCAGAGATGAGCATCTGCGACCAGTTCGCACTGGCCTTGGGAGCCAACGTTAACCACGGCAAGAGAGAGGCCATGTTCTTTGGGAACTGGGCTGACCGATCCTTTGTCCCCTTCACCGTCAGGTCAGACTACCTGAAGGTGCTGGGGATATGGTTCTGAAGGGCCGTGGCATGCACCAAAACCTGGAAGGAGCGAGTAGCCAGGGTCCAACACAAGCTGAGCATGTGGGAGTAGCAACTCTCTCCATTATGTGTAAGAACCTGGTCATCAGGTGCGAGGCGCTCACGTTGTTGTTGTAAGTGGCACAGGTCTGGCCCATACCCCATTCCTGCGCTGTGGCGATCACCCGAGTCATTTCCAGCTGCATCTCTGGATCCAAAATGGAGCGGGTCCAAAGGGACACGATGTTCAAACCTCTGGATAAGGGCGGGCATAATGTACCCAATATCACCCTCATCCTGATGACTACCTTCGTGTGCAGCTGCATCAAGCTGTGTGCAGATCCCCAATACGCCAACACCAAGTGTCACTACGTGCTGAGATTCTCTCTGTCCCCAGTGTTGTGAAGGAAGGGCCTGGTCGCATTGCCGTGGAACGCTCCATCTAGTTGGACTGTGCCGTACCACCAATCCTTCGTGGAACAGTTTCTGCGGAAAACACCTTTGACCACCAATCCATCAGGCAGTGGTCTGCACGGAATGTCCTCAAGGCCCTACGGGAAAAGGAGATGGTGGATCCTGTCGGATGGTTACCAGAGCAGACCGCCAAATCATTTGGCGGAATGCCTCATCACCAGAACTTTCAAACAAGCACCAAGGTGTAGCTTGGCTGGTGGTGAGCAGAGCCCTCCCCGTCAGATCCTTCCTGCACGCCCGAAGTCTCACCCCCTCCGCACAATGCCCTCGAAGTGGCTGTGGTGGGGATGACATGGTTGCCCAGCTTCTTCTGGAATGTGTCTTTGCAAAGCAGGTGTGGAAAGAGATGCATTGGTTTTTGTCGAGGTTCATCTCAAGCAGCTCTGTAACACAGGAGTCTGTGCTCTGCGGGCTGTTCCCAGGGACACACACCGAGATAACCACAACTGCTGCTGGAGGACTATCAATTCGGTGAAAGACACTCTTTGGTCTGCCCAAAACTTGCTGGTCTTCCAGCACAAAGAGTTGTCCAATGTTGCAGACTGGCACACTCCAAGGTCCAGGACTACGTGTTGAGGGACGCACTAAAGCTTGGGGTAGCCACAGCAAAGGCTCAATGGGGAAAGACCACCATGTAAGCTCCCCCCACCAAGCTGAACTGAGGGGCTGGATCCATGGAAAACCCCTCAAACTGCAGCGGGAAAATTTTCGTTTGCCATAAAATGTATATGGCATGAAAAATGAAATGGAAGGGTTGTGAGGCAACTCCCTCCTGTATTGAATGAAACTGACCTCCTTTGCACTGTTTGTATTTTTTGACTTGGTGCTGTTTGGAACTGTTTTGTAATGTATTTTTTACAGATCTTTATGAATAAAGTATATTTTGGAAATAAAAAAAAACATTTGTGCAAGTAAGTGTAATCAATTGCGGCTGCTTGAGCTCTGGGTTTGGAACTTGAGCAGCAGCTGGAGACACTGCTGTGCATTCATGAGGAGAGTTACATGGAAAGCATGTTCTTAGATGTGGTCACCCCACAGCTTAAGAGTACGCAGGGAGAGAGGGAATGGGTGACCACAAGGCAGTCAAAAAGAATCAGGCAGGAAGTGCAGGACATCCCGAGTGCATCTCACTCTCCAACAGGTATTCACTTCTGAATACGGAGGACAGTGATGCTTCACCAGGGGAGTGCAGCCAGATCCAAGTCCATGGCACCATGGGTGACTCAGCTGCAACGGTGGAGACAGGGAAGATTGGAAAAGCCATAGTGATAGATGATTCAATAGTGAAGGGAACAATCAGCTGTTTCTGTGGCCACAGACGTGAATCCAGGAATGGTGTGTTGCCTCCCTGGTGCCAGGGTCAAGGATGTCATTGAGCAGTTACAGAGCATCCTGAAGGGTGAGGGTGAACAGCCATCCTTTGTGGTCCACATCGGAACCAACAACATAGGTAGAAATAAGGATGTTGTCCTGCAGTCAGAATTTATGAAGCTAGGTAAGAAATTAGCAAGCAGGGCATCAAAAGTAGTAATCTCCGGATTAATCCCAGTGCCACGCGCAAGTGAGTACAGGAATAAAAGGATAAGACAGATGAACGTGTGTCTGGAAAGATGGTGCAGGAGGGAGGGCTTTAGATTCTTGGGACAGGTCCCACGGATTGCAGTTGAACAGAGCCTGGACAGAGTTCCTTGCGGGACATTTTGCTAGTGCTGTTGGCGAGGGTTTAAACTCATTTAGCAGGGGGATGGGAAACGGAAGGTAGAGTCAGATGGGACAAAATCAGAAATGAAAATGGAAGTCACAAAATTAATGGATGAGTCTGGAAGAAAGAGGAAACAAAGGTTAGAAAATTTAAAAAGAGTTTGGCAGTGCTCAAGCATATCTATTTCAATGCAAGGAGTATAGAAAATAAAGCAGATGAGCTGAGGGCACAAATAGACATGTGGCAGTATGATATCACAGCTATTACAGAAACATGGCTTAAGGAGGGACAGGAATAGCAGCTCAACATTCCTGGTTACAGGGTTTTCAGATGTGATAGGGAGGGGGATAAGAAAGGAGGGGGGGGTGGCAGTTTTGCTCAAAGTAACTATTACAGCTGTGAAGACGGATGATATGTTGGAAGGTTTATCAAATGAGGCCGTATAGATTGAGCTGAGGAACAAAAAAGGGGCAATCACACTGCTGAGAGTGTGCTATAGACCCCCAAACAGGAGATAGAAGAGCAGATATGTAGGCAAATCTCTGAGAATTGCAAGAACAATAGGGCAGTAATAGTAGGGGATTTTAACCACCCCAACATGAACTGGGATACTTTTAGTGTGAAGGAAATTGAGGGAGCAGAAGTCTTGAGGTGCATTCAGGAGAACTTATTTAGCCAATATGCAGCAAGTCCAACAAGAGAGGGTGCAGTTTTAGATGTGGTTTTAGGAAATGAAGATAGGCAGGTGGAAGGAGTGGCAGTGGGAGAGCATTTTGGTGGTAGTGATCATAATTCAGTCAGTTTTAACATAATTATGGAAAGGACAAGGATAGAACAGGAGTTAAAGTTCTCAGATGGGGCAAGGACAACTTTACTAAGCTGAGGAGTGAATTAGCAAAAGTGGACTGGAAACAACTACTTGAAGGTAAATCAATGTCAGAGCAGTGGGAAGCACTCAAAGGGGAGATTTCAGGGGTTCAGAGTCAATATGTTCCCACAAAGAAAAAGGGTGGGATGGCCAAATCTAGAGCCCCATGGATTTTATAAGGTAGTATTATAAGACAGTAAAGGAAAGCTTATGCCCGACTCAGAGAACTCAATACTGCTGAAAGCCGAGAGGTGTATAGAATGTGGAGGGGGGATATCAACATTGAAATTAGGAAAGCAAAGAGAGGGCATGAAAGAATATTGGCAATCAAAATCAAGGTTCGCACAAAGATGTTTTATCAATACATCAATACAGAAAAAGGATAACTATGGAAAGAGTAGGGCCCATAAAAGATCATGAAGGTAACCTATGTGTAGGGGCAGAAGATGGTGGCACTGTTCTTAATAAATACTTTGCATCTGTCTTCACAAAAGAGGGTGATGATGCAGATATTGGAGTTAAGGAAGAAGGGTATGAAGTATTGGATGTGATCAATAGAGGGAGAGAGGACATATGAGTGACAGGACATACAAATAGCATATTTGTAAGTTGATAAATCACTAGGGATGGATGAAATGTACCCCACGCTGATAAAAGAAGCAAGAGAGGAAACAGCGGAAGGTTTGACCATCGTTTTCCAGACCTCACTGGATACAGGTGTGATGCTGGAGGATTGGAAGACTGCAAACATTGTACCTCTGTTTAAAAAGGGAGTGAGGGATAGACCGAATAATTACAGGACAGTCAGTCTAACCTCAGTAGAGGGCAAATTATTGGAATCTATTCTGAGTGACAGGATAAAATGTCACTTAGAAATGCACAGATTAATCAAGGAGAGTCAGCATGGATTTGTTAAGGGAAGATCTTGTCTGACCAACTTGATTGAAATTTTGATTGGCTGTGTGGTAAATAGCAAGGAGGATAGCTGTTGGCTGCAGGAAGATCTTCATGGTCTGGTCAGATGCACAGAAAAATGACAAATGGAACTCAATCCAGAGAAGTGTGAGGTGATGCATTTGGGGAGGTCAAACAAGGCAAAGGAATACACGATTAAGAGGAAAATGTTGAGAGGTGTAGAGAAAGTGAGGTACCTTGGAGTAAATGTCCACAGATCCCTGAAGGTAGCAGGACAGGTCGATAAGGTGGGAAGAAGACAATATGGAATCCATTCCTTTTTTAGCTGAGGTATAGAATATAAGAGCAGGGAGGTTATGCTGGAACTGTATAAATCATTAGTCAGGCCACAACTTGAGTACTGTGTGCAGTTCTGATCACCTCATTACAGAAAGGATGTAATTGCACTAGAGAGGGTACAGAGGAGATTTACGAGGATGTTGCCGGGACTGGAAAAATGCAGCTTTGAGGAAAGATTGGATAGGCTGGGGCTATTCTCCTTGGCACAGAGAAGGCTGAGGGGGGATCTGACTGGCATGTACAAAATTTGTGGAGTCTGGATAGAATTGAAGTGAAGGGCCTGTTTACCTTAGCAAAGAGATCAGTGACTAGGGGAATAGATTCAAAGTGATTGGCAGAAAGATCACAGGGGAGATGAGGAAAAGACTTTTTAGCCAGAGGGTGGTGGGGGTCTGGTGGAATTGATACTGTATTTTAGTTTGATATTGCATCACTTTTTAGAATGGTATGTAATGTTTATATCTATCTACACTGATGGAATTGATTCTGTCTCTTTCAATTTCACAGTGTGGGCGAGGTCTGAACTGGTATTTAATTTGTGTCTCAGCTGACAATATCTTTCAGCACCTTTGAAACATTCACTGCAATGAATGTTGGACTTGTATGTAACTTGTACCTCAGGGTACACCATGGGGATGTTTAAACATCCTTCATAATGAATGGGTGTGAGCTTTGGGTATGATATTTAATTTAAATCTCAGGGTACATCACTAGGTTAGATTCTGTGCCATTCAATCAGTAGCGTGTGCCAATTCTATCTGATATTTAATTGCTAGCTCAGTCTGCATTATATTAGACAGGCAGAGAGACTTGGGCGTACAGGTCCACAGGTCACTAAAAGTGGCAACGCAGGTGGATAAGGTAGTCAAGAACCCATATGGCATGCTTTCCTTCATCGGTCGGGGCATCGAGTATAAAAATAGGCAAGTCATGCTGCAGCTGTACAGAATTTTAGTTCGGCCACACTTAGAATATTGCATGCAATTCTGGTCGCGACACAACCCGAAGGACGTGGAGGCTTTGGAGAGGGTACAGAAGAGGTTTACCAGGATGTTGCCTGGTCTGGAGGGCATTAGCTATGAGGAGAGTTTGGATAAACTCGGATTGTTTTCACTGGAACGACGGAGGTGGAGGGCCGACATGATAGAGGTTGACAAAGTTATGAGCGGCATGGACAGAGTGGATAGTCAGAATCTTTCTCCCTGGGTGGAAGAGTCAGTTTCTAGGGGACATAGGTTTAAAGTGCGAGGGGCAAAGTTTAGAGGGATGTGCGAGGCAAGTTCTTTACACAGAGGGTGGTGAGTGCCTGGAACTTGCAGCCGGGGGAAGTGGTGGAAGCAGGTACGATAGCGACGTTTAAGAGGCATCTTGACAAATACATGAATAGGATGGGAATAGAGGGATACGGACCCCAGACGTGCAGAAAGTTTTAGTTTAGGCAGGCATCAAGATCGGCGCAGGCTTGGAGGGCCGAATGGCCTGTTCCCGTGCTGTACTGTTCTTTGTTCTTTGTTAGATTGACACATTGCATTTCAATCTGCTAGTGGGTGTGATTTTGACGTGGGATTGAAGTATCTGACTGTCAGTGGGACTCAATCGGGGTGAAATGGAAAAAACTTCTTTCTCTCCTGCTTTGTTTGGTTGTTGGATTGAAAATGTGTCTCTGGAACTTGGGATCAATGTGAGCCTGACTATTTCTGCAGTCTGAGACCAGGGAACTGATGCACTATCTGCACTCTGAGTGATAATGTACCTACTGTGTGTGAGTGGAGCTGGCTGCACTGTTCCTTGTGCCTCGAGTGCAGCAACCATCACATTCATCACAATATCTTCAAGTATTTGCCTGTATGAAGAAAAAAATACATCTGATAACTCAAGAACAGATGCGGTGCATAATATCAAAGAGGTCAATTTAATTTCTCAATCAATAATCATTAAGAACATCCACAAATGAAAACCGGTGTCATTATCTGCCTCCACTGAAGTACTGAAGCTCCCAGCTCCTGCATCGCAAGTGTTCTGGGCAGATCCATCCAGACAAAACACTGCACTGGGATCGTCCCAACTGCTCTCTGCTCGACATATATTTCCAGCCATCCTGCTTCATATGCAAAAATTTTTTTTAAATGAAGCTCGATATGTATATCCCTCGATTCCTTTCTCCACATACAATTGTTCATTTGTTCCACCTCCCCTTCAGTGCATCGATACTATTCACCCCAACATCTCCCTGTGATAACAAATTCCAGATTCGAACCATTCACTGCGTAAATACATTTTTCATGAATTCCTCATTGGTTTTATGAATGACGATTTTATATTTTGGCTCTTGTTTCAGACGCCACCACAAGTGGAAGCATGTCTCCATGTATTCTAAAAAAGCCCTTCACTATTTCCTCACTTTTTTCATTTGTTTGTGGAATGTAGGCATTAGTGGCTATGCTAGCATTTATTGCCCAATCCAAATTGCCCTTGACAAAGTGGTGGTGAGCTGCCTTCTTGAGCCGCTGCAGTTCCTGAGATGTAGGAACACCAACAGTGCTGTTTGGAAGGGAGTTCCAGGATTTTTACCCAGCGACAATGAAGGAATGGCGATATAGTTCCAAGTCAGGATGTTGTGTGGCTTGGAGGGGAATTTGCAAGTGGTAGTGTTCCCTTGCAACTGCTGCCCTTGTCCTCCTCAGTAGTAGAAGTTCCAGGTTTGGAAGGTACTGTCAAAGGAGCTACTGTGTGTTGCTGCTGTGCAAGTTGTAGATGGTACACACTGCTGCCACTGTGCATCAGTGGTGAATGGGGTGATTGTTGAAGGTGGTGCTTGGGGGCAATCAAGCAAGCTACTTGAGTGTTGTTGGAGCTGCACTCATCCAGGCAAGTGGAGAGTATTCCATCATACTCCTGACTTGTGTCTTGTGAATGGTGGATAGGTTTGGGGAGACAGGAGGTAAGTTACTCACCACAGAGTTCCTAGCCTCTGACCTGCTCTTGTAGGCACGGCATTTATGTGGCTGGTCCAATTCGGTTTATGGTCAATGGTAACCCCCCCCCCCCCCAATGTTGATGGTGGGGGATTCAGTGATGGTAATGCCATTGAAGATCAAGAGGAGATGATTAGATTCTCTCTTGTTTGAGATGGTCATTGCCTGGCACTTATCTGACGCGAATGTTACTTGCCACTTATCAGCCCAAGCCTGGATGTTGTCCAGGTCTTGCTGCATCTGGGCACGGGCTGCTTCAGTAGCTGAAGAGTCATGAATGGTGCTGAACATTGCGCAATCATCAGTGAACATCCCCACTTTCGGCCTTGTGATGGAGGGAAGGTCATTGATGAAGCAGCTGAAGATGGTTGGGCCTAGAACACGAGCCTAAGGAATTCCAGCTGTAATGTCCTGAGACTGAGATGATTGACCTGAACAACCACAGCCATCTTCCTTTGTGCGAGGTATGACTCCAACCAGCAGAGAGTTTTGCCATGATTCCCATTTACACTAGTTTTGCTAGGGCTCCTTGGAGCCATTAATGGTCAAAGGTTGCCTTGATGTCAAGGGCAGTCACTCTCACCTCACAATGCAATGTTTCTTTAACTCTAAAATAAAAGCAAAATTCTGCAGATTCTGGAAATATGAAATTTAAAAAACAAAAATGCTCAAAATACTCAACAGTTCAGGCAGCGTATGTGGAGAGAGAAACAGAATTAACATTTCAGGTCTGTGTCCTTTCATCTTACAATATGTTTTATGTCCTGGTATGTAATGGTCAGGTTCATTCAGTTTGCAGTAAAGGAATGAATACTGTGTCTTCCACTCTGACTATTAGTGAGATTTGTGGAGTGGTGTGTAACATGGAGCTCAGTCTGCAGTCTGGGTACATTATTGAAATTAATTCTGTATTTTACAATCAGGTACTGTTTGTCTGTTCCATCTGACATTGAATTTGTAGTTCAGGCTGCTGTCTTGTGAGAGTGACACAGTGCCTTGCAATCTGATAGTGGGTGTGATTTTGGACTGGGATTGATGTATCTACCTGTCAGTGGGACTGAGTTGTGGTGAAATGGAAACAAGTTCAATCTTTCCTGCTCTGTGTGACTGTTGCATTGACTGTTGGTCTCTGGAACTTGGGATCAGTGCCAGTCTGACTACTTCTGCTGGCGGTGATTGTGGAATTGATGTCTCTGCTCTCTGTGAGTGATACTGTACTTACTGTGTGTGAGGAGCTGGCTGCACTTCCTCTTGTGTCGAGGAACCACGACATTTATTCTGCTTCCATCAAGTATTTGCCTGCAGAAAGGAAATGTATTTATTATCATTCAGGAAGAGATGTGGTAGAAGATACAAAAGTGACCAAAACAATTTTTCAATTAATAATCATTATGAACAATCACAAAGGAAACCCAGCAATGCAAACAGAGTCAGTGTCTGATTCCACTGCAGTCCTGCAGCCCCCAGCTACTGCATACCAGAGGCTTTGGCCATTTTACAACAATTAAATGACATCCAGAAACAATCCACTGGGCCATGAATGGGACTGACCGACGGAACAGGGACTTTTACACAGGTCAGATTTCCAGTTCCCGCTCCCATGGTCTAACCGTTCACGCGAAACCAAACAGCCACTGTTTAAAATGTGTCCTTCACATTTCTCACCTGGTGCCTATAATAGATTCTCTTTGTGTAAATCCCCACATCCTGACTGTCCGCTTCTGTTTCCACACTTCACTGTCCAATAACAAGAAACTGTGGGATGAGGCTGAATCGCTCTCTTTGCGCTGGCACGGACATGATGGGCCGAATGGCCTCATTCTGTGTCGGAAATTTTCCATGTTTCTGTTTGCGGAATTGTTGCAGAAATCTGCGCCTGCGCTCCCCTCCCCCAGCACTGCCTGTGAGCGCAAGGAGATGGTTTAAAACAGCCGCGAATGGAGAGATCCCAGTCCCAGTGGAAGGGAGCAAACAGCAGCCTCCTTCCAGCAGCACATCGCTTTGGGAGCGTGTCCGCAGATGGACTCAGAGATCAGCATCGAGTCCGGGGCAAGTTCAGGGGCAGGCGGGGGCTGTTTGTGAGAGGCGGAGTGGAGCGGGAACTGGTCCCGGAACATGGAGTGAGTGGGGGAAGGGAGAGGCCATTCTCGGGTTGTGTGTGGACAAGGGGATGGAGACAGAATGGGAAGAACCTGTTACTGCAGTGCAGTCAAACAATGATAATATTTGTATGGCTGGGCTTCCTTTGTGGGCGTTTATAATTATTATGAGAGATTAAAATCATTAAAATCCTGTATCTTCTACCTCACCAGTATTTGAATTATAAACATTCTTTTGTTCAAACAGGCAAATAATTGAATGAACCAAAATAAATATGATGTTTCCTCCACCAAGTTACATGGAAGAGTGTCACCAGCTCCTTCTCACACACAGTCCGTACATTATCACTCACAGTGCGCAGAGACACAGACAGGTCATCAGTTCCACAGTCTCAGACAGCAGAAACAGATCCAGAGACACATTTTCAATCCATCAATCAAATGGAGCAGGAGAGACGCACGTTGTTTTCATGTCACCCCAACTCAGTACCACTGACAGGTATATACACAAATCCCAGTCCAAATTCTCACCCACTATCAAATTATCAGTGTGTCAATCTCACAATAGAGCAACCTCAGCGACAAATTAAATACACAGAGAACTGACACATGGTTGCTGTTTCAAAGTTACAGAAATAATCTCAATGAAGTGCTCCGAGATTCAAGTTAAATACCAGCCTAATATTTACACGGGTTTTGACTTTATTATCAGTATTAATTCCCATAATGTGTCCAGACATATATATTAGATACAAATCTCAAGTGCATCATCAGATTGCAGAGGTACAAACTCAGATTCCACTTTAAAACTCATCCGGATTGTGAAACTAAAAGATACAATATAAATTTGATTCGTATAGTTTGAGCTATAAATTACGTACCAGTCCTAAAACCTCATATAGTGTCAGATGGAAGATACTGTACAATTCCAGACTGAGCTCATTTTACATGCAAGTCCAAGATTCTCACTCAGAGTTGGACTGAATGGCACTGATCAAATTGATGAGTACAGCCTGACTTACACTTGCACATCGATCCTGTATCAGATTGTTGGATACATTATATTTCACTATTGTGTTCACAGTGACAGATACTATTTAATACCAGGCAAAACCTCAAACAGGATTTATGTATCTACCTATCTGCTTAAAACCTACCACATCAGTGGCCTGTTGCGGTGCTGAATTTTTATGTAGAATAAATCCAGACTTGCACCAGTCCCAGTGACGGAAGGTTATATAATGAATCTCACACTCTCACAGAGTACCAGACACTGACAGTTAGAGAGTGATTTTGAAACCCATGCTAGGTGCCAGATGCTGAAAGGTATAGGTTGATTACTGCACTCACTGACAGTACCTCAGCCTGAGTCATCTAAAGCAACCTAACACACAAATAGTAGCACTGAGAGATTGAGAAAGAGTCCAAAACTCAGAGTAACAGACACTGATAGACACAATCTGAAAACTGCATGCAAATGGATACAGTATTGGCTAACTCACAAGAAACAGAGTGGGGATAATTGGGGAATTTTCAAATTGGCAAACTGTAACTAATGGAGTGCCACAGAGATCAGTGCTGGTGCCTCAATCTTTATGGTCTTTATTAATAACTTGCATGAAGGGACCGAGTGTAAATCCAAATTTATGGATGGTACAACGATAGGGAGGAAAGCAAGTTGTGAGAAGGACACAAAGTGTCTGCAAAGAGATATAGCTAGGTTAAATCAGTGGGAAAAAGTTTGGCAGATGGAGTATAATATGGGAAAATGTAAGATTGTCTACTTTGGCAGGAAGAATAGAAAAACAGAATATTACTAACATCGAGAGAGACTGCAGAATGCTGCTGTACCAAGGAATCTGTGTGTCCAGGTACATGAATTACAAAAAAGTTAGCATGCAGCTACAGCAAGTAATTAGGAAGGCAACTGGAATGTTGGCATTTTTAGAGAGGGGAATGGAGTTTAAAAGTAGGGAAGATTTGCTGTAACTGTACAGGGCATTAGTGACATCCCAACTAAAGTACTCCACACAGTTGTGGTCTCCTTACTTAAGGAGGGATATACTTGCATTGGAATCAGTTCAGAGAAGGTTCACTCGGCTGATACTTGGGAAGTTGGATTGTCTTAGGAGAAACAGTTGAGCAGGTTGGCCCATACTCACTGGAGTTTAGAAGATTGAGAAGAGATCTTATTGAAACCTATAAGATTCTCAGTGGGCTGGACAGGTAGATGCTGAGAGGATGTTTCTCCTTGTGGGGGAATGTAGAATTAGGGGCCACAGTTTCAAGATAAGTGGCCTCCCATTCAAGAAGGAGATGAGGAGGAATTTCTTCACTCAGAGGGTTGTTCATCTTTGGAATTCTGTTCTCCAGAGGACTGTGGAGGCTGGGTCATTGAATATATTCAAGGCTGTGATAGACATATTTTTTATCTACAAGGGAGTCAATGGTCATGGGCGCAGGCAGGAAAGTGGAGTTAAGGCCACAATCAGAACAACCCCGATCTTATTGAATGGCAGAGCAGGCTCGATGGGCCAAATGGCCATCTCCTGCTCCTATTTTGTATCTTTTTATCTTCTTACACACACATACACACACACACTCAACCAGTGTCTGGCAGTGGATCTAGAATTAATCCCACTTTCGTACAAAATACCAGAGACTGAAAGGTACAGAATAAATCCCACAGATACGTACAGTATGACTGACAGGTACAGAATGAATCCCATGCTCACACACAGCACCAGGGATTGAAAGATACATGTGAGTCCCACCCTCACTGAACAATATCAGACTGAGTTACAGAATAATTTCCACATTCACATCGAGCACCACTGACTGCTAATTAATTCATCCCACAATCACACACACTACCAGAGGCCGACAGATATAGAATGTATTGCACACTTTCACAAAGTACCAGTGAGTGACAGGTACAGAATGAATCCCACATTCACAAACTGTACTAGAGAATGGCAGATCCAGTACCAATGATCAATTCAGAATGAACTCCTAAGTTACACATGACACTAGAGATGGAGAGATACAAAATTAATTCCACATTCACACTGCGCGAGAGACTGATAGTTACAAAATGGATCCAGAACATGCAGACAGTGCCAGAGACTGACAGTTACAGAATGAAGTAAACACTCACATACAGTACCAGAAATGACAGAAATGGAATTGAGACCACACATATATGTGATACCAGAGATGGAGCATTTAGAATGAATCACACACACAGAACAAGAACAGAGATAGAGTTATACAGAATGAATCACACACACACACAACAAGAACAGAGATAGAGTTATACAGAATGAATCTCACGCTCATGTACAGGACAACAGATTAACAGGTAAACAATTACCCTCAAACACACATACATTACCAAGGGTCAGTTCAGAATGACTACAAAACTCAAATAATGTGTTCGAGGTTGAAAGATGCAGATGAATACAAAACTCACACACAAGATACTAATAGATACAGCCTGAAAACTGCACTCAAACACAGTACAAGGGACCGACAGATGCTGAATGAATCCCACACTCATATTCAATACCAGAGACTGACAGATGCAGAATGGATGTCACACTAAACTTCTTCTTCGGAACTCCCTTGGGAATGAGGATGACTTTCTTCCACTCCAGGGTTGTGGGTCCTTCGGTAACTGAATAGTCCAATTCTTGATCCACACACTCAGCCACAGGTGGGGCAGATGGTGCTTGGTGAAGTGGGTGAATGGGATTCTCCAATTTCCCAATACTCCTTCCACTGTTTGCATTTCGTTGCTTCCTGGGCATGTCGACGAATTTCAAATTGGCTGGCACCTTCGCGGATGCTTCTTCTCCATTTTGGGTGGTCTCAGGCAAGAGATGCCCATGAATCAGTGCAGATGTCACGTTTTTTCAGGATGTCTTGCAGGAAATTCTTGTAATGTTTCCTCTGCCCTCCTGGTAGCTTCTTGCCCTGATGGAGTTCAGAGTAGAAAGCTTGTTTTGGGTCTCTGGCGTCAGGCATGGGGATGATGTGGCCCATCCAACATAACTGACTAGCCATGACCAGTGTTTCGATACTGGGGATGTTGGCCTGAGAGAGGACACTGATATTGCAGCGCCTGTCCTGCAACTGAATTTGCAGGATCTTGCGGAATCACCACCGGTGATATCTCTCCAGGACGTTGAGATGTCTGCTGTACAATATCCATGATTCTGACACATACAGGAGGGCAGGTAACACTGCAGCCATGTCAACCATGAGCTTGGTGTCTGATTTGAGTTCTTTGTCATCAAACATTCTTTTCCACAGATGACTGAAGGCTACGCTGACACACTAGACGTGATGCTGGGTGTCATTGTCGATATCTGCCCTTGGTGACAGGAGGTTCCCAAGGTATGAGCAGTGATCCACATTGCCCAGTGGTTCGCTGTGGATCTTGATAGTTGAGGGGCAGTGTCGGGGAGCAGGCTGGTAGAGGACCTTTGTCTTCTGGATGTTTTGCTTAAGGCCAATTATTTCATACACCTCCATGAATGCATTGATCAGGGTTTGAAGCTTGGCCTCTGAGTGTGCGCATACGCAGGCATCGTCAGCATACTGCAGCTTGATGACAGAGGTTGGAGTGGCCTTACATCTGGACTGGAGGCAACATAGGTTAAATAGTTTCCCACTCGTCCTGTAGACTAGATCTACACATGCAACCTAAAGAACAGCTGATGGGCTGAAAGAACACTGGAACAACAAAAACTTGCTGACAGCCACGACATGTGTGGATTCTCCAGCACAGTCAAGACCATTCACGGCCCACGTACCCAAGGACCTACCGTACTGAGAGCAAAAGAATGGAGTGACACTGATCAAGGACAGGTAGGCAGTCTGCACTCGTTGCAAGGAGCACTTTGAAGATCTCCTCAATCGTGCCTCAGTCCTTGATGCGAGTGCCCTTGACCGCATTCCACAGCATGCTACCCACCGTGCTGTCAGCACAATTCCAGGCTGACAGAGATTGAAAAGGCCATCTGACAGCTAAAAAACAATAAGGCCGCTGGCATAGATGGAATTCCCATCAAAATTCTAAAATCTGGCAGAGACGTACTCTTGACACAAGTACATGGTCTCATTTCCCTCATTTGGAAGGAGGAGAGCATGACAGGGGATCTCCGAGACACTGTAATAGTGATCATCTTTAAAGAAGGTGACAAGACTGACTGTGGTAACTACCGAGGGGTATCCCTGCTGTCCGCCACAGGGAAGGCCATCACAAGAGTCCTTCTCAACTGCCTCCTCCCCGTGGCTGAAATCACAATGTGGATTCTGTCCATCAAGAAGCACAATGGACATGATTTTCACAGCAAGACAACTCCAAGAAAATGTAGGGAGCAGCAACAACCTTTATACCTGGTTTTCTCTGACCTGACAAAGGCCTTCGACTCTCCCAACCAGGAGGGATTATGGAACGTCCTCAAATTTGGCTGCCCAGAGAAATTCATCATCATCCTCTGATGACTGCATGATGACATGCAAGCTGTAATCCTTCCCAACGGACCGACCATTGACCCAATCCCAATGCAAACTGGGGTCGAGCAAAGCTGTGTCATCGCACCAATGCTCTTTCCCATCATCCTTGCCGCAACACTCCACCTCATCTCCTCATACTCACAGTACCAGAGACTGACAGATACAGAATGGATGTCACAATCACAGTACCAGAGTCTGACAGATACAGAATGGATGTCACACTCACAGTCCTAGAGTCTGATAGATACAGAATGGATGTCACACTCACAGTACCAGAGACTGACAGATACAGAATGGATATCACACTCACAGTCCTTGAGTCTGATAGATACAGAATGGATGTCACACTCACAGTACCAGAGACTGACAGATACAGAATGGATATCACACTCACAGTCCTAGAGTCTGATAGATACAGAATGAATCCACACAGCACCGGAGACTTCTTTTCTTCTTCTTCTTCTTTGGGCTCCTTGTCTCGAGAGACAATGGGTAAGCGCCTGGAGCTTGTCAGTGGTTTGTGAAGCAGTGTCTGGAATGGCTATAAAGGCAAATTCTAGAGTGACAGACTCTTCCACAGGTTCTGCAGATAAAATTGGTTGTCGGGGCTGTTACACAGTTGTCTCTCCCCTTGAGCTTCTGTCTTTTTTCCTGCCAACTGCTATGTTTCTTCGACTCACCGTACTTTAGCTCCGCATTTATGGCTGTCCGCCATCTCTGGCGATCACTGGCAACTGACTCCCACGACCTGTGATCAATGTCACAGGACTTCATGTCGTGTTTGCAAACGACTTTAAAGTGGAGACATGGATGGTCGGTGGTTCTGATACCAGTGACGAGGTTGCTGTACAATGTGTCCTTGGGGATCCTGCCATCTTCCATGCGGCTCACATGGCCAATCCATTTCAAGCGCCGCTGGCTCCGTAGGGTGTATGTGCTGGGGATGTTGACCGCCTCAAGGACGTCTGTGTTGGAGATATGGTCCTGCCACCTGATGCCAAGGATTCTCCAGAGGCAGCAAAGATGGAATGTATTGAGACGTCACTCTTGGCTGACATACGTTGTCCAGGCCTCGCTGCCGTAGAGCAAAGTACTGAGGACACAGTACTTGGACTGATATACTTGGACTTTTGTGTTCCGTGTCAGTGTGCCATTTCCCCACACTCACTTGGCCAGTCTGGACATAGCAGTGTTCTCGCACCTACACTGTTTGGGATCTTCTTCACCCTGCTGCTCTCACATGCGTTCAAGTCTTCAGAAGAAGGAATTTTCCTCGACACAAGATCAGAAGGCACTTTGTTCAACCTTGCCCGTCTAAGAGCGAAGAGCAAAGTACAGAAAGTCTGCATCAGGGAACTTCTCTTTGCTGACGATGCTGCATTAACATCCCACACTGAAGAGTGTCTGCAGAGACTCATTGACAGCATTGCGGCTGCCTGCAACGAATTTGGCCTAACCATCAGCCTCATGAAAACGAACATCATGGGACAGGACATTATAAATACTCCATCCATCAATATGGGCGAACACGCTCTGGAAGTGGTTCAAGAGTTCACCTATCCAGGCTCAACTATCACCAGTAACCTGTCTCCCGATGCAGAAGTCAACAAGTGCATGGGAAAGGCTTCCACTGCTATGTCCAGACTGGCCAAGAGAGTGTGGGAAAATGGCGCACTGACACGGAACCAGAGACTGAGAGCGACCAAATTACATAAAACACTCAAACACAGTAGCAGAGAGTAAAATAAATGAAATTAATTGCACACTCACATGCAATAGCAGAGACACAACGACACAGAATCAGTCAAAAAGTGTCCTCCCAACAACAGCCAGGACATTTCCAGGGAGCTTTACACAGGGAGCGACTGTTTTACTATAAACTGGGACTGGAGAGAGTCTTTGTGAAATATACTTACGGATTGCAGTAAGGGTGTTTGTGATTGGTTGCAAATATTTATTCTGATTGGATGGCGGAAGACACCAGTTAGAGAATTACAATATAAAACCGTTTTGACATCATTGCCAATCACCCAATCACAATCTTAACTTTCCCCCATCCCTCATTAGCATAGAGCTGTGGGATTGTCTATTTAATCCGCACTCGGAAGGGGTTTGGTTTATTTCTGTGTCTGAAATTGAATCTGAAGATGGTAGAGGAGAAGAAGAAAGCAGCTGCAAAGAAGGGCGCCAAGAAAACTGTGAGTAAACCGTCAGCAAAGGGCGGCAAAAGGCGCAGAAAGTCGAGGAAGGAGAGTTACTCCATCTACATCTACAAAGTGATGAAGCAGGTTCACCCCGACACCGGCATCTCCTCCAAGGCCATGAGTATCATGAACTCGTTTGTGAACGATATTTTCGAGCGCATCGCGGGTGAGGCTTCACGCCTGGCCCATTACAACAAGCGCAGAACCATCAGCTCCCGGGAGATCCAGACCACCGTGCGCCTGCTGCTGCCCGGGGAGCTGGCCAAGCACGCCGTGTCGGAAGGGACAAAGGCGGTGACCAAGTACACCAGCTCCAAGTAAAACTGCACAATGGACTGAAAAACATACCAAACACAACGGCTCTTTTAAGAGCCACCCACAATCTCTCTGAAAAAGCTACAACATCATCTCTATGGTATCAATTTGGTTTTTTTTATACGAAGAGTCTGGAACTTTCTAATTGCCTTTGTGATACCTGTTTTTACCCCATGGATTCTGGGTGATTCACTTTCACTGTTGAGATCTTTGTGTCTACTTAACAATGCCCTGTAAATTAATTACTGATCACTGACCCCATGTGCGCGTTCATTTTCGCTGTTGTACTATTTCGTCAATAAGCTGACAGATCAGTTCTCAGTCACTTGTTTCCCTTGTTCAAGCTCGACCTCAATAATTAATAAGTACATTTTCTAGAAACCCCGCTGTTGTAGGAAACCTCAGTCTCACATTTCAACTCCGGACACTTTCTCTCCGCTTTTGTCTCCCACAAATAGGTTCAATCTAGAATCAGTGATGCGGTATCTTGACAAAGATTGACCTGAAATGTGTCCGCTTCCAGAATGCTGTGAAAGAGACTTTCTGCCGCCGCTTACAGACTGTTAAAAAAAGGACGGAGAATAGTCCGAGATCAAAGAGCACATGGGCTCAGTGATCAGTAATTAATTTACGCGGCATTATTAAGTAGACACAAAGATCTCAGACAGTGAAACTGAATCACCCAGAATCCATGGGGCTAAAAGAGATCAGAAAGGCAATTAGAAAGTTCCAGACTCTTCGTATAAAAAAAACAAAACAAATCAAAACCAGAGAGATGATGTTGTAGCTTTTTCAGAGAGATTGTGGGTGGCTCTTAAAAGGGCCGTTGTGTTTGGGATGTTTTTCAGTCCATTGTGCAGTTTTACTTGGAGCTGGTGTACTTGGTCACCGCCTTTGTCCCTTCCGACACGGCGTGCTTGGCCAGCTCCCCGGGCAGCAACAGGCGCACGGCGGTCTGGATCTCCCGGGAGCTGATGGTTCTGCGCTTGTTGTAATGGGCCAGGCGGGAAGCCTCACCCGCGATGCGCCCGAAAATATCGTTCACAAACGAGTTCATGATGCTCATGGCCTTGGAGGAGATGCCGGTGTCGGGGTGAACCTGCTTCATCACTTTGTAGATGTAGATGGAGTAACTCTCCTTCCTCGACTTTCTCCGCTTCTTGCCGCCCTTTGCTGACGGTTTACTCACAGTTTTCTTGGCGCCCTTCTTAGCAGCTGCTTTCTTCTTCTCCTCAACCATCTTCAGATTCAATTTCAGACACAGAAATAAACCAAACACCTTCCGAGTGCGGATTAAATAGACAATCCCACAGCTCTATGCTAATGAGGGATGGGGGAAAGCAAAGATTGTGATTGGGAGTGATGTCACAATGGTTTAATATTGTAATACTATAATTGGTGTCCTGCACCATCCAATCACATTCAAACTTTGCAGCCAATCACAAACATTCGTACTGCAATCAGGAAGTATATTTCACAAAGACTCTCTCCAGCTGCAGTTTACATTGAAAGAGCCGCTCCCTGTGCCAAGCTCTCTGGAAATGTTCTGCATGTTGTTGAGAGGACGCTTATTGATGATTCTGTGTCGTTACTATTGCATGTGAGTGTGCAATTAATTCCATTTATTTTATTCTCTGCTCCTGTGTTTGAGAGTGTTCTGTCATTCAGCAGTTCTTAGTCTCTGGTGCTGTATGGATTTATTCCGTATTTATTTATTTCGAGATACAGCACTGAAACAGGCCCTTCGGGCCGCCGAGTCTTTGCCGGCCAACAACCGCCTATTTATACTAACCCCGCAGTAATCCCAACCTACACACGGGCAATTTATAATGACCAATTTGCTGATCAACCTGCAAGTTTTTGGCGGTGGGAGGAAACCGGAGCACCCGGCGAAAACCCACGCGGTCACAGGGAGAACTTGCAAACTCCGCACAGGCAGTACCCAGAATCGAACCCGGGTCATTGGAGCTGTGAGGCTGCAGTGCTAACCACTGCACCACTGTATCTGTCAGACTCTGGTACTGTGTTTGAGTGTGAGGAGTTGAGGCGGAGTGTTGCGGCGAGGAAGATGGAAAAGAGCGTTGGTGAGATGACACAGACTTAGTTGACCCCAGTTTGCATTGGGATTGGGTCAGTGGTAGGTCCGTTGGGAAGGATTACAGCTTGCATGTCATCATGCAGTCGTTGGAGGTTGGTGACAAATTTTTCCGGCAGCCAAATTTGAGGAGGACGTTCCATAATCCCTCCTGTTTGGTAGAGTCGAAGGCCTTTGTCAGGTCAGAGAAGACCAGGTAGAAAGGTTGCTGCTGCTCCCTACATTTTCTTGGCGTTGTCTTGCTGTGAAGATCATGTCCACTGTGTCTCTTGATGGACAGAATCCACATTGTGATTCCAGTAGGAGATCTTCAGCCACGGGGAAGAGACAGTTGAGAAGGACTCTTGTGATGACCTTCCCTGTAGTGAACAGCTGGGATACCCCTCTATCATTACCACAGTCGGTCTTGTCACCATTTTTGGTGATGATCACAATGACAGCATCTCAGAGATCCCTGGCGTGCTCTCGTCCTTCCAGCTGAGGGAAATGAGACCATGTATTTGTGTTAAGTGTTCTTCTCTGTCGTATTTTAGATTTTCAGAGGGAATTCCATCGATGCCGGTGGCCTTCATTTTTTTTTACCTGTTAGATTGCCTTTTCAATTTCTGTTGGGCTGGGATTGTGCTGACGTCATGGTGGGTAACATATTGTGGAATGTGGCACTTGCATCAAGGACTGAGTTGCGATTGAGAAGATCTTCAAAGTGCTACTTCCAACGAGTGCTGACTGCCTCTCTGACCTTGATCAGTGTCACTCCATTCTTTACTCTCAGTAGGGTAGGTCCTTGGTAATTTGGGCCATAAATGGTCTTGACGGTGCTGAAGAATCCACACATGTCGTGGCTGTCAGCAAGTTGCTGTATTTCCTGCACTCTTTCAGCCCATCAGCTGTTCTTTAGTTCGTGTAAGCAGATCTACTCTACAGGACGAGTGGGAAACTATTGAAACTACATTGCCTGCAGTCCTGAAGCAAGGCCACTCCAACATCTGTCATCGGGCTGCAGTGTGCTGACAATGCTTGCATATGCGTACACCCAGAGGCCAAGCTTCAAACCCTCATCGATGCATTCATGGAGGGGTATGAAAGAATTGGCTTGAAGCAAAACATCCGGAAAGCTAAGGTCCTCTGCCAGCCTGCTCCCCGACACTGCCCCCAACTATTAAGATCCACGGCGAATCACTGGACAATGTGGATCACTGCTCATACCTTGGGAACCTCCTGTCACCAAGGGCAGATATCGACAATGACACTCAGGATCGCTTCCAGAAGGCCATGTGGCCCATAAATCCTGCTCTGCCATTCAATAAGATCATGCCTGTTCTGATTGAGGCCTTAATTCCACTTTCCTGCCTGTGCCCATTGACCAATGACTCCCTTGTACATCAAAAAATCTGTCTATCACAGCCTTGAATATATTCAATGACCCAGCCTCCACAGTCCTCTGGAGAACAGAATTCCAAAGATGAGCAACCCTCTGACAGAAGAAATTCCTCCTCATCTCTTTCTTGAATGGGAGACCACTTATCTTGAAACTGTGGCCCATAATTCTACATTCCCCCACAAGGAGAAACATCTTCCCAGGATCTACCTGTCCAGCCCACTGAGAATCTTATAGGTTTCAATAAGATCACCTCTCAATCTTCTAAACTCCAGTGAGTAGAGGCCCAATCTGCTCAACTTTTTCTCACAAGTCAACCCTTCATCCCAGGAATCAGCCCAGTGAACATTCTTTGAACTGATTCCAATACAAGTATATCCCTCCTTAAGTAAGGAGACCAAAACTGTATGGAGTACTTTAGTTGGGATGCCACTAATGCCCTGCACAGTTACAGCAAAACTTCCCTACTTTTATACTCCATTCCCCTTGCTAGAAATTCCAACATTCCATTTGCATTCCTAATTACTTGCTGTACTTTCATGCTAACTTTTCTGTAATTCATGTACCTGGCACCCAGATCCCTCAGTACAGCAGCATTCTGCAGTCTGTCTCTATGTAAGTAATATTCTGTTTTTCTATTCTTCCTGCCAAAGTAGACAATCTCAAATTTTCCTATATTATACTCCATCTGCCAAACTTTTTCCCACTGACTTAACCTATCTATATCTCTTTGCAGACACTTTATGTCCTCCTCACAGCTTTCTTTCCTACCTATCTTTGTACCATCCATAAATTTGGCAACAGTACACTCAGTGCCTTCATGCAATTATTAATATAGATCATAAATAGTTGAGGCACCAGCACTGGTCACTGTGGCATTCCATTAGTTACAGTTTTCCAATCTGAAAATGCCCCATTTGTCCCCACTCTCTGTTTCCTGTGAGTTAGCCAATCCTATATCCATGTGTGTGTAGTATTCAGTTTGAATCTATCAGTGTCTGGTACTCGATGTGAGTTTTGGACTCTTTCTTACTCTCTCACTGCTATTTTTTGTGTGTTAGGTTGCTTTAGATGACTCAGGCTGAAGTACTGAGAGTGAGTGCAGTAATCAACCTCTATCTTTCAGCATCTGGCACTGAGCATGTGTTTCAGCATCGCTCTCTATCTGTCAGTATCTGGTACTCTGTGTGAGTGTGGGATTCATTATATAATCTTCCGTCCCTGGGACTGATGGCAAGTCTGGATTTATTCTCCATAAAATGTCAGCACAGCAACAGGCCACTGATGTGGTAGGTTTTAAGCAGACAATATATTTGAAGTTTTGCTTAGTATTAAATATCTGTCATTGTGAACACAATGGTGAAAGATAATGTATCCTACAATCTGATACAGGATTGGTGTGCAAGTGTAACTCAGGCTGTACTGATCAATTTGATCAGTGCCATTCAGTCTGAGTGAGTATCTTGGATTTGCATGTAAAATGAGCTCAGTCTGGAATTGCACAGTATCTTCCATCTGCCACTGTACGAGGTTTCAGGACTGCTATGTAATTTAGAGCTCAGACTATACTGATCAAATTTATAATGTATCTTTTAGTTTCACAATCCGGATGAGTTTTAAACTGGCATCTGAGTTTGGATCTCAGGTTATACGATATTTCAGAATCTCTCAATCTGATTATGGACTTGAGTCTAATGTATATGTCTGGAAACATGATGGGAATTAATACTGATAATAAACTCATAACCTGTGTAAATATTGGGCTGGTATTTAACTTGAATCTCAGAGTACATTATTGAGGTTAATTCTGTAACTTTGAAACAGGAACAACGTGTCAGTTCTCTGTGTGTTTAATTTGTAGCTGAGGTTGCACTATTGTGGGATTGACACACTGATAATTTGATTGTGGGTGAGTTGTTGGACTGGGATTTATGTATCTACCTGTCAGTGGTAATGAGTTGGGATGACATGGAAACAACGTCTGTCTTTCCTGCTCTATTTGATTGATGGATTGAAAATGTGTCTCTGGAACTATTTCTGCTGTCTGAGACTGTGGAACTGATGACCTGTCTGTGTCTCTGCGCTTTGTGAGTGATAATGTACGTATTGTGTGTGAGAAGGAACTGGTGACACTCTTCCTTGTAACTTGGGTGGAGGAAATAGCCCATTTATTCTGGTTCATTCAATCATTTGCCTGTTTGAACAAAAGTATGTTTGCAACTAAAATACAGGTGAGATCAAAGATATAGAGTTTTAATGAATTTAATCTCTCAAATAATAATCATTATGGATACCCGCAAAAGAACCACCGCAACACAAATATTGTCAGTGTTTCACTCCACTACAATAAGTTTCTTCCCATTCTGTCTCCATCCCCTTGTCCACACACAACCGGAGAATGGCCTCTCCACTCACTCCATGTTCCGAGACCAGTTCCAGATCCACTCCGCCTGCCCCTGAACTTGCCCCGGACTCGATGCTGATCTCTGAGTCTTTCTGCGGACATGCTCCCAAAGCGATGTGCTGCTGGAAGGAGGCTGCTGTTTTCTCTCTTCCCCCAGGATGGGATCTCTCCATTCGCGGCTGTTTGAAACCGTTTTCTTCCGCTCACAGGCAGTGCTGGGGGAGGGGAGCGCAGGCCCAGATTTCTGCAGCACTTCAGCCAGAAACGTGGAAAACTTCCAGCACAGAATGAGTCCATTCGGCCCATCATGTCCGCGCCAGCGGAATGAGAGGGATATAGCCTGTTCCCACAGTTTATTGTTATTGGACAGTGAAGTGTGGAAACAGAAGCGGACAGTCAGGATGTGGGGAGTTACACAAAGAGAATCTATTATAGGCACCAGGTGAGAAGTGTGAAGGACACATTTTAAACAGCGGCTGTTTGGTTTCATTTGAACGGTTAGACCATGGGAGCGGGAACAGGAAATCTGACCTGTGTAAAAGTCCCTGCTCCGTCGGTCAGTCCCATTCATGGCCCAGTGGATTGTTTCTGGATGTTATTAAATTGTTGTAAAATGGCCAAAGCCCCTGGTATGCAGTAGCTGGGGGCTGCAGGACTGCAGTGGAATCAGACAATTACTCTGTTTGTATTGCTGGGTTTCCTTTGTGATTGTTCACAATGATTATTCATTGAAAAATTGTTTTGGTCTCTCTTGTAACTTCCACCACATCTCTTCCTGAATTATAATAAATACTTTTTCTTTCAACAGGCAATACTTGAGGAAGCTGAATAAATGTAGTGATTCCTCGACACAAGGGGAAGTGCAGCCAGCTCCTCACACACAGTAAGTGCAGTATCACTCACAGAGAGCAGAGACATCAATTCCACAATCACCGACAGCAGAAGTAGTCAGAACATAAAAACACACACAATAGGAGCAGGAGTAGATCATGTGGCCGGTGGAGCCTGCTCCGCCATTCAGTACCATCATGGATGATCTTCGGCTTCAATTCCACTTTCCCGCCTGCTCGCCTTATCCCCTGATTCTCTGAGAGATCAAAAATCTGTCTATCGCAGCTTTACATGTATTCAATGATGGAGCATCCACAATCCTCTGGAGTAGAAAATTCCAAAGTTTCACAACCCTTTGAGTGAAGTAATTTCTCCTCATCTCAGTCCAATATGATCAGCCCCTTATCGTGGGACTGTGTCCCCATGTTTTAGATTCTCTGACCAGCAGAAACAATCTCTCAGTGTCTCCTCTATCCAGCCCCTTCGGAATTATGTATGTTTCAATGAGATCACCTCTCATTCTTCTAAACTCCAGAGTATAGGCCCAGTTTACTCAGCCTCTCATCATAGGACAATCCCCTCATCCCAGGGACTAATTTAGTGAACATTTGCTGCACCGCCTCCAATGCACATATATCCTTTCTTCAGTGTGCAGACTCAAACTTCACACTGTATTCCAGATGTGGTCTCACCGAAATCCTGTACAATTGTAACTCACTTCTTTATTGCTATATTCTAATCCCCGCGCAATAAAGGCCAACACGCCATTTGCCTTCCTAATTGCTTGTTGTACCTGCATGCTAACTTTCTGTATTCCTTGGACAAGTACACTCAAGTCTCTTTGAACACCAACAGTTACAAGTTTCACACCTTTTATCAAATATTCTACTTTTCTATTCTTATGACCAAAGTGAAGAACTTCACACTTCCCTACATTATACTCCATCTACCATCTTCTTGCCCACTCACTGAACTTGTCTATATCTCTTTGCAGCCTCTCTATGTCCTCCCACAGCTTCCCTTTCCACCTACCCTTGTATCATCAGCAAACTTAGATACATTACTCTCTGTCTCTTCATCTAAGTCATTAATTTAGATTGTAAATAGCTGAGACCCCAGCACTTATCCTTGCGACACTCCATTATTCACTGCCTGCCAATCTGTTTATACCCACTCTTTGCTTCCTGTCCATTAACCAATCCTCTATCCATGCTAATATATTACCCACAATTCCATGAGTCCCTTATCTTCTCTATTAACCTTTAATGTAGCACCTTATTGAATGCCTTTTGGAAATCCAGGAATACGACTAGTTTCCCTTTACCCTGCTAGTTACATCCTCAAAAAACTCTCATAAATTTGTCAAACAAGATTTCCCTTCAGGAAAATCATGTTGACTTGTTTGAATGCTTTTCTCTGCATTGTTCAGACTTCCTGGATTTTCGCAAGGACTGATATTAGGCTAACTGGCCTGTAGTTCACAGTCCTCCTGATTAGGCACCCTGTTCCCCATGGAGGGCCACCCTCAAAGCTCCAACCACCCCGATTGGGCACCTCCGGACCCTGTACCTGACCCCCCCATTGCCTCAGATTTAAAGGTAACATTATATATTCTATCAGAACAGACTGAATGACAGATAACATAGCACTCCACAAAACTATAGTGTTAGAGTGACAGATATTGTCTCAGTTATTTATTGCAGCCTGAGCTACACATTATATGCCAATCTAAAATCACATACAGTTTCAGACTGAGATACAGTATTTATTCCATAAATGCAAACCGAACTATATGTTCCACAGGAGTTCATACTATTGAACAAGCCTGGGCTCTTTTCTCTGAGTGGTCACCTAATAGAAGCATTGAATAATATGAAGGGTTTTGTGAGGGTAGAGGTAGAGATGTTTCCCACTTGTGGTGGAGTCCGAAGCTGTCGATATGAAATAGTCAATAATAAATTAAATAAATAACTCAGGGGAAACTTCTTTACCCTGCTTTGACAGCACTTGAGCTGCTGAACATTATTACATTTAACGTCAAGCTAAATGATTAAATGAGGCAGAAACAATTTGAGAGATTTGCTGATAGGATTAGATGAAGTAGGGTTGGAGTAACCTTATTGGAACTACCAGCACTTGGGCAGAAAAGCCTGTCACTGTGCTGTAAATACTATGTACTTCTGTGCAGAGTGAATCCAGAATGACAAACTAACCCAGAGATTAATGGCTACTGAATGCATCCCACACACAGGCAGTACCAGAGACTGACAGATACTGAACAAAACCCACACTCGCAGGCAATACCAGAGACTGACAGATACTGAACATAACCTACACTCACAGGCAGTGCCAGAGACTGACAGACATTGAACATAACCGACACTCACAGGCAGTACCAGAGACTGACAGATACTGAACAAAACCCACACTCACAGGCAGTACCAGAGACTGACAGATACCGAACATAACCTACACTCACAGGCAGTGCCAGAGACTGACAGACATTGAACATAACCCACACTCACAGGCAGTACCAGAAACTGAAAATATTGAACAAAAAGTACATACGCGGACAGTACCTGAGACTGACAGATATTGAACAAAACACACACTCACAGGCAGTACCAGAGACTGACAGATGTTATGTTCATCCCAAATTCACAACAGAAACAATAACTGAGAGATCCAACAGAAATCCAACACTTACACATAATATCAGTGACTTAAAGGTCCAGAATTAATCGCACTCTTAAATATAGTGCATGTGACTGGTATACAGAATGAGTCTATACTGACACATAGTACCAGGGAATGGCAGATACAGAATGAATCACACAGTCACATGCAGCAACAGGGACATTTTGGCACAGTATGAATCTGACAGTCGTGTACAGAAACAGAGGCTGACAGATATCAAATGAAACCCACACACACATACAGTGACACTGAGAGCTATAACATATATGCCACATTCATATATAGTACCAGAGATTGACAGATACAGAATGAATTCCACACACACAAACAGTTCCAGAACCTTATACATTCAGAGTGAATATCACACTTTGTACCAGAGACTGACCAATGCAGCGTGAATCCCACACTCCCACTCAGTAATAGAGACTGACAGCCACAAATACAGAATGATTCTCATTCTCATGTACAGGACAACAGACTGATTTGCCACAATGCTGTCTCTAATCTTTGGGCAAACTCAGTGCAATAACAACTCATCTCCATTCCCAGTATTTCTAAATCCCACCTGTCCTCCATAATCTGAACAGTTATTGCATGTCGTGTTGACTGTCTGATCTGTAAACTGCACTGTATCACAGATTGCAGACATTTGCTAGCTGAAAGGGAGAACTGCAACATAGAAGCAGAAATTGGCACAGCCTGTCAGGGTTAATAAACAGGTAATGTGAGGTAATAAACTTTGTAATAAACTCATATTGCTTCACATTTTTATACTGAAAATAAAAGTAATCAATTCTTAATAAAAATGTTTACTACATTGATCTGATATTTGTAAATGTGCCCTGTTATATATTACACTACATTGAGCAGTATTTCTGTCTGATTTTTCAGGATACTATTTGCATTACTTCAAATAAAGAAAACATAACGACACAAAGAACTGAGCACAATGCTGAAAGTTTCACAGCAAACAGTCAAAAGGGAAAGAGATAACATATAGAAAGAAAAAAAGCTAAAATACTGAAAACACTCAGCCAGTCCGGAAACAACTGTGGAGAAGAGAAGCTCGGGTTAATGGTCCAGTTCTGTGACCCTTCTATAGACCTGAAACATTGCTCCTCCCTTCCTCTCTCCACAGATACTGCTGGAACTGCTGAGTGTTTCCAGAATGTTCTGTTATTCAGATTTCTAGCGGCTGCACTGTTTCTCTTTTTGAAGAATAAAACAATCCCTGGGATGGAATGAAAGTTTACATAAGAAATAAGAGCAGGAGTGGCCACTCTGCCCATCGAAATAGTTCCACCATTCAATAAGATAACAGCTGATCTCCTACCTCAACTCCATTTTACCACACTGGCACAGCCCCCTTGATTCCCTTAGTATCCAAAAACCTATCGATCTCTCTTGAATATACACAATGATTGAGGATCCAGAGCTCTCTGGGATAGAGAATTCCAAAGATTCTTAACCCTTTGACTGAAAAGAAAATCTCCTCTTCTCTGTCAAATATGACCAAGCCCTTTATACTGAGACTGTAACCCTTCATTCGAGATTGCCCAGCTAGAGGAAACATCCTCCCAGCATTTACCATGTCAAGCCACTGAGCATTTTATCTGCCAGTGAGATTACCTCTCACTCTACTGAATTCTGGGGAATAGAGGCCTAGTCTATTCAATCTCTTCTCATAGGACAATCCCCTCATCCTAGGAAGCAGCCTAGTGGCACGTCTCTGTACTCCCTCTAAGGAAAGTATATCCTTCCTTAGATAAGGGGACCAAAACTGCACAGCACTCCAAGCGTGATCTCACGCTGTATAATTGCAATAAATACTCATACTCTAATCTCTTTGCAATGAAGACAAACATATCATTTGCTTTCCTAATTGGTTGAGTACCTGCACGTTAACTTTCTGTGATTCCTGGACAAGGACACTCGGGTCCCTCTGAATGTAAACATTTCCCAGTCTCTCACTAATTTCAAAAATGTTCTGTATTGCTGTTTTCCTGCCAAAGTGTGTAACTTTACACTTCTCCCCATTATATTCCATCTCTCACATTCTTGCCCACATACTTAGTCTGTCTAAATCCCTTTTCTCCCCCTTTGCATCCTCCTCACAGTTTACTTTGCCACCTCACTTTATATCATCGGCAAATATGGATAACATTACATTCAGTCACCTCATCTAAGTCATTGATACAGAATGGAAATAACTGAGTCCCGAGCACCAATCCTTGCAGTATCCAATTACTTACAGCTTTCCTGCCGAAAATGACTCGGTTATTCCTACTCTCTGTTTTTTGTCTGTTAACTACTACTCAATCTATACTAATATATTATCCCCAAATTGCATGGGACCTACATTGGTGTAATAACCTCTTGTTTGATAACTTATTGAATGCTTTTTGAAAATCCAAACAGACTACATCCACTGGTTCCCCTTATCTACCCTGGCAGTTACAACATCAACAAATTCTAATAATTTATCATTGACAATTTCCTTTTAATAAATCCATGTTGACTCTGCCCAACCATATTCTGATATTCCACATCACCATTTACCATGTCTGTAACAATAGATTGTAGCATATTCCCCATTGCTGATGTCAGGCAAACTGGCCTCTAGTTCCTTGCTTTCTCTCTCCTTCCTTTCTTGAATAGTGTGGATATGTTTGTTACCCTCTAATCCACAGCTTCCAGAATCCAGGAATTGTTTATTCTAAGGAACGGGAATAGCTGTGGGAAAATGAATTTGAGTAATTCTATTCTGAGTCCACTGTATGATTCAGGTCAAATAATAATTATCAATAAAAAGGAGTAAAATCAGAGTTCAATTGAACTATAATTTGAAGGAAATCAGCGTTGGAAATATGTTTATTCAAATTATACACTTCTTGCTTTGGGAAACAAAATTCCTTTGAGACAGCACCCAACTCAGTTCCTGTCTTTCAGTTTCTCATCTGAGGAATTTAAGGAACGCCAAACTGCAATGGCTGGGAATCAAACCCGGGCACAGCTGCTTGGAAGGTCATTGACCTGAAACATTTACTGTTCTCTCTCCACAGATGCTGCCTGACCTGCTGAGTATTTCCAGCATTTTCTGTTTTTGTTCCAGCTGTTTGGAAGGCAGCTATGCTCACTGCTCTAACAGCATCACTCACATGGAGCAATACATTGAGTCTTTCTGTGGACTTTGGGACTGGGCCGCTGTCTTTTGGTCTCTGATGCTATAATGACAGCCAATAAAATACTCAGCTCAGTTCCAGGTGTTTAAAACTGGTGAACTGAAAGGCGACATGATGTTTCAGGATGTGTCAGGATGTTTCTGAACAGCAATAATCACAATTTTTGCAACACAGAAAGAGTTCATTTGAACAATTGTGCTGCTCTTTGAAAGATCTATCCAATCAGTCCCACCTCCCTGTCATTTTCACATTGCCCTGTAATTTCCCCATCAAATAATGATCCAATTCCCTCAGGAAAGTTATTATTGAATCTGTTTTCACCTCCCTTTTCAAGCAGTACATTTCTGATCATCAGAACGCGTGTTAAAATATCACCTGATCTTCCCCTGATTCTTTTAACAATTCTGTGTCCATTGGTTACAGACCCTTCTGCCAGTGGGAACAGTTCCTCTTCAACCCATTAGAATGTAGAACACAACGATTAAATATTACATTAACATCTCTGCACCAAGAAGAACGACCCTAGCTTTGCTATCCTTTCACGCATCTCTTGAACCATTCGAGTCAATCTCCTCTGCACTCTCTCTCAGGCCTTGATATCCCTGCTAAAATGTGGAACCTAGAATTAGACACAATGCTCCAGCTGAGGCCGATAACCAGTTAGATTTATAAAGGTTCAGCACAAACTCCTTGTTTGTGACCCGTATTGCCATTTCAGGTTTCTAACCCAGTGTCGGCTCTGAGCTGTTGAAACTGCCTGAATAAATATTTCCGCCCAACAAAGCGCTCAACTTCGAGGCCGGAATGTGAGAAGCTGCTGAGAATAAGAGACCCTCCAGCCAGGCGTCATTTCCCGGTGGATTTTTCAATAGAAACTGGGGCTGGAGAGAGGCTTTGGGAAATGTCATTCCTGAATGCAGTGAGGGAGTTTGTGATTGGTTGCAGATATAAAACTATTCTGACATCACTGCCAATCACCCAATCACAATCTTTACTTTCTCCCATCCCTCATTAGCATAGAGCTGTGGGATTGTCTATTTCATCCGCACTCAGAAGGGGTTTGGTTTATTTCTGTGTCTGAAATCGAAACTGAAAATGGTAAGGTCCCCCCACCAAGCTGCACTGAGTGGCTGGACCCCTGGGAAACCCCTCGAACTGTATCGGGAAAAGTTTAATTTGCTGTAAATGTAAAAATGTAATTGGCATGACAAATGTGAAATGGAAGGGTTGTGAAGCAACTCATGATTGTATTGAAGGAAACTGATCTCCCTTGCAATGTTTGTATTTTTTGGTGCTGTTTGAAACTGTTTGGCAATGTATTTTTAACAAATTTGTATGAATAAAGTATATTTTGGAAATAAAAAAAAGAGAAGAAAGCAGCTCCTAAGAAGGGCGCCAAGAAAACCTTAAATAAACCGTCAACAAAGGGCGGCAAGAAGCGGAGGAAGGAGAGTTACTCCATCTACATCTGCAAAGTGATGAAGCAGGTTCACCCCGACACCGGCATCTCCTCCAAGGCCATGAGCATCATGAACTCGTTTGTGAACGATATTTTCGAGCGCATCGCGGGTGAGGCTTCACGCCTGGCCCATTACAACAAGCGCAGCACCATCAGCTCCCGGGAGATCCAGACCGCCGTGCGCCTGCTGCTGCCCGGGGAGCTGGCCAAGCAAGGGACAAAGGCGGTGACCAAGTACACCAGCTCCAAGTAAAACTGCACAATGGACTGAATAACATCCCAAACACAACGGCTCTTTTAAGAGCCACCAACAAGCTCTGAAAAAGCTGCATCCGACATCTCTATGAAATCACTTTAAGACAATGTATAACATAATAACGATCCCACTGCTGTGTTTGTATCTCCTGTTATTAACCGAACACGAACCCATAATCTGATCACCCGCCTTCACTTTTTTTGCTTAAAGCTGCTCTTATTCTGGTTTTTCACAGCCCCTGAATGACCACATTAACAGCTGATTTCAACGGTAAGGATTAGACCTTAATCCCTTCACTGATTAATCATTTTATTAACAGCAACTCTCCGCAGTGTAACAGCCTGGGATGGGATTATTACAGAGCAAGTTAAGGGCCGTTTGAGGACTTGATCCGGCTTCCTCTTTTCAGAGAAGGACACTGGGCTCTGATTGAAAAGTAAACTGAGTATTTCACTTCAGGCCAATGCAGGCCCCACCCGGGACAGTTTGAAAGCGATTGTAGAATGAGTCACAGTTAAAATAACATTTTACAAGTTGAATAAAACAAAATCAAGAGATGGGATTTTAAATCTTTGACGAAGGATGACATTTATTTTAATCCACTCCTTTCCGGCAATGAAATTGGCGGTCTTTTTGAAATTGACAAATTCTCTGCTTCTGATGTCGTGGCGGGTAAATCCCGCCCTCTTCTGTTGGTCACATGACTGGGGAAGAATATAGGCAAATGGAATTAAGTACCGACCATTGAGGAGAGTTCTCAGTCTTTAAGTAAAGTAAATGCTGCGGAAATTATCCATTTGTGAAAGCATTTGTGAGATTGTGGAAAGGTCTGGAGGAAAGACCGGCGGGAAAGCTCGGGCCAAGGCCAAGTCTCGCTCCTCCCGGGCTGGACTGCAGTTCCCGGTGGGCCGTGTTCACAGGCTCCTGAGAAAAGGCAACTGTGCTGAGCATGTGGGTGCTGGAGCCCCGGTCGATCTGGCTGTTGTGCTCGAGTATCTGACCGCTGAAATCCTCGAGCTGGCCGGTAACGCGGCCGGGACAACAAGAAGACCCGCATCATCCCCAGACACCTGCAGCTGGCTATCCGCAACGAGGAGGAGCTCAACAAGCTGCTGGGAGGGGTGACCATCGCTCAGGGCGGGGTGCTACCCAAGAAAACAAGCGCTCAGAGCTCCCAGAAAAAGTAAAGCAGACAAAATGTCATCTAATAAACCAAATACTCTTTTCAGAGCCACCCACAGTCTCTGAAAGGGCTGATTACTGTCTGATTCCAGCATGTCAGTAACAGAACAGAATAGGAACTAATTAAAATGTTTATGAGCAACTATTTCAGTGGCTTCTCACTGTCCCCCTGATCCCTGTGTGAAGGGGAATTACCAAGAGTCTAATTTATTCCTTTCCACACCGAGTTTGAGTTATTGGTCCCTGAAGGATTGCTGAATGGAGTCTTTTCCCGCCGGTTACAGATAAGAAGTGGGGGAAAAATGACAGGTTAAAGCAGTGCGTAAAATAGCGCCAGGAATTTGTGGCGATAATAGCGGAATAAAGAAAGGTGTTTAAAGGTTGGTGGAAAATATTTTACGAACAACTTTAAATAGATTTTCCAGTAATTCGCTTTTTGCCGACACTGAAATTGGCGCCTTTTTCGAATTCAAACGTTCTGCCAATTTCGACAATTTAAGCCAATGATTTGCTGCATTCTCCCCAATTCGAGGCTCTGCGATTGGTTAAGAAATGCGAATGGGAAGAGGGTGACCAATCAGAAGTGAGCGCGGGCTCAAACTGCGGGAATTCCAGGTCCCTGAATGATTGAGCTGAAACTGATCAGTTTCACAAACCCTGTCAGTTTCACTGCAGGAAACACCGTCTCGGAGGAAATAACATCACAAGTGGGTCTGGTTCCAGTGACCGATGTAAGGGCTGCTGCAAAACTCCTGGATTCTCTCATTGCAGCGAAATCATTTTGAAATTCTATGAAAACAATGAGTGATTCTAGAGGAGTGATGTGGCTTTTCACTGAGGGCATGTGTCGACTGGGGAAATAACTAACTGTAGAGTCTCAGGCACTGTTTACACAGCCCGTTTAGAAAATCAAATCCACTGCACATCCTTGCTGCAGCTGAAATGTCAATTTCGGGGATTCCAGTTTTATACCCGAACACAGCACAGATTTATTCCAGTCAGTTCTGAACAGCCTATCCCATCTCCCGTTTCCAGCTCACTGCTCTCTCTGTGAGACGGTGGGTGGCTCTTCGAAGAGCCTTTGTTGTGTGTTTGCTGGAAAAGGTCGAGTTGTGCGGCCCTGCCGTTTCAGAGCGAACACCACATCCATGGCAGTGACCGTCTTGCGCTTGGCGTGCTCAGTGTCGGTGACCGCATCCCTGATCACATTCTCCAGGAAAACCTTCAACACCCCGCGAGTCTCCTCACAGATCAAACCCGAGATCCGCTTGACCCCGCCACGGCGAGCCAGGCGGCGGATTGCTGGTTTGGTGATGACCTGGATATTATCAGGAAGCACTTTGCGGTGACGCTTTGCTCCGCCTTTGCCTAGTCCTTTCCCTCCTTTACCTCTGCCAGACTTTCTTTTTTTAACTTCCAAAATATACTTTATTCATAAAAATCTGTAAAAAAAAAACATTACAATACAGTTCCAAAAAGCACCAAGTCAAACAATACAAAGAGTGGAAAGGAGATCAGTTTCCTTCAATACAGGAGTGAGTTGCCTCACAACCCTTCCATTTCATTTCTCATGCCATGTACATTTTACAGCAACCAAAAATTTCTGGCTACAGTTCGAGGGGTTTCCCATGGATCCAGCCCCTCAGTTCACTATGGTGGGGGGACCTTACACAGTGGTCTTTCCCCATTGAGCCTTTGCTGCAGCTGCCCCAAGCTTTAGTGCGTCCCTCAGCACGTAGTCCTGGACCTTGGAATGTGCCAGTCTGCAACATTCGGTGGTGGGCAACTCTTTGCGCTGGAAGACCAGCAAGTTTCAGGCAGAGCAAAGAGCATCTTTCAACGAATTGATAGTCTTCCAGCAGCAGTTGATGTCTATCTCGGTGTGCGTCCCTGGGAACAGCCCGTAGAGCACAGACCCCTGTGCTACAGAGCTGCTTGGGATGAACATCGACAAAAACCATTGCATCTCTTTCCACACCTGCTTTGCAAAGACACATTCCAGAAAGAGGTGGGCAACCGTCTCTTCCCCATCACAGCCACCTCGAGGGCATTGTGCAGAGAGGGTGAGACTTCGGGCGTGCAGGAAGGATCTGACGAGGAGGACTCTTCTCACCATCAGCCAAGCTACATCTTAGTGCTTGTTTGAAAGTTCTGGTGATGGGGCATTCCGCCAAATGACTTTGGAAGTCTGCTCGGGGAACCATCCGACAGGATCCACCATCTTCTTTTCCCGTAGGGCCTTGAGAACATTCCGTGCAGACCAGTGCCTGATGGATTGGTGGTCAAAGGTGTTTTTCCACAGAAACTTTTCCATGAAGGATAGGTGTTACAGCACAGTCCAACTGGATGGAGCGTTCCACGGCAATGCGACCAGGCCCATCCTTCGCAACACTGGGGACAGATAGAACCTCAGCACGGAGTGACACTTGGAGTTTGTATACTGGAGGTCTACACACAGCTTGATACAGCCACACACAAAGGTAGCCATCAGGATGAGGGCGATGTTGGGTACATTTTTCCCGCCTTTCTCCAGAGGTTTGAACATCGTGTCCCTCGGGACCTGGTCCATTTTGGATCCCCAGATGAAGCGTAAAATGGCTCAGGTGATCACCACAGTGCAGGAGTGCAGTATGGGCCAGACCTGCACCACGTACAGTAACCTGACACAATGGAGAGAGATCGCTGTTCCCACATGTTCAGCTTATGTTGTACCCTGGTTACTCATTCCTCCCAGGTTTTGGTGCACGCCCCGGCCCTTCCAAATCATACCCCAGCACCTTCAGGTTGTCTGACCTAATGGTGAAGGGGACAAAGGATCGGTCAGCTGAGTTCCCACAGAACATGGCCTCGCTCTTGCTGTGTTTAACATTGGCTCCCGAGGCCAGTTCGAGCTGGTCACAGATGCTCATCAGTCTGCGCACAGGCAGCGGATTCAAGCAGAAAACGGCGACGTCATTCATGTACAGGGAGGTTTTAACCTGAGTGCCTCCACTGCCTGGGATTGTTACCCTTCTGATACTCGCATTCTTCCTAATAGACTCAGAAAAGGGTTCAATACAGCAAACAAAGAAGACAGGGGAGAGAGGACAGCCCTGCCTGACTCCAGATTGGATTGAGAAACTTTCTGATTCCCACCCATTGATTGAGACTGCGCTCCTGATATTTGTGGAGACCAGTTTGATCCAATTGCAGATTCCCTCCCCAAACCCCATTTTGGAAAGTACGTCCATCATGTAGGTGTGCGATATCCTGTCAAAAGCCTTCTCCTGGTCCAGGCTGATGAGGCAGGTGTCCACCCTCCTGTCCCATACATAGGTGATCGTATCCCTGAGTAGCGCAAGACTATCAGAGATCTTCCTGCCTGGTAGAGTACAGGTCTGATCAGGGTCAATCACCAACTCCAGAGTAGATTTGACTCGACTGGCAATGACTTTTGACAGAATCTTGTAGTCGATGTTAAGCAATGAGATGAGCCGCCAATTTCTGATTTCTGCCCCCTCCCCCTTCCGCTTGTAGATGAGGGTGATGATGCATTTCCTCATGGACCATACTCTGGTATACTGCCAGACTTTTTTTTTAAATTTCCAAAATATACTTTATTCATAAAAATCAGTAGAAATTACATTCCCAAACAGTTTAAAACAGCATCAAGTCAAAAAATACAAACAGTGCAAAGGTGATCAGTTTCCTTCCATATAATCATGAGTTGCCTCACAACTCTTCCATTTCATTGTCATGCCATATACATTTCTACATTTACAGCACACAAAATTTTCCCGAGACGGTTCGAGGGGTTTCCCATGGATCCAGCCCCTCCGCTCAGCTTGGTGGGGGGACCTTACACAGTGGTCTTTCCCCATTGAGCCTTTGCTGCGGCTGCCCCAAGCTTAAGTGCGTCCCTGACCACGTTGTCCTGGACATGGAATGTGCCAGTCTGCGACATTCGGTGGTGGACAACTCTTTGCGCTGGAAGACCAGCAAGTTTCGGGCAGACTAAAGGGCGTCTTTCACCGATTTGATAGTCCTCCAGCAGCAGTTGATGTTGATCTCGGTGTGCGTCCCAGGGAACAGCCCGTGGAGCACAGACTCCTGTGTTATCGAGCTGCTTGGGATGAACCTCGACAAAAACCACTGCATCTCTTTCCACACCTGCTTTGCAAAGACACATTCCAGGAGGAGGTGGGCGACCGCCTCTTCCCCACCACAGCCACCATGATAATTCTTGCCTCAAATCAGTGCACAATAAAAGAGACTGATTCCGTCAGCTTCCTTTTTTTTACAGGCCGCCCGGACCTGGCTGAGAAAGGCAGAGTGAGAGCACGGAGGGGAGGAGACAAGAGTGAAGATTAAACAGAGAGCGAGAATGAAGGAGACACCCAGAGTGACAGACAGAGAGAGAACGGCCCCTCATCTTTCAGCTCCACTTCCAGTTTCCTCCGGGTTGCCAATTTCAAACCCTTTATTAACAGTAGAACCGAAACCCAGCTCTCCACGCAAACTCTTCCAGACTCAACCTTCATAGTCAAGGCTTTCCAGAAAGCCAGAGTTTTTAAATATGGTCCCGCAACAATTAACACTCAGTAATATTCCCACCTAAACACAGTCCATTCTATACGAAGAAACCTCCTCAGTAACATCACCATTTCCACACACATCCGCTTCCAGCAGTTTACAGCACCTTACTGCAGCTGTTTGGGGAATCTCCTGTGTTAAGATTGGAGTTGGAAAGCGGACTTTACCCGGCAGTGTTATTGTCTCACACTGAATCTGCTAGACATCCTGTTCTCTTATTGCGAGAGAGAAAGCACATATTTAGGAAATGTTCATTTGAAATGATCTCTATTGAGAACGAGCCCGGCCGTGGGACAGGTATTCCAGTGCAAAGAGCTGTCCATGACCGAGTGTTGCAGACTGGCACATTGCAACATCCAGGACTATGTGCTGTGGGACGGCATTAAAGCTTGGGGAAGCCACCATGGAGTCTCAATAGAAAAGGGACAGTCTAAGGCCCTAGTGCAGCGAGAGGCTGGAACCTGTGTAAAACCCCTCGGGCTGTTTGCACCAGAGAATGTTTGATGTGTAATGTAAATACTGTAAATATAACCTGTGCAGGCAGGGATAGTGAGATACCTCATGTACTTTATTGAAAGAAACTGATCTGTATTGTACCTTATGTAATATTAAAATTGAACTGCTTTGCAATGTAATTGCACAAATTTGATGAATAAATTGCATATTGTGCAAAAGAAAGCAGCTTTCCTGTCAATACGCACCTTGTCTCAGGGCACAACTTTCCTGTGATCTTGTCACACCCAACTTCGCTCTATATCTTCTGACACACATACTTTACAGTCTGTCATTTCCAAAAACAAGCATTCTAAAATCAAAAGACCTTTTGTTTATTTCTCCTTTCTTTTCATTTCTCCTCTATTCTTCTCAATCACTCCCTTCAACAGTCCTATTCAGATCAAGGTGGAATGTGAATAGTGTCACAACTCACCTCTGACACTATTATTACCCTTCTCTTCTCTTGTCTTATTCAATGTGAATGTTTTATTCACCAGTCTGTTGCTGTTTTACACTCTTGCCATGCCATCTGGTATTGCATCCATCTGAATTCTGTGCTTTCATGGCCTTACATATCTTTTCCTCTTCCGAATGATTTGTTTGCTTCAGTTCCATTCAACCAGGCTGGACCACAGGGAAGCTTAGAACAAAGAACAAAGAACAGTGCAGCACAGGAACAGGCCATTTGGACCTCCAAGCCTGCGCTGATCTTGATGCCTGCCTAAACTAACACCTTCTGCACTTCCGGGGCCCATATCCCTCTATTCCCTTCCTATTCATGTGTTTGTCAAGATGTCTCTTAAACGTCGCTATCGTATCTGCTTCCACCACCTCCCCTGGCAGCAAGTTCCAGGCACTCACCACCCTCTGTGTAAAAAAACTTGCCTCGCACATCCCCTCTAAACTTTGCCCCTCGCACCTTAAACCTATGTCCCCTAGTAACTGACTCTTCCACCCTGGGAAAAAGCTTCTGACTATCCAATCTGTCCATGCCGCTCATAACTTTGTAAACCTCTATCATGTCGCCCATTCACCTCCGTCGATCCAGTGAAAACAATCCGAGTTTTTCAAACCTCTCCTCATAGCTAATGCCCTCCAGACCAGGCAACATCCTGGTAAACCTCCTCTGTACCCTCTCCAAAGCCTCCATGTCCTTCTGGTAGTGTGGCGCCCAGAATTGCACGCAATATTCTAAGTGTGGCCTAACTAAGGTTCTGTACAGCTGCAACATGACCTGCCAATTTTTATACTCTATGCCCCGACCGATGAAGGCAAGCATGCCGTATGCCTTCTTGACTACCTTATCCACCTGCGTTGCCACTTCCAGTGACCTTTGCCTTGGACGGGTCCACGTTGGTCCATTACATTCAGAATCACCTCCTTGAAATAACTCCATAGTACAACGACAGTAACCACACAGAATCTGCTTCAAACACTCCTGCACATTTTATCTGTTCTGACTGTCAACACCTCCAGCTCTTTTGTTTCAGTGGAACCCATCAGGTTTGTATAGGCTCCTTCTATTCTGAAAGCTGTAGCACTGGTTCAGGGAATTCAGCCCTGTTTCTCTACTCTAAAGGCTCAGCCATGCTTGATCTGCGTGGTATTTCGCTTTTATTGCAACGTTACAAGACCTCCAATCCTCTGGAAAACGATGGTCAGACCTTCCACTATTTCTTCCCTGGCTTCTTTCAACAGCCTGGGGTACATTTCATCTGGTCCTGGTGATTTATCCACATTCAAGGATGCTCATTCCATTAAGACTTCCTCTCTCCTTAAGTTATCACGTCCAATACTTCACACTCCTACTCCTTCATAACAATATCTGCATCACCTTCACATTTGAGAAGACAGTGATGTATTCATTAAGGATATTGGCAACATCTTCCACTCCGATACAAAGGTTACATTTTTGATCTTTTCTGTGCCCTGCTCTTTGCTCAGTTGCCTCTGACTCGAATGTTTTGATGCAACATCTTTGGGTCCATGTTATTTTGTTTGTCTATGTTCTTTCCTGCTCTTTTTTTGTTTTTCACCGCTGCTCCCAAACGCCTCCAGTGCAGTCAAAACGCAACGTGTCAGAAGTGGGATTTGAACCCACGCCTCCAATGGAGACTGCGACTTAAACGCAGCGCCATCCTGACCGCCTGCCGGATATTATCAATGCTAAGGAAATTATTCATTCTTTGTGAAAGTATTTGTGAGATTGTGGAAATGTCTGGAAGAGGAAAGACCAGCGGGAAAGATCGGGCCAAGGCCAAGTCTCACTCCTCCCGGGCTGGACTGCAGTACCCGGTGGGCCGTGTTCATAGGCTCCTGAGAAAGGGCAACTATGCTGAGCGTGTGGGTGCCGGAGACCCGGTCTATCTGGCTGCTGTGCTCGAGGATCTGACTGCTGAAATCCTCGAGCTGGCCGGCAACGCGGCCCGGGACAACAAGAAGACCCGCATCATCCCCAGACACCTGCAACTGCCCGTCCGCAACGACGAGGAGCTCAACAAGCTGCTGGGAGGGGTGACCATCGCTCAGGGCGGGGTGCTGCCTAATATCCAGGCCTTGCTGCTGCCCAAGAAAACCAGCACTCAGAGCTCCCAGAAAAAGTAAAGCGGCCAAAATGTCATCCAATAACCCAAAGGCTCTTTTCAGAGCCACCCACAGTCTCTGTGAAAGGGCTGGTTACTGTCAGGAGGGAGTCAGTGATGGAGTTATTGTCACAGTGGATTGACCTGTTTCACATCTGTCCAGCTGTGTTTTCAGTTCCCTCTCTGGATTTCGCTCTGTTTCTCTGCTCACACATCTCCCCCTCCAGTTAAGTGAAGAAGTGAACTACAGGGTGTCAGAATCAACAATTTAATAAATCCTGCTGCCTTCGATTTGATAAATCCCGAGATTATCCCGGTACATTAACGGGAACTGGTTCGGAGCTGCTGAATTAATTTAATAATGGAAGTGTTCGGGTTAATTCTCTTTTTTATTTGGACAGTTTGAATTGTGTTTTTTTTTTCTCTCTGGTGATCTGAGCGCCGCTTCTCAATGAGAATCTGCTCCCAGAACAGAGTAAATGCAGGAAGAAAGAGGCCATTCTCGGGCTGTGTGTTTCTCTCCTAACCTGATCTGTTTAGACCGCACTGTTCCCAGAGGACGGAATCAGTGAGAGTTGTGCACACACAGGAGCTGAGTCCACTGCAGCGCTTTAATATGTACCTTCTCCCCGGCCCTCCCTCTTCTCCGGACACAAAGTTGTTTGTTCCCCCGGCGGCGGGGTAGAGTCGGGGATTCTCTCCCCGCAGTGTCAGTGTCTGCAGCCCCGGGGAACTGGCGGTTTCAGTCAGAGTGACCGAGCTACCTGACAGGACTCTCCCCCTGCATTTGTGAACTGAGACTACACCGAACACATCTCCAGTTAGAGTGAGGGCCGGACATCCTTCTGTTTTATTACAAAGAGTGGGGAAAGGGCTGAGTGGAGCGGATGTCAGCGAGTCACCAGGGATCCTGGATTTACTCCAAATCATTTCCATGTGGAATCTGCAGGCGGGGCCGGGCCAGGGATCATTTGATCAGGGGATCAGCTCTTTCCTGAGAGATGTGGGTGGCTCTGAGAAGAGCCTTTGTGTTCAGATGTTTACAAGTTTCCCGCGCTCTTTCACTTCTTTCCAGACCCTGCTTTCTGAGCCTTCGCTGCTTTCAGCTTGACCTTGCTCTTCGATGTCTGCACTTTCTTCAGCGCCTTTCTGCCCGCCGCACTCTTGTCTTTTTTGACCTTCTTCGCAGCAGACTTTTTCTGAAGCGCTGCTTTCTTCACCGCCTTATTTGGCGTTGCCGCCGCCTTGCTGCTCGTTTTCTTGGCTGTTACTTTCTTTGTTGTCACTTTCTTGGCTGCTGGTTTCTTCACCAATGATTTCTTGTCTGCTGGTTTCTAACGAAGGATTTCTTGTCTGCTGGTTTCTTCACTAAAGATTTCTTGGCTGCTGATTTCTTCACTAAAGATTTCTTATCTACTGGTGTCTTCACTAAAGATTTCTTAGCTGCTGGTTTCTTCACTAAAGATTTATTGTCTACTGGTGTCTTCACTAAAGATTTCTTAGCTGCTGGTTTCTTCACTAAAGATTTCTTGTCTGCTAGTTTCTTCATGAAAGATTTCTTGTCTGCTAGTTTCTTCATGAAAGATTTCTTGTCTGCTGATTTCTTCACTAAAGATTTCTTGTCTGCTGGTTTCTTCACTAAAGATTTCTTGTCTGCTAGTTTCTTCATGAAAGATTTCTTGTCTGCTGATTTCTTCACTGAAGATTTCTTGTCTGCTGGTTTCTTCATGAAAGATTTCTTGTCTGCTAGTTTCTTCATGAAAGATTTCTTGTCTGCTGATTTCTTCACTAAAGATTTCTTGTCTGCTGGTTTCTTCATGAAAGATTTCTTGTCTGCTGGTTTCTTCATGAAAGATTTCTTGTCTGCTAGTTTCTTCATGAAAGATTTCTTGTCTGCTAGTTTCTTCATGAAAGATTTCTTGTCTGCTGATTTCTTCACTAAAGATTTCTTGTCTGCTGGTTTCTTCACTAAAGATTTCTTGTCTGCTAGTTTCTTCATGAAAGATTTCTTGTCTGCAGGTTCTTCATGAAAGATTTCTTGTCTGCTGGTTTCTTCACTAAAGATTTCTTGTCTGCTGGTTTCTTCATGAAAGATTTCTTGTCTACTGGTGTCTTCACTAAAGATTTCTTGGCTGCTGGTTTCTTCATGAAAGATTTCTTGTCTGCTAGTTTCTTCACTAAAGATTTCTTGTCTGCTGGTTTCTTCATGAAAGATTTCTTGTCTGCTAGTTTCTTCATGAAAGATTTCTTGTCTGCTAGTTTCTTCATGAAAGATTTCTTGTCTGCTGATTTCTTCACTAAAGATTTCTTAGCTGCTGGTTTCTTCACTAACGATTTCTTGTCTGCTGGTTTCTTCATGAAAGATTTCTTGTCTGCTAGTTTCTTCATGAAAGATTTCTTGTCTGCTGATTTCTTCACTAAAGATTTCTTGTCTGCTGATTTCTTCACTAAAGATTTCTTGTCTGCTGGTTTCTTCATGAAAGATTTCTTGTCTGCTGGTTTCTTCATGAAAGATTTCTTGTCTGCTGGTTTCTTCATGAAAGATTTCTTGTCTACTGGTGTCTTCACTAAAGATTTCTTGGCTGCTGATTTCTTCACTAAAGATTTCTTGTCTACTGGTGTCTTCACTAAAGATTTCTTGGCTGCTGGTTTCTTCACTAAAGATTTCTTGTCTGCTGGTTTCTTCATGAAAGATTTCTTGTCTGCTAGTTTCTTCATGAATGATTTTTTGTCTGCTGGTTTCTTCACTAAAGATTTCTTATCTGCTGGTTTCTTCACTAAAGATTTCTTATCTGCAGGTGTCTTCGCTAAAGATTTCTTGGTTGCTGGTTTCTTCACTAAAGATTTCTTGACTGCTGGTTTCTTCACTAAAGATATCTTGTCTGCTGGTTTCTTCACTAAAGATTTCTTAGCTGCTGCTTTCTTCACTAAAGATATCTTGACTGCTGGTTTCTTCACTAAAGATTTCTTGTCTGCTAGTTTCTTCACCGTCTTTCCCACTTTTCCCTGGGTTTTCCTTCTTGCTGATTTTGAAGGAGCCGGAGGCTCCCTGTCCCTTGCTCTGCACCAGGGAGCCTTTGTTCACATTCCTCTTGATACTTTGCTTGATCTGGGTCCTGAGCTTCTCCACATCGACACCGCTGCTACCCAGAGCCTTCTTTATGGCGGCCAGGGACATCCCCTTGCGATCGCTGAAAGCCGGCACAATCTTAAGGATCTGTTCGCCCAACGGGAGACCGGCTGGCTTGTTCCGGGGAGCCGCCTTCTTCTTCTTGGGGGTCTTGACTTGGGCGGCGGCGGCGGCTGGAGGAGCCGTTTGGGCGGCTGCACTATCGGTCATGTCCGGGACTCTGCACAAATTCTCTCTGTCAATGTGAACTGGGTCAGAAATGAAGCCGGTGATGGTGGCACAGAGCAACTTCAAGGCAGAGAGAGGACGGGGCGGAGACAAGCTGCTGTCAGCTCCCGGCTCCTGCTGTCTCTCTGTGTTTCTCTCTCCTCACAAACTCTCCAATTCCATTGAAATTCAGAGACTCCAGACTTCCAGACGAGATCTTTCCTGTCTCTCACTCCAGTATGTTTGCTGTTGAAAAGCTTTCACTCGGATTGAGGACTCCATTTTCCATTTCACCTGGTTTTATTGCTGCACTGACCGCCCACTCTCACCCCTCGCTGACATGTTCTCTACTTTTCAACTGAAATCTTGAAGTCAAAAAAAAATGATCCCGGATTCCCACTTTGGGGCTGAGCAGGGAGCAGGGCGGTTCTTTGACTGGAAAATCATTTGATTTTACACAAGAATGACTCTGAAATCCGGCGATGAGAGCGGACCCACAAACACAGTGGCTTCAGACTAACCCGCCCTCCCCTTTAATACAATCTCTCTTCCACAATATTCACATCTGCATATTCTCAGGACAAACTGTTCCCTGAATGTAGAGTTCCCAGGAAAGGTTTTCCCCTCCGCTCGGTCTGTGCTGTGGATTCTCGGGGGTGAGTTGTATTTTCTCAGCTCAGTCAGTGTTAAACAGTCTGGGGCCGGTGCTCCGAATATTGTCTGTTAACCAGAGTCCGCTACAAGAGCCAATCACAGTTGTGGCTTTTTTTATTCGTTCATGGGATTTGGGTGTGAGTCCAGAACCAGGGGTCATAATCTAAGGATACGGGGTAAACCTTTCAGGTTGTCCTTTCTCTCTCTGCCCCTCTCTCTCTGCCGACACCCACCCCCGGTCTCCTCTCTCCCTCTTATTCTCCTCTCTCTTTCTCCCTCTCTCTGACAGTTGCAGAGAGCGAGAACTCTCAGCTTTATGGTTAGTCTTTTTAAAAAAATCGCTGCCGTCAGTTTCACAGCTGACAGGTGCTTTGAGCAGAGACAGCACTTCCGAAACTCGGACAAGCTCGGGTTTTTCTGGAGGGCTTTTAAATGAAATCAGAACTGCCGGAAAGCTCCGAACTTGTCCGAGGTTCTGAAACGTTGGCTCTGCTCTCAGGACCTGTCAGCTGTGAAACTGACGGCTGCGATTTGATTGAAAGTCAGACTGGTCTGGAAGAAGAAGCCAATGGGAAATTTCTCATCCCTGAAATTATCAGTCACGGACCGAACTGTTTTAACGTGGACACTGGTGTCCATGTACAGACATGTTGCCAACCCCTGTTCTTCACACAGACTTATCAATCACACACTGATCAACGCCAACAAATAATTTGACTTTTTTATTGAAGACTGACAATACTATATACAATTTACAGGAGAGGATCACAGGCACATCTTACCGGGGATCATCCCATCTCCTCCTCTGTCACATACTGTATGACATCACTTCCTGAAGTGATGATGCACACACCAATTACCAATTCCTTGAAACAAAGAGTAGGCATAAATGGGCCATTTTCTCATTGGCAGGATGTGACTGGTGGAGTGCCACAAGGATCAGTGCTTGGGGTTCAATTATTTACTATCTATATTAATGACATGGAGGAGGGGGCAGAGTGTAATATATCCAAATTTGCTGATGATACAAAAATAGGTAGGGCATGTTGTCATGAAGACATAAGGAATCTGCAAGGGGATATAGATAGGTTGAGTGAGTGGGCAAAAACCTGGCAGATGGAGTTTAATGTAGGAAAGTATGAGGTCATACACTTTGGTAGGAAGAATCAAAATGCAGACTATTATTTAAATAGACAGAGACTCCAAAAAAGAGGGATCTGGGTGTTCTTGTGATTGAAACACAAAATGTTAGCATGCAGGTGCAGCAAGTAATTAAGAGGGCAAATGGAATTTTGGCCTTTATTGCTAGGGGGTTGGAGTTTAAAAATAGGGAAGTCTTGTGAAAGCTGTACAGGGTGTTGGTGAGGCCACACCTGGAGTACTGTGGACAGTTTTGGTCCCTGTATTTAAGAAAGGATATATTGGCATTGGATACAGTCAAAAGAGATTCACTCGGCTGATTCCTGGGAGAAAGGGGTTGACTTATCAAGAATGGCTAACAAGTTAGGCCTTTATACATTAAAGTTTAGAAGAATAAGGGTGATCTTATTGAAATGTATAAGATTCTGAGGGGGCTTGACAGGGTAGATGTTTCCACTAGTGGGGGAATCTCAAACTAGGTGACATAGTTACAGAATAAGGGGACAGTCATTTAAAACTGAGATGCAAAGGAATTTCTTCTCTCAGAGGGTAGTGAATGTCTGGAATTCTCTACCCAGAGAGTTGTGGAGGCTAGATCACTGAAAGCATTTAAAGAGGAGGGAGATAGATTTTTGAAAGATTGGGGAGTTGAGGGCTATGAGGAGCTGGCATGAAAGAGGAGTTGAGGTCTGGGGCAAATCATCCCTGATCTTATTAAATGGTGGGGCAGGCTTTGGGGACTGAATGGCCTACTCCTGCTCCTATTTCTTATGTTCTTATAAGGGGGCTACAAAGAGATGTAGATCGGTTAAGTGATTGGGCAACAACCTGGCAAATGGAGTAAAATGTGGGAAAGTGTGAAATTGTCCACTTTGGCAGGAAGAATAAAAAAGAAGCATATTATCGAAATGGTGAGAGATTGCAGAGCCCTGAGATGCAGAGGGATCTAGGTGTCCTCGTGTATGAATCGCACAAGGTTAGTATGCAGGTACAGCACGTAATTAGGAAAGCGAATAGAATGCTCGTGTTTATCGCGAGGGGAATTGAATACAAAAGTAGGGAGGTTATGCTTCAGCTATACAGGGCATTGGTAAGACCACATCTGGTGTACTGTCTACAGAACTGGTCTCCTTATTTAAGGAAGGATGTGAATGCATTGGAGGCAGTTCAGAGAAGGTTTACTGGACAAATACCTGGAATGGTGGGCTGTCTTACAAGGAAAAATTGGACAGGCTTGGCTTGTATCCACCAGATTTTAGAAGAGTAAGAGGCAACTTGATTGAAACACATAAGATCCTGAGGGTCTTGACAGGGTGGATGTAGAAAGGATGTTTCCCCTTGTGGGAGAATCTAAAATTAGGGGTCACTGTTTAAAAATATGGGGTCGCCCATTTAAGACAGAGATGAGGAGAATTTTTTTCTCTTAGAGGGTTGTGAGTCTTTGCAGTTCTCTTCCTCAAAACGCAGTGGAAGCAGAGTCTTTGAATATTTTTAAGGCAGATGTAGATAGATTCTTGATAAGCAAGGGGGTGGTCAGGGGTAGCTGGAAATGTGGGTCATCAGTTCAGCTATGAAATTATTGAATGGCGGAGCAGGCTGGAAGGGCCGAGTGGCCTACTCCTGCTCCTAATTCATATGTTCGTATGCTTGTATGTTTGTATAAAGCCCAAGATGCCATATATTTTACTACTACTCTCTCAATATGCCCTGCTACCTGCAAAGATCGATGCACATGCATCCCCAGGTCCCTCTGTCCCTGAACACTCTTTAGAACTGTGCCATTAAGCATACATTGCCTCTCCCTATTCCTTCTGTCAAAATGCATCACCTCACACTTAACAGTATTAAATTCCATCCGTCACCTCTCTGCTCATTCTGCTAGCCTATCTATGTCCTATTGCAGGCGGTTCATATCATCCTCACTGTTTGCCTCACCTCCAAGTTTGGTATTGTCAGCAAATTTTGAGATTCTGTTCCGTATTCCAAGATCCACATATTTTATACATAGCAAGAAAAGCAGTGATCCCAGCACTGACCCTCGGGGAACACCACTGTCGACCATCCCCTAGTCTGAAAAGAAACCATTTACTACAACTTGCTTGTTTCTGCCCTTAATCCAATTTTTTAACCAATTGGACACTGACCCTCCTATTCCATGAGCCTCAATTTTGTTAACCAGCCTTATATGTGATACCTTATCAAATGCTTTCGTAAAATCCATAGAAACAACATCCACTGCATTTCCTTCATCAAACTTCTCTGCTCCTTCATCAAAAAATTCAATTAGATTAGTGAAGCATGATCTGCCTTTTACAAATCCATGCTGGATATCCTTAATTAACTCAAACTTCTGTAAATGTCCATTGATATTTTCCCTGATTATCATTTCTGAAACCTTACCCAGCATTGATGTTAAATTAACTGACATGGAGTTGCTTGGACTGTCCTTACACCCTTTCTTGAATAAGGGTGTCATTTGCCACTCTCCAATCCCCTTATCCAGGGAAGATTGGAAGATTATGGCAAGCCCTTCCTGGAGGAGTCTGGACATGCAAGGACTCAACTACCAGCAAGCGTATAAAGCAAGACCCAGGCTCAGGGCCTTCAGTTACCTCTGGAGGGGAGTCGGAGAGGCAGCGAGTGGATCCTGTGAGGAACCACAGTTCAGGAAAGATGAGAAGGTCATTGTGAAGGGACAGAGGAGATTAAGTTCAAGGTTTACCAGCTTATAAGCAAGTGCAGAGACAAGGAACGGTGCTGGGGCAAATAATAGGAAGCTGTGATCGGTTGGAAGGCAGGAGTGATTAAATGACAGAAGAGATGATGGTGCAAGGCAAAAGTTAGGGAAACAACAACTAACATTTGGCCAGCACAGATACCAGGAGTGGGGTTTGAACACACACAGACATATATTCATTGGATTTTAAGTCCAGCACCTTAACCACTCAGCCCTCCTGGTTCATTAACCCGTTGATGAAAATGAAATTTAATGTGATCCGGGTGACATCTGGCCTTTTACAATATACAATTATGACTCCTCTCCGTTGCTAAATTGGACGCTTCATTACTTATGAACCTCAATCGGATCACCCCTCAGTCTAGGTTTCTCTAAGGTGTAGGGTCCCAACTCTTTTAGTCTAACTTGATAACGAAGATAAAAGCAAAATACTGCGGATGCTGGAAATCTGAAACAAAAACAAGAAATGCTGGATTCACTCAGCAGGTCTGGCAGCATCTGTGGAAAGAGAAGCAGAGTTAACGTTTCGGGTCAGTGACCCTTCTTCGGAACTCCGAAGAAGGGTCACTGACCCGAAACGTTAACTTGATAACGAAGATGTCTTACACTGGGAATTAGTTTAATGTCTCTCCTTTGTACCCTGTCAAAAGCCTCAATATCACCCATCATGTGAGGAGACCAAGACTGGATACAATATTCCAAGTGAGGCCTGACCAAGGTTTCATTAAAGGACAAATTCGGGACATCTCAGATACTGAAGGAGTCCGTGTCCAGAAGCAGCAAGACCTGGACAACATTTCGGCTTGGGCTGCTAAGTGGCAAGTAACATTCACACCACATAAGTACCAGGCAATGACCATCTCCAACAAGAGAAAATGTAACCATCTCCCTTTGACGTTCAACGGCATTACCATCGCTGAATCCCCCCCCCCCCCCCACCATCAACATCCTGGGGGTAACCATAGACACAAGCTTAACTGGACCATTCATATAAATACTGTGGCACCAAGGGTAAAACAGATAGTGAGAATTCTGCAATGAATAATTCAGCTCGAGGCACGAGCTGAAATGCACATTAGGAGAGCTGGAAAAATGGACTGGTCAGGTGTGCAGAAAAGTGGCAAATGGAATTCAACTTGGAGAAGTGTGAGGTGATGCCTTTGGTGAGGTCAAACAGAGCAAAGGAATACACAATTAATGGGTGAATACTGAGAGGTCTAGAGGAAGTGAGGGACCTTGAAGTGAATGTCCACAGATCCCTGAAAGTAGCAGGACAGGTTGATAAGTTGGTGAAGACGGCTTATGGAATCCTTTCCTTTATTAGCCGAGGTATAGAATATCAGAGCAGGGAGGTTATGCTGGAACTGTATCAATCATTAGTTAGGCCACAACTTCAGTACTGTGTGCAGTTCTGGTCACCTCATTACAGAAAGGATGTAATTGCACTAGAGAGGTTACAGAGGAGATTTACGAGGATGTTGCCAGCTCTGGAAAAATGCAGCGATGAGGAAAGATTGGATCAGCTGGGGTTGAATAGAGGAGGCTGAGGGGAGATTTGATTGAAATGTATAAAATTGTGAGGGGTCTGGATAGAGTGGATGGGAAGGCTCTATTTACCTTAGCAGGGAGGTCAATGACTGAGGGGCATAGATTTAAAGGGATTCGTTGAACGATTAGAGGGGAGATGAGGAAACGTTTTTTCACCCAGAGGGTGCGAGGGGTTTGAAACTCACTGCCGATAAGGGTAGTTGACGCAGAAACCCTCAACTCATTTAAGAGGAGTGTGGATGTGCACCTCAAGTACCTGAACCTGCAGGGCTACGGTCCAAATGCTGGACAATGGGATTCCGCTGGGTTGCCCGATTTTTGGCCTTCCTGTGCTGTAAACTTTCTATGTTCAATGATTCTATGCAGACACAGTGGGCCGAATAGCCTCCTTCTGCACTGTAACAATTCTGTGATTTTTGACTCTCCAAAACTTGTCCACCATCTGCAAGGCACAAGACAGAATGAGTGCAGCTCCAACAATACTCTAGAAACTCAACACTGTTCAGGACAAAGCAGCTGCCTTGATTGTCACCCCATTCACCACCATAAACATTCACTCCCTTCACCACTGACGCACAGTGGCAGTAGTGTGTACCATCTACCAGATGCACTGCTGCAACTCACCAAGGCTCCTTCGAAAACACCTTCCAAACCGAAGACCTCCACCACCTTGAAGGACAAGGGCTGCAGATGCATGGAACCACCACCATCTGCAAGTTCCCCTTCAAGTCACACACCATCTGATCTGCAACCATATCGCTGTTCATTCACTGATGTTGGGTCAAAATCCTGGATCTCCCTTCCTAACAGCACTGTGGGTGTACCTACATCACATCGAGTGCAGCAATTCAAGAAGGCAGCTCACCGCCACCTTGTCAAGGACAATTAGGGATGGGTAACAAATTCTGGCCTTGCCAGTGTCGCTCACATCCCATGAAAGAATATGCCCCATCTTATATGCAATTATCCTCTGAATGCAGCCCAACCCTCTATTTGCTCCAGCTATCACTTCACAACATTGCTGCTGTACCTTTCGAGATCTGTGCACCAGAACATCCAGATCTCTGCTCAAAATTATTTTATTTCTCCACCTGCTTTAATGTTTTTCCCTGAAGGGTGTATGAATGTTGAGCATTCGCCCTGTCCGCATGAATAACACTGCACTTACCCAAATTAAACATCATTTACCAGTCATGAACCCAATCTCCCAACACATTAAGCTCAGCCTGAAACAGTCGAGCATCGTCTACAGTCTGAACACTCGCACAGATCTTCAAATCATCTGTAAATTTACAGATGGTGCCCCCTACACCTACATCCAGATCATTAATAAAAATAATAAAGAGCAACAGACCCAACACCGATCCCTGTGGGACACCACTGGTAACTGGTCTCCAAACAGATCCAGATCCATCTGTAACTACTTTCTGTCTACGTCGTGCCAGTCAGTTCCCAATCCAGATCAATATATTACCACTGATAACAGGGACTTTAATCTTATAGAGAAGCCTCTTGTGTGGAACCTTATCAAAATCTTTTGGATGAGATCATCTAATTAAACTCAGGCCGAGGATTCGGCCTAGGCCTGTCCTGCTTTGTGTGTGGGTCTCAGGACGACACAAGGTGAGATCAGCTCACTGAGCACAGGCCCTTCCTGCTCTATATGGTGCTCAGTACCTCACCAAATGAGAATAACTAACACACCACATGCCAGGGAGCCTCGGCCCGTCCTCCCCTGATTGTGGTTCAGTGCCAACCAGGTCAGATCAGCTAATTCAGCACAGGCCGGAGATGGAAGCTGGATCTTTCCTGCTCTGGGGGCTCCGTACCATACCAGGTGTGATGAAGTAATATACCACAGGCTGGGGATGGAGCCTGAGATTTTCCTGTTCTGTGTGGGGCTCTGTACAACACCGTGTGAGATAAACTATCATCCCTCAGGCTGAGGAAGGAGCCTGGGCCCATTCTGTTCTGTGTGGCTCCTACAACATTGGGTGGGTTCAGTTCACTGAACACAGGCCATGAATACAACCAGGCCCTTTCCTGCTCCATGTGGCTCAGTATCACACCAGGTGACATCAGCGAACACAGCACAGGTGGGGCTGGGGCTGGAGCCTGGGCCTGTCCTGCTCTGTGGGCTCAGTACACAACCCGTAAGATGAACTTTTTTCAAAAGACTTCAGTGTATTTCACTCTGTGTCCAACACTGTGAGGCAGCTTTCTGTGTTCTGAAGAGTGTAATTTATTGACTGGTCTCTTGGATCTTGGAGCAAACAGGGTGACAGACAGAGGTCTGTGTGCAGAGGGTTTGGAGGTGAGCTCTGATTCCTAACCCTTTCTGGATTGTGAGGAATAAAGAATGAATGAGAGAGAGAGAATGTGGGAGAAGGGATGATGGAAGAATTTGTCCGTGAACCTGATTAAAAGTGGCTCAAACGCAAGATAATATTAAGATATCAAGAGCAGAACATTAACATAATCTGAGCTCCGCGATCTGGTCGGGTCCCATTCCCCTGAAGTGAGGAATGAACGGGTGGGGAAATTCCGCCTGGAGTTATATTTGTCTCCAATGAAGATGAGTTCACAGTGAGGATGGAATAGCTCAGTTGGGAGAACACTAGATTGAAGAACCAGGATACAATCCCTGGTTTCATCAGTTTTAATTTGGTGTCTCCTTCATTTTAAGTAGAGAGAATCAGAGGGGAGATTTTCCACTCTTGACCCCATGGGCTGAAATTTAAACTAACGGTGCGGCTCTCGGCAGAGGCACCGGAAGCGGTTGTCGTCACCACATGAATGAAATGTGGCCGAC